>NC_037675.1:60931639-61531639 GCF_003255815.1 Theropithecus gelada | reverse complement strand
ACATGGTGAAACCCCTTCTCAACTAAAAATATAAAACTTAGCCAGGCATGATGGTGTTGGTCTGTAATCCCAGCTGCTCGGGAGGCTGAGGCAGGAGAATTGCTTGAACCCAGGAGGTGGAGGTTGCAGTGAGCTGAGATCGCTCCATTGCACTCCAGCCTGGGTGACAGAGCGAGACTCTGTCTCAACAACAACAACAAAACTATAATATACACATAAAAACGTATAAAATACAACTGTCCCACTGTTTAATGCAAAATGACAAACATGTGAAAAAACAAACAAACAAACAACCTTGTCTAATCAAGAAAGAATATTGCCAGGCCAGAAGCCCCAGTGTGCCCCTTTCCAAACACAGCTCCCTCTTTCCTTCCCTCCTCAGAGGTACCCACTATGTTGACATTTGTGATCATCATTTTCCTACTTTATAGTTTTACCAATTTTATATTCATACCTTAATAGCATAGCTTAGTCTTGCCTGTTTTTAAACTTTTCACAAATGGAATCATACCATATATCTTGCTGCCTTCATTCATTGTTATGTTTCTGAGCCTCCTCCATTTAGTTGAGTCTAAATGTAGTTTATATATACACTCATTTTTGTATAGCATTACATGATTACACTATATATTTACTCATTTTTATCCATCCTACTAGTGATGAACATTTAAGTTGTTTTAAGTTTTTGTTGAATAGGAATAGTGCTGTTATAAATATTCTTGGGCATATTTACTGATGCATATGTGCCAATAGTTTCTCCAGGATAAATATCTAGGAGTGGCATTTCTGGGTCGTAAGGTATGGATAGCTCCAACTTTGTTGGAGAATGCCAGAGAGGTTTGCCAATTTACTCCCCCTCCAGCAGTCCCCCGTTCCCCATGTGAGCAGGTGCATGTTTACAATTCTGGTGGAAACGCCTATGTGGCTTGAGATTTTACATAGTGATTTCTCTTCCCTTTGGCCCTGTGGATCCATGAATGCCTAAAGAAGCCATATTACCTAAGGCTCAGATTGAGTCTAACTCTGCCAAAAGACAGTAGGTGTCAAAGGCATCCTCACTGAGCAGGTAGCCATAAAACCACAACATCAGTGAGACATTGCCAAAGAGAAGATACAATTTTGAACACTTACAATAATTTTGCAAAGCACAAAAATATTCATTGCATCAAAAAACCTTGGCAGAAAACTATTTCAGTTTTTTTTACATAAGAGTAGAGGTTACATCATAGATATAATTTTGTGTTTTGTGCTATTCCTTTAACAAGATATGAATATTTTTCTATATTCCTACAAAAACTTTCTTGCAAATCAAAACTACAATGATATATCATCTCACCCCAATTAAAATGGCTTTAAGCCAAAAGGCTTTTATTCTTTTATTCATTATATCAGGCAATAATGAATGTCGGTGAGGATGTAGAGAAAATGGAACACTTGTACATTGTTGGTGGGAATGTAAATTAGTACAACCACTATGGAGAACAGTTTGGAGGTCTAAAAAAACTAAAAATAGAACTACCAATATGATCCAGCAATCCCAATGCCAGGTATACACCCAAAAGTAAGGAAATCAGTACATTAGAGATATCTGCCCTCCCATGTTTATTGCAGCACTATTCACAATAGCCAACATTTGGACCTACGTGTCCATTAACAGTTGAACAAATAAAGAAAATGTGGTACCTATACACAATGGAGTACTATTCAGTCATAAAAAAGAATGAGATTCTGTCATTTGCAAAGACATGAATGAAGCTAGAGGTCATTATGTTAAGTGAAATGAGCCAGGCACAGAAAGACAAACTTCACATGTTCTCACTTATTTGTAGGAGCTAAAAATGAAAACAATTGAACTTATGGAGATAGACAGTAAAAGGATGGTTACCAGAGGCTGGGTAGGGTACTGGAATGTCAGAAGGGGGAAAGTGGAAATGGTTAAGAGGTACAAAAAATAGAATGAATGAATAAGACTTAGTATTTGCTATCAAAACAGGTGACTATAGTCAATAAAAATTAATTATAAACTTAAAAATAGCTAAAGTGTATAATTGGATTGTTTGTGACACAAGGGATAAATGCTTGAAGTGATGGATACCCCATTTACCCTGATATGATTATTAAGTATTGCATGCCTGTATCAAAATATCTCAAGTAACCTATAAATACACACCTACAATGTACCCCCAAAATTAAAAACTTAAAAAAACCCAAACACTTCCTAGTAGTTATTTTATTCACCATGTAATAGTTTGTCAGTAGAGAGATGGTTGGGGCAGGTTTTAATGCCCTCCAATCCCATTGTTCATTACCCACAAGCAACCCCAAATAAATATTCCGTCTAAGTAAAAAGAGCATTTACTCTATCTAAATGCAGATTTCAGTCCCTGGTCCTCCGTCTTACAAAAGAGTGTACCCCAAGCCCCTACCACGTAGAAATGCTGGCATTCTACTGACTACCAAGAGTGTGCCGTGACTGCCTAACTCCTACCCTGTTGGTGAGCCTGCAGGTTGTTTCTAATCCTTTGAAATTTTAAATTGTCCATTCACATTGCCATTTTTCTTCTTTTGGGCTACTTCCTTGGCATACATTTTTATAAAAAGGCTTAATAAATGCAAGATAATTTTTTTCTGGAACTTGATACACAATACTAAAGTGGCATTCTTATTTATATTTGCACCCAGGATATACAAATTAACATACTGTATTTAACCAGTGTCCTTAGTCGAAAACTAAGGAAATAATTGGTCCTTCCAGAAGTCCGGAGAGTAAGTCTTGGAAGACTACACAGCCTTGAAGAATGCTCACATCACTCTCCAGGACTGCTTTGGGGAAAACCGTGCTGCTGCCATCAGGAAATATCACCACAGCTTATCTGCTGAGTCTGGGCACTGGCTGATGCCAGGAACTCTGCTGTCATTTCCAACAGAAAATAAATTCTGTGCAGCATCTGCACCCTCTCTTTTCCTTCTTCTCTAACAAAATCTCAATTGGCTATATTTTATTGGTGGAGCCTAGGTTACATGTCTGTGTATCTGTTGCAAAAGAGGTTGGGAAAATAAGTTATTTATTTTTCCTTAAGAGGCAGAACTCATAAGAACTTCTCCAAATATAAGAACATTGTTCAAAAGATGCTGTTGGCCACAAATGTGACATATGTCTGCCTCACTTTCCATAACTCTGCCAGCATTAAATGATTGTTTTTGCGAATCAGTTATAAAATAGGTTTTTTTTTTCATTTTTCTGATTACTAATTATATTTCCCCTCAAGTTTTTAATGAACTAATTTTATATTCATTTACATAAACTATCAGTCCACCTTCCTTGCCAATTTTTCTATTAGAAATATCTGTAAATGTATTTATTAATGTATTTCTTAGAAATATACAGGAACTCTTCTGTACTATAGAGCTGAAACTTGGTTGCCAATGTTTTAATCTTTCAACATCTATCAACATCTAAATGCCACAGTCATTTCTGTGCAGAGTGAAGGTCAGGTAGGCTCAGTTCGTCCTACTCTGGCCTTTGCATCTTTTCATTGCTGTGATATTGTTTATTCCAAGAAGCAGCTGGTCTCTGTTCCCCTGCATTGACATATGCCCAGATAATTTCAAGTTACTCCAGAAAGAGAAGGAAATATGAATCCAAAAATCACAAGTATTTGTTTGTTTTGTGTTTGTGCACATTACATGAATCAAGTTTTGTAGGAAGCATAAGGACATTATCCCTTCAAGTGGCTAAGATAGATGCTCTCGTCTCAGATGGTATTTTTTAAACAAAAACAACAGACTTGACCTTGACATCTTTCTCTCATCTTCATTGTGGATTGATGAGATAGGCAAGGGAAATACTATTTGTTCTTTCTTTATGCCTAGATCCTTCACCCAAAGGATTCATTAGTTTACAAACATTGACCTCAAATTGAACCCAAGCCCTATTTGTCCACTCCACTCTACAAATGGCCATTTTACATAAAAAAGCAGAGCTAAGTAATTTTATCGAGGTTATAAATGCCTTAACAACAAAGCCAAGAATTGGATATTTCTGTTTTGGTCCCTTATTATTACTATTTCATATACCGTTTGTAGAGAAGTATACAACTACCCACTTACATTCTCCAGAGCCAGGGCATTAGGCAGCATTCTTTGGGGCACCAATCTGTAGTCCTTTCTCCTACACCAATAAAAATTTTAAAGATGCAAGTTACCTCCTAGACTGTTGGGAAAAGGCCCAAATCCTTCTGGAGCAATCTGCCCGTGTTTTCTGACACATAAGGATTTGCTCGCTAATGCCTCCCATGTCTCTCTGGAAGGACTTTGATGAATGAATGGCATTTTCCACTACTTGGTGAATTGTGTGCTCCTGTGGATAATAAAAATAAATCCAACCAACATGATTACATTTCAGAGAAGAGGTGACAGAGCAGAGAGCAACCAATCAAAACTATCTAGAGCACCAAATTATGCCCCAGAGGAGTCATCTTGCATATCCTTGGTTCTGTTTCCATGGTAGTAAGGATTGCTTGGGATATTCAAAGGCAATTTAAATGCATTTAGGCCACAGCTTACAAGGGGATAATCTTGAGAAAATCAGAAGTGAGTAAACATTAACAGCTAGTAAAATAAGCAGTTTTGAAAACTGCACTCCATCTTGCTTGCTTTTCTGTTTAGGGAAAAATATTTTTTTTGACATCTGGAAATTATGTCTGCTTCTAACTTGGGCTTAAGATGACTCATTTCAAGACAGTGCCACAATTGCCATATGCTGGAATGCAGAAACTTGAGGTTGCTTATTTTTTAAATTTAATTTTTTAGCTTAAAGATATGAATTTGCATTACTCTTCTCCCCAGGGCCAGCCTGAGGAGTGTGCAGACCAGGCCTGGAGGGTCCCCCTCTCTGAAAATACAACTGCTCACTGATGCTGCAGGGATAGAGATTCACTTCTTTAAGTTCTGCGGACGTTTTAGTGTTTCAGAGTCTCCAGGGGAAATTCAAAGGTCCCTCTGCGAAGGCAACTTAGACTGGCACCTGAAGCATCACTAGTTGTTCTCTGCTAAGACCCTGGTAGGAACCTGGAAAGAAGACATGAGATGGACACAGAAAAAGGAAGAAGGGACTGGAAGAAGGAAGTGCCAGTAGCAAAAACGAAGAGCCTATTTTCTCATTTTTCCCCTAGAGCATTTCATGATTGTAATAATGGGACAAAGGCCTAGTGTTGCTCTATTTATTGTATAATTTTGTTTAACAGATACCTTTTTAGCACTTACTATGTGTTAGACACCAATCTATACACTTTACAAATATTAACTCACTTATTCCTTATAACCACCTTAAGGCATGAACCCTTTTATTATCCCCACTGGACAGAAGAGGAAACAGGCACACAGAGGTTGAGGTGGAGGGTCTCAAGGTCACAAGCTAGTAAGTGGCAGATCCAAGATTCTGCATCGAAGTCATTGGGTGCCAGCATGCCAGCTCTCAGCCGCTATACTCTGCCTATATACAACATTTTCAATTCTTTTTGAAAGTATTGGTATTAGAAAATGGGGATGAGAAGTCAGTTTAAGTAACAGCTAGCTCCTGGAATTTGACTTTCAGTTGGAGAATTTATAATAATGTCTATAGCGAACTGGGAAGGCAGAGTCCTGGAATTCTATTCCTTCGTCTGTTTTGTGTGGCACTTAGAGAGCTAGAGCAACTCACAACCTCTGTATTCATCTTTGGATGGAAATTTTGAAGTTCATCAGATAAGAATTTTAATTTTCAAATAAAAGAGAAGTTGAACTTTCCCAGGGGCATTTGGGCATTAGCCCAAAAGTGAAGGAAACTTCACTTTTTGATCATTCAAAAACAGAGAATAGTGGGATGAGAGAATAAAGGAGGGACTCAAAGTATTTTGTGGAATCTGAAACTCTTCTATGTGGCTTAGATCATGGGAATTTTCTTGGCCTGCATTGTGAAGGTAGCATGACCCTTTCTCTATGAGGGATGTGAGTTATTCACTGTTTCAAACTGTGCAATTGCTTCATTATGTCCACACCCACATTTTTCTGTTTATAGCCAAAGGAAAGGCCTGTTGTTGATACTAAATCACCACCTGAAAACAAGAGTATCGTAATTCTTAATTAATTCTTAATCTAAAATGTCTTACACTGTCTGGGGAACATTATATTTTATTTGAGATTGAAAAACAATCTTCAGTCATCCTTTATATGAGAAAAAGTATTAAATCTTTCTACAAATCACAAATGTCTAGATATTTAGAGGTATTAAATCTTCAAAAAATTTTTAAATAGCCTTCACAACCCTCAAAATTGTGTTCTACTTTTTAAGATGTTATGCTTTTTTACACATTAGCGAATTTATTCACAGAACATGGGTTTTAAGCCTTGGAGAGTTACGGAATACCTAAATGGTTACAAGCCATTGCTCAGAAGCCATTGCACTCCAAAGTCTCAACGGAGTGCTATTTTGGTCCCCCACAGGACATTTGGCAATGTCTGGAGGCATTTTTGATTATCATAACTTGTGATGGTAGGAGGTTGTTACTGATATTTAATGGGTTAAGTCCAGGGATGCTGCTAAACATCTTATAATGTACTAGACAGCCCCCTACAACCAAGAATTATCTGGCCCAAAATGTTAATAGTGCTGAGTTTGAGAAACCCTGCAATAGAGATTTTCAAAGCTATATTTGTAGGACTTTTTACATAGACCCTTAATTTTATGTTGCTTGCTTTATAAGCCCCCCCTTTTAGACAGCTAGTACACCTGGGAGTTTACTGGCTCACAAAGGCACCCAGTGGGACTCAATGATCAGAGAGAATCAGGGAAGCTCTATCTCAGGGGTTAAGGGTTCAAACCACAGTAAAAACAATTTTTTGAGCTAACTCAGAAAACTAATCTTTACTTATAACTTAGAAAAAATACTTGCTAAGCATTAATCTTGGAGTGAACTTTTGGAGTTCACTGCCTGGCTTGTGTTTCTCATTGCAGATCGTGGGATAACATTTGTGTCTGTATGGTTCAACTTCATGCTCCTCAGCTCCTGGAAATCTTAAAGAATAGGCATTGCCAGTAGGACCTTTTGTTAAAAGAGTACAAAGTACCACAGAGTGGTAGTAAGATGATGGACTTTGGATTCAAGTGTCATCATTTTTGGATGTGTGGTCTTCTTTAATGTAATCTTTAGGACGCTCATATGAAGATATCAATCTTAACACACTTCGTCAAATAATATGAAATGGCTCATCCATATCATATGCTCTCCAATGCCTGGCATACAGTATATGTTCAATTAATGCCAATTGTCTTCTCCCTGCTTATCTCTCTTAGGTAGAACTCTTCCCTTCCTTTCCTAGTTCATAAAAATAAAACTTGGACTCTTTTGCAAGTATTCGGAAGGGAAGTTCTGGCCTTACTTCCAGCTATGATATTCCTCTACAAGGGAGTAGAAAAGATTTGATTGGTGAGATTTGGGGAAAAGAGCCCCATGAGTTCACATGGAGCTTTTGTACAGATGACACAAAAGGGCTCCCTCTGGGTGGACACAGCCCTCTGTCCACATGGCTTGATGGACAGATGGTATCTTTATGTAACATAGATTCAAACCAGTGAGTATAGCTTAGCTAGTGAAATGTGTGCTGGATTTCAATCCCTACCTGCTCCTTGGCTGGCACCCTGTGCAGGCAACAACCCACATTGACATAGGCATTCTCATTTTCAGAACTGCCCTGCCTGCAAAGGGCATATTTTTTCCTCTGTTCCTGATTCTATGGGGTAATCACACCTGGATCAAGATCCAATGACAGGCTTCCAGAGGCAGGCTTGTTTTTTATTCCATGCTAGTAGGTATGAGGCAGGTAGCTGTCTGCCTAGTGGGAAGGTGGTTGCTGAGCAAATCTTAGCTGATTTACAGGGTCAAGAAATCTAAACCTTGGGGAAGGAATAGGAAGCTTGGTCTTGCCTGAAGGTCCATGTAGCAAGAAAAAGGTCTTTTTCTTTCTTTCTTTTTTTGAGATGGAGTCTTGCTCTATCACCCAGACTGGAGTGCAGTGGTGTGCTCTCAGCTCACTGCAAACTCCTCCTCCCAGGTTCAAGTGATTCTCATGCCTCAGCCTCCTGAGTAGTTGGGATTACAGGTGTCTGCCACCACGTCCAGCTAATTTTTGTATTTTTAGTAGAGATGGGGTTTCACCGTGATGGCCAGGCTGATCTCAAACTCCTGACCTCAAGTGATCCTCCTGCCTCAGCCTCCCAAAGTGCTGGAATTACAGGCATGAACCATCACACCCAGCCCATGTAGCATTCTTCATATCATTCCTGACTGTTGTTCAATTGGTTCAGAATCTATAGAGGAAAGGGGTGAGATGAACATTTAAGAAACTCCAAGCCAGGCACTATGACACACGCCTGTAATGCCAGTGCTTTGGGAAGCCGAAGTAGGAGGACTGGAGGCCAGGAGTTTGAGACCTGCCTGGGCAAAGTAGTGAGATCCTGTTGCTACAAAAAAATTTTTTTACATAATTAGCGGGGAGTAGTAACACACTCCTATAGTCCCAGCTGCTGGGAAGGCTGACCTGGGAGAATGGCTTGAACCCAGGAGTTCCAGGCTGCAGTGAATTATGATGAGGCCACTGCACTCCAGCCCAGCGACACAGCAAGACCCTGTCTCTAAAAAATAAATAACAAATACATAAATACAGCTAAAATAAAACAAAAGAAACTCCAACACGTTTATGTGGTCATTGATTCATTTATACTACAAATGCTTTCCAGCATTTTCATGTGACAGGTACAATGGTATAACTTAGGGATAAAACTTTGGATCACATATAATTCTATGCTCTAAAAGTACTTACAGCCCAGTGGGAAAGAGAAACAAGTCACAACAACATGGTGTAACTAGCTGTCTAATAGACATATATATGGGGCGCTTGGGAACATGAGAGTAGAACAAGAACTTAGTCTGTGAGGGGCAAAGAAATCCAGAACTCCTCTCCCAAGAGAGGTGACACCTGAACTGTCTTGAAGACAGAGGAGACGTTTTGCAAGCATATATGGAGGTGAGTGGGAACATGGAATCTAGGGTGATGCTCAAACTTATGGCTTGGGCAACCACGTGAATAGTGGGGGTAGTCATTAGGGATGAAGAGGTAGAGAGAGAGTTTTGGATGTGCAGCTTGGAAATGATGGCCTGTGTGTGTCACCTGGAGTTGTGTAGTAGCCATATATGGCAGATACTGTATTAAATGATTTCTATGTTTTATTTCATTTACTTTTTCCCAAACTGTATGAATTATATACAATTATCTCCACCTTACAGATAAGGAAAGCAAGGCTTTTCTCAAGGCCATACAGTGGCAGAGCTGCAATTTGAATGCAGGTGTGTCTATGCCAAAGCCCATATTCTTTCCAGGATCTGAAGCTGCTTCTGGGCTAGATAATAGAGGTCAGGGCTGAAGAATCTGGTTTGCGGATACTTAAGCCAGAAATGATGGGTCACTCTGCATTTGCATTTACCTTGTTACAATTGCGTCTAGATGTTCTTGTCATAGTAATTTACATAACATAATTTAATTTATACTATTCTTTCTTCTTTTTTTTGTAATACAAGAGCTAATTGTCCAGTGGTATCTTTTTATTATTGTTTATTTTTTCTTACTTTATAAGTCAAAATTCAAGCCATAATTCAGTCAGTTTTAATGCTATTAACAGTTTGCTGGCTGACTCCCAACCAACCACAATTTAATCTGCTTTGATAGGAGCATACCATTTTCACAGGCAGAAGAACTGATCATTGTAGTCAACCCAGCTCACAGCTTAAATGTGGTCTCAAGAAGATAAAAAGTTTATCCCATGAGCTAGAACTAGCATATGCATTATAAAAACTGCAGCTGGTGATGCCACAAAGAAAGCATTTGTTTGAGTTTATTTTTTGAAGCTGCCAAAGTAGAAAAACAGTCTGCTTTCACTCTGACCAGAACTGACCCTCTCTTCTATATCTCTCTCTCTAGCTTTTCCTCATCTCTATCTCCATCTCTTGGTTTCTCTGACTCTGTCTTTTCCTTCTTTGTTAACACGTTGGAATTTATTGTTTAAACTTATAATTCTCAAAACCAGAAAATCAAGGCCTCTTTTGGAAGAGGAAAATGTTATCTGACCAGATTAATAGGCATAGGGGAATATTCAAACAGCGGGAATGTCCTGGTTTTCATGTACCTTTCATTGAAATTAAGAATCAACATCCAAAATTCTTCGTAAATCATGTTGTACGCAACTATTGAGTAATAAATACAAATCATCCAGTAGAGGGCGATGCTGACTTATTTATGGGTGCCTTCAGTAGAAAATGCAAATTAAGTAATAAAAGACTTTTCTAGGTGTAAATTGTTCAACCCATATGCAGATCAGATTATTCTTAATGCAGTAAAATCATCTTAATTAACATTTAATTGAATCAGATCTTGTGATAATTTGCTCAAAGACTAAATTAAATAATAGTTTTTAAAAGCCCTGGGCTGAGAATTAATGAATCCGCTTTCACTTTTCCTCTAAACCTGGGGCTCTGTGGCCTTTAGATAGCCTTTTAAGCTCTCCGAGCCTCATTTTTCTCACCTAGAAAATGACACATTTGGCCCAGAGAGAGGGTAAATTCCCTTTTGCTTTAAGAAGCACTTATTCTATGAACCAGTATGTTAAATATATTAATTCTGTAAAAGAGATTTTCTGGGGAAGTTTGAAGGGGTAATTTCCAATCCTCACTCATCATCAGAATCACTGAAGTAGTCTCATTCCAAAGCCTTTGCAGGACTTTCCAGGAAATAAAGAGGACTAGATTGTAAGTGGTGTGAGAGAACGCACATATCACTGGCTCTCCTGAGACTTCAACCTTTATATACTTATGAAGAAGTTCTGACATCATACCAAGAAAGCAGTTTGAGTTCAAGATAGACACTTGATGTACATCAGGACATCAGAGGGCAAGAATTATCTAGTGCTCATGTAGCTCATCTAGTTACGAGTGCTCATGGAGCTGGTTCTTCCCTCCTTACTGAGTCATGGAAGACTATACCTGCCAGCCTCCTTGCTTGCATTCTCACACAGAACTTTTTCTGTAAAAATCCAGATAGTAAATATATTATTCTTTGTGAATCATATGGTCCCTGTCACAATAATCAACTCTAGTGTTGTCGTGCAAAAACAACTGTATCATTTTTCTATATCTTGTAACAATTTATGCAAAATTTAGTGGCTTAAAACAGTACACATTTATTATCTCAGTTTCTGTGGGACAAAATCCTGGCATAAACTCACAGGGTTCTCTGCTTCATGGTCTCTCGCAAGGCTATAATCAAGGTGTAGGCCAGCGGTATGGTCTCTTACAGAGGCTCAACTGGGAGAAGATCTGATTTGAAGCTCACTTACGTGGTTGTTGATTGGATTCATAGAGCGTTTGACTGAGAGCCTTGATTCCTTGTTGGCAGAGGCCACTTTCAGTTCCTTGCCTGTGGGCCTTGCACACATGGCAGCTTGCTGCATCCATGCTTGCAAGCTGAGAAGGCGAGAGTGAGAGAATAATAGCAAGAAGAGGTCACAGTCTTTCCAAATTGAACCACAGAAATGACACTCCATCATTTTTTTTTCCTAGATGGGGTCTTGTTATGTTTCCCAGGCTGAAGTGTAGTGGCTATTCAGTGGTGTTATCATAGTGCACTATAGCCTCGAACTACCTGGCTCAAGAAATCCTCCCACCTCAGCCTCCTCAGCAACTGGGACTATAGATGCATGCAGCAATATCCAGTTTCCCATCACTTTTGCTCTATTGTATTTGTTAGAAGCAAGTGACTAGATCCATCCCCCATTCAAACAGGAGAATTGCATAAGGATGTAAATATTAAGGGAGAGCGATCCATGTCAGGAGATACCTGACACAGCAGCCATGGACAGTATAACAATAAGTGGGCAAAGATGTGTTCCTATAAAACGTTATTTATAGAAAAAAGGCAGATAGAGTAATGTCAGCAAAAATGGTAGAGTAGGTAGCTCCCAGAGCATGTCTCTCCACAGAAAAATCAAAAACTCAAGCAAAAACTCTCAGAATCAACTTTGTGAGAATTCCTTAAAACAAACAAAAAAATGTACAGCTCCAAAAGTGAATACTGAATGAAGAAAAAGGGAACTAAAAGTGGTAAGTTATCAAAGAGAGTAAAAATGTAACCAGCAAATGGAAGAAAATATTTGCAAATCATATATCTGATAATGGATTAATATTCAAAATATATAATTATTATAACTTCACAAGAGCAAAACAACAACAACAAGAGTACACATACAAAACAGCTCAAATACGGGCAAAGGACTTGAAACAGCATTTCTTCAAAGCAGATGTAGAAATGGGCAATAAACACATGAAAAGATGCTCAACATCACTAACTATTAGGAAAATGCAAATCAAAACCATAATGAGATACCATGTTATATCCGTTAGGATGGTTACTATCAAAACCTAGACAATAACAAGTGTGGCTAATAATGTAGAGAAATTGAAACCCTTATGTGTTGCTCATGGGGATGTGAAATGCTACAGCCACTGTGAAATACGACATAACAGTTCTTTAAAAAGTTAAGCATAGAATTTTAATATAATTACAGTAATTACACTTCTGGGTCTATACCCAAAAGAATTGAAAGCAGGAACTTACACAAATATTTTTCCTTTTTAGTTGACATGTAGTAATTTTACATATTTATGGGACACAGAGTAATATTTTGATACACGTATGCGACGTGCATTGATCAAATCAGGGTAATTAATATATCCATCACCTCAAACATTTATATTTTGTGTGTGTGGGGAATATTCGAAATCCTCTCTTCTAGCTTTTTGAATAATTAATACATTATTATTAACTATATTCGGACTGTAGTTCTTACAGTACTATAGAGTCTGATAATTTATTCCTCCTATCTAGCTGTAATTTTGTGCCTGTTAACTGACCTCTCTCTATCCTTCTCTTGCCCCTACCCTCCCCAGTCTCTAAGAACTGTAATTCTACTCTCTACTCCTATGAGCTTACGTTTTGACTCCCACATATGACTAAGAGTATACAATATTTATCTTTCTCTCACACAAATATTCACCAATATTCATAGTATTATTCATTAAAAGGTGGAAATCACCCAGATTTCTATTGACAAAAGAATGAATAAACGAAATGTAACATATACATACAGAGGAATATTATTCAGCCTTTAAAAAGCAATGAAATTCCAAAACATGCTATGACATGGATGAACCTCGAGGATATTATGCTAAATGAAATAAGCTACACATCAAAGGACAAATATTATATGATTTCATATATATGAGGTACCTGGAATACTCAAATTCATAGAGAAAGAAAGTAGAATAGTGGTTACCAGGGCCAGGGGAAAAGGATAGGGAGTTATTGTTTAATGGATACAGTGTTTCAGTTTGAGATAATGAAAAAATGTTTGCAAATTTGGATCACATTGGCACAACAATTTGATTATACTTAAGGCCATTGCATTGTATATTTAAAGATAGTTAAAATGGTAAATTTTATTATGCATATTTTACCATGATAAAGAATAAATGGAAAAAAAGAGTAATCTCTAGCTACAGAGATGAAATACAGCACAGTGACAAAAATCACAGATTCTAGAGTTCCACCTCCTACAAATCCCGGCCCTGCCATTTACTAGCTGCATGACATTAACTTCTCTATCCCTCAGTTTTCTCACTTGTAAAATGAACATAATAATAACACTATCTCACAGGGTTGTTCAGAAGATGAAATTATTTCATATTCGTAAAACATTCAGAAAAATACCTGGCTATATAAGAGTTTATTAAATAAACATTATAATACTGTTCTTTATCTTGCTTTTAAGTTTCAATTTTTGACAAAAAATTATAAAGCATGCCAAGAAACAAGAAAGTATGGCCCATTCACAGAAGAAATGAACAAAAACTATCTCTGAGAAAGCACAGACATTGGACTACCTAGTCAAACTGTCTCAAATATGCTCAAAGAGCTAACGGAAACCGTGGACAAAATGTGAGAGAAAATCAGGAAAATGATAACTGAATAGAAAATATCAATAAAAAATAGAAATTATAAAAAGAAACCAGACAGAAATTTTGTACCTAAAAAGTAGAGTAACTGAAATAAAAATTTCTCTAGAGAATTTTAATAGCATATTTGAGCATGGTGATAGAAAGATTAGCAAACATGATGATAGGTCCATTGAAATTATTCAGTCAAGGAATGCAGAAAAACAAACAGTGCCTGAGAGACCCATGGGATGCCATTAAGCAAACCAAATACACATATTGTGAATCCCAGAAGGAGAGGAGAGGACAAAGTGGTCAGAAAAAAATATTTGAACAAATAATGGCTAAAAATTTCCTGAATTTGATTTTTTAAAATTAAAACATGAATCTAAACATTTAAGGAGCTCAATGAACTCCAAAAAGGATAAATGCAAAAAGAATCATGCCAGGACACATAATCAAATTATCAAAAGACAAAGATGGGGAAGCAACTCATCATGTACAAGTGATCGTTAATAAGACTGATGGTGGGTTCCTCATTAGAAATCATAGAGGCCAGAAAGCAGTTGGGTAATATTTTTAATTTTTAAGATTATCTTGTTATTGTTTCTGTTTTGTCTTTTACAAGATGAAAATTTAATAAAAATTGTTCAGTGGGTATGTGTAATCCACAGGGCTATATAGTTACATGGGATTGTGATAGGAATTTAAAATAGAATAGATGCTGGAGTAAATGTTACATATTATCATCATCTGACTTGTCTTCTTCATTCAAAGATTCTTTAGCATATTTATCTGCTTATTCCCTTATACCTTTTGAAACAATTTCATGTCTTCCTTTAGTTAAACCACTAACCCCGCTGAGTTCTTAAGCTTTATCCTTAACTTCATCATGTACTATGTAAATTACTTGAGCAACTTCTTTAACAGTGTCATAGCAGGTCATTGCTTTCATTGGAAGCTTTTCTATTTCTGTTTTACAGCTTGCCTGGCTTTGCCCATGGCACAGCCCCAATAACCATATAAAACACATGATGAGTCCATCATGGAAAATTGTGCACTGTCATTCATACTGTAAGACCCTAACATGAAACTGAAGGCAAAAGATCTAACGGCACTATAGAGTGTATATGCATGTATATACATGTCCACTGTGTTTGCAAGATGTTTTAGTGGAGTGTTATAGCCAAAGTTAGATTTAAAGTTGGAAACTTCTTCTCTTGCTATGTCTGCTAAAGAGCAAGCAACTTCCAACAAACCTGCTGCCAGCATTCCAACATTCCAATCCAATGTGCTGATCAACATTAATAAGTCATTTGTTGGAAACTCCTTCACAAAGTTTTGAAAGCACTAATTTTTTTAGACCCCAAAAGCAATGCTATGTTTATATATGATTCCAATCACTATACTATTTCCCACAGCTTTCATAGCATATTCAACTTGAAAAGCTCTTTCACCAGAAGAGAATGTAGAGGGTGACAGGTCATACTTAGGGCCTGATGGGAGGTGATTGGATCATGAAGGTGGATTTCTCATGAATGGTTTAGCACCATCCCCTTGATGCTGTTCCTGTGATAGTGGGTGAATTCTTGCAAAATCTGGTTATTTGAAAGTATGTAGCACCTCCTCTCCCCTCTTGCTCTCTCTCGCTCCTGCTCAGGCCATGTGACATACCTACTCTTCCTTTGCCTCCTGCCATGATTGTAAGTTTCCTGAGGCCTTCCCAGAAGCCAACCAGATGCCAGCATCCAATGCTTCCTTCACTCTCTGTCCCGCAGGAGAGACTAGGCAATTACCCATTTTATAACTTCAAGTCAACATGGTATTAGAAATTCCTGACAGTGCGCAAAAAAAAAAAAAAAGAAATTAAGACATAAGAATTGGGAAAAAGAAATTAGACTATAATTATATTATAAATAATAGGTTTAATTATATAGAAAACATATAGAATTTAAAAATAGGAGAATTTAAAAATAGTAGAATTTAGCACAGTGCCTTGTTATAGAAGCAATTTATAATAGTTAATTTCATATTCATATACCAGCAGCAAGCAACTAGAAAACATAATTTAAAAGAACATAAAATTTGAAATAGCATGAAGCAATATTGAGTACAAAGGAACAAATACAGCCATGTGTTGCTTAATGATGGGAATACATTCTGAGAAATGGGTTGTTAGGTGATTCTGTCATTGTGGGAACATCATAGAGTATACTTACACAAACCTAGATGGTATAGCTTACTATACATCTAGGATAGATACTATACCCTAGGCTACAAACCTGTGTAGCATGTTACTGTACTGAATACTGTAGGCAATTATAACACAATGGTAAGTATTTGTGTATCTAAACATATCTAAATATAGTCTCAATTTAGCAATTTTACTCTTAGGAATTCATCTCATAGAAATTCAGCTCATAGAAGTAACAGCATCAGTATAGAAGGAACACACATACACAAGGATATAAACCATTGGTTGTAGTTATTTAATACAAAAAGGAAAGAGTTTTAATGCCCATCAGTAATGGATGTGATTGAATAATTGTGATATATCTATTCAATGAGGCAGTGGATAGTGATTAAAAAGAAAGTGCCAAATCTATTGAATCTATCTGGAGGGATGTTCATGATATTGGTAAACTGGAAAGGCAAGTCTCAGTGTGAAGCGTATAATACAATACTGTTTTTATAAGTTCAACCAAAAAACCATAGGGATATTGCTGATATTTGATCATTTTTAAATCTACGAAAATGGAAAGTTCGTATAATTCATTATAATATTTGAGAATGTTTATATGAGAAAGGGAATGTTGTAGGAAGGCTCATCCCAGGCGCTGAGCTATGGTTAGCCTACTGTGGTAGGTGAGAGTTCACACAGGGAAGATCATCTACTTTTCCTTAAGCCTTCCTGCATCATTTATTTACATGGATTGCAATAAAGTTTTGCTATTTTTGAAATTTTTAAAAAATCTATTAAGGTTAATTTATAAAAATGAAAAAGTTTTTAATTTGAAATCTTTTTTTTTTTTTTTTTTTTGAGACAGAGTCTCGCTCTGTCGCCCAGGCTGGAGTACAGTGGCCTGATCTCTGCTCACTGCAAGCTCCGCCTCCCGGGTTCACGCCGTTCTCCTGCCTCAGCCTCCCAAGTAGCTGGGACTACAGGCGCCCGCCACCGTGACTGGCTAATTTTTTGTATTTTTAGTAGAGACAGGGTTTCACCGTGTTAGCCAGGATGGTCTCTATCTCCTGACCCCATGATCCGCCCGCCTCGGCCTCCCAAAGTGCTGGGATTACAGGTGTGAGCCATCGCGCCCAGCTGAAATCTTATTTTCATCATTTCAAAGCAAGTGTTTCATTATACTGGCAACTGACTTCTGAAAAGGTAAGTTTCAGAATGTAATATGCACTTCCTAATTCACTGCCTAATGGATAACTAAATTTATAAATGAGTGATAGCATTTTGATGACTTTCCCCCCCACATGCATACTTCACAGCATTATTTTAATCTAATCATTAAAGTAAAAGGCTCATTCACCAGAATGTAAGTTCCATCAGGGAAGGAATTTTTGTCTGTTCTATCCATTGTTGTATTTACAGCTCATAAGCTGGTATATAGTGAGTGCAATTGTTTTTAAATGAATAAATGAATGCTTTGGTGGGAGTGAAAAGGAAGACGAAAATTCTCCAGTAGTTTGTGTGATTCTGTGAGACGGTAGACAACGGTAATGATGGTTTTGTATCAACTTGGGTGAGATAAGGAAATTGGTACTTTTACAATATGGCACAAATTTTTCTGTACCTAATCAACAAAATGCAACAATATTTTTCTTTTCCTATTTGAATTAGATTTCTCTTTAATTACTCATCACTGTTGATTAATATAATAGGTTACTGATACTCTACAGAAATACAACACACCAGCTGCTGCTCCCTTTGGCAAAGTTCAGGGGTTTTGTTTGTTTGTTGGGAACAGGATCTTGCTCTGTCGCTCAGGCTGGAGTGCAGTGGCCCCATCAAGGCTCACTGCAGCCTCGATCTCCTGAGCTCAAGTGATCCTCCTGCCTCAGCCTTCTGAGTAGCTGGGACTACAGTTGCATGCCATCACATCTGCCTAATTTTTTACCGTTTTGTAGAGACAGTGTCTCACCATGTTGCCCAGGCTGGTCTCTAACTCGTGGGTTCAAGTGATACTCCCACCTTAACCTCCCAAAGTGTTGGGATTACAGGTGTGGGCCACCATGTCCGGTGAAAGTTTAGGTTTCATTCCAAATATTTTGAGTAGGTAACTGACTTAGGCTTTTAAAAGAGAACTCTAGCCATTGAGTAGAAAATAGACATGGGGGAGGAGGAGTGGAGAGTGACAGTCGTGGGTCCAGTGAGGAGGCCATCGCAGTGATTAAGTGAAGAGGTGATGTTAGCTTGGACCAGGATAATGGCAGGATTTGAGATGTAGTCAATTAGAAGAGAAGCCTATTTAGAGCTAGAAATAGTAACTGGCTTATTTGACCATTTCAATCCCACAGGGGTATACATTTGAAACAGTTTTATTCTAGTTACTATTAAATCTTCCTTTCTTGTCCCTTTACAGTATTTCTGATAGGTGGCACAGTTATCTGATCATGTGCAAGCATTATAATGCCTGATCTAGCCTATTTCAATGTAAAACTTTATCTCAATTTTAATTTCATGTTCATCTCTTCTCTACCCGCTACCCACACATGCTCACTCCCCATCTCCCATTGCTACCCATGCAGGCCAATTTTGGAATGGGAGAGGGGAGATGAAAAGGGACAAGTCACTTTTTTTTTCCTTTTTCAGATGAAGTCTCACTTTGTCGGCCAGGCTAGAGTACAGTGGTAAGATCATAACTCACTGCAGCCTCAATCTCCTGGGCTGAAGCCATCCTCATGCCTCTCCAGTGTCTGGGACTACAGGCACACACCACCTGGCTGGGCTAAGTTTTAAATTTTTTTGTACAGATGGGGACTTGCCATGTTGCCCAGGCTGGTCTCAAATTCCTAGGCTCAAGCAATCCTCCCAGCTTGGCTTCCCAAAGTGCTGGGATTGCAAGCGTGAGCTGCCGCGTCTGGCCTTCACTTTTATTTAAGTGGTTGTGCGATTAATTGCAAACCTCTCCACTTTGTTGATGCCTTCTGTGCAGCGGACATCCAAGTTCTTTGGTCTTTTGAATGGTCATATGGAGGCTGTCAGAATGATTCCAATGAGACCTCCCTCTGCCTAGTTTTCTGCCAGGGGAGATCGGACCTCTTCTAATCCAACCTCTTCTAATCTCTCAGCTCCATCCCCATGGTCTTACTGTCTGGTTCCCTTTGTCATGCTGCCAGTCCCCTGATGTGGTGACATAAGTCTTGTTACCTCCCATCACTTTGGTCTCAGGGAGTTCTAGAGTCCTTGCCACACCCAGTAATGGTCTTACAGGCAGCCCCACTGTGGTCCCTCTCTCTGCTCTGCCATCTCACTTCTCCCTTCTCTTTTCCCTGTTGAAGTCTGTTGCCTGAGCAAGAGCTAATATCAGTCTCCTTTCTCAACAGTCTCCGTTCTCTCGGGTATCCCAATTCCTGTGAGCTTCCCTCCTTTGCATGAGGAAGGAGGAAAAAGCCACGGCCCTTCTCTGAGGCTGTTGACTCACTGCCTCATTTCCCATGACTCTTTCTGACATTTCCTTCTGGGACAGGTTAAAAATGGGAGAGGGAATCACTGGGGCCATGTTTAGGAGTGGCATGACAGGTTCTTTTCCTATGAATAAGTCTGAGGAGGTGTCTGGCTGTTTTTAGAATATGGATTGTGCAAGATGTATCTTTTTTCTCAGAGCTGGATTCTAGTGGCCAATTCTGAGGCCACAAGAAAATTTCCACTCAACATCTTATTAGGGATGATTCTGAGGTTTGGGGCTGCACAAATAGAGTATCATCTACTGAGGTGGGAGAACACTGCAGGTAGAAACAGTTTGGAGGTAGGAATCATGAGTTCTGTTTTAGATATTGTAAGATTAGATGAGGATTAGGCAACTAGTCAGGATGTGAGTTTGGACCTGAGGGGAGAGGTCAGTGCCAGAAACACACTTTTGGGACTCAGGAGAGTACAGAGAATGCCAGCATATACGAATAGATAGAGGAGAAAGAGAAGGTCAAAGACTGTCCTGCGGTACTCCAAATTCAAAGGCCAGGAAAAGGAAAAGGAGAACCCAACAATGCAGACTAAGAAGGAACCAGCACCTATGAGCTAATGAAGTAGCATCGCTGTCTGGGGTACACACCTGGGGTTCATTGTCTCACGCCAAGGAAATCAAGGACACCGACACAAGAAGTGGGTTTAGGAGCTGAGGTTTAACAGGCAAAAGAAAGAGAAAGAACAGCTCTGCCTCTTGCAAGAGAGAGGGACACCTGAATCAGACTTCCAGCCCACAGCTCAGTGCACCAGATTTTATAGACAGGCTTGAGGAGGCAGTGTCTGATTTACATAGGGCCCACAGATTGGTTGGACCAGATGTGACATTCACATAACACATGGGGAAGCTGGCTACTCCACCCTAATCTTACTATGCAAATGGGGTCTTCACCTGGCTGGTGCCATGTTTTCTCCTCCTTACTGTACACGTGGTTTGGCAAAGAGAAGGGAAGATGGAGCCGTCATTTTGATCATACCTAGTCCCAAGTCGCCTTTTCCTATTGACAGAACTGCTGGCATTCACCCATGCAGGCTTCCAGCTTGCTTGTCTATATCTGCAGCTTGATTTTACAGGCTGCTCTTTGTTAGAAAAGCAAATGATTTGGTGGCTGCTTTTCATTAAAAGGAAAACCTTACTGAGGACTTCCTTACCCTATCTGCCTAAATAATTTCTTTTTAACCTCTATATCAGTAAGAGGGACATCACTGGAAATGAAGTAAAAAAAAGGGGTTTGAAAAATGGAAAACGGAAAATGGAAAAAGGAAATGACCAACTGTGTCGAATGCTGTTGAGAGGCTGAGTAAGATGAAGACTGACCACTGATCATTTAATATATCAAGATGGGGATCACTGGTGACAACAAGAAGAGTGGTTTCAGTGGAATAGTGGGGACAAAAGCCTGACAGGTGTAAGTTGAAGAGAGAATGAAGATGATGAAGTGGAAACAGTGCACATAGAAAACTCTTGAATTTCGATTTAAAGGGGCACAGAGAAAAATGAAACAATAACTGGAGGAGAATGTGGGGGATCAAAGAAATGTTTTTTCTTTAAGATGGAACATATTGTGCCTGTTTTATACTGATGCAAATTTATAGAGGAAAAAATTTATGATGGAGGAGAGAAAATAACATGAGTAAAATTGCAATTATAATTAAGGTCAAAATTATAATAAAGCCATAATTATGATGATCTTTATAAAAGTAAAAAGCACTATATCATGTAGGACTCTTGGTTGCAAGTAATAGAAATTGAATTCAAACTAGTTGAAAAAAAAATCAGTTGAGTTAAAAAAAAAGGAAAGAATTTATTGACACAAATATCAATTGGGAGAATACAGAATGGGTCATAAAACTAGGGGAGAAGCCTCAAAAACTAGGGATTTAACAGTGACCAAGCTCTCCTCATTCATCTTTCATGTCTGTTTCTGGTTTTCTTTGCATGTTGTTCTCATTCTTTCATAGTTCAAATGTGCCTCTTCCACCTGGTCAGTGAGTTTGGTCACATTTTCCCAAAGCAACAGAAAAATCTTCCCCAACAGCACTAGCCAGTGAGTCCTTGGAGGGATGCTGAATGGTTGGCTGGGCTCATGTGTCCATCCCAGAACTCATCGGTTAGACTAGGGGGATGAGCATTCTTTGGCCAGGTGTGGGTGACATATGCAGCCACTGGCTGACTAGTGCTTACACACTTACTTCTTCCCTTGCATTTTTTAAAGTGCCCCTTACTGACAAATGCAACTCTTCTGTATATAGTCCATGCATTGCTTCCCAAAGAAAGACAACCTGAAGTCACTGGCATTCACCTTCAAGTCTGGTACCTCTTGTTGATGTACATTCCTTTGATGCAGATGTGGTCCAAACATATTTAAATATATTAAATAATACCTGTAAGAACCTCCAACACACACAATATCCAATGTTAGAGGGAAAGACAACTACAATGAGACCTCTCACTGATCCATGGCATAGTCATGTCTTGCGCTGCAGAGACAGGAAGGCCTCACTCCTTGACAGCAAATTGCCAATCTGGTTATGGTAAGCTCTGTACACCAGAAGGAACAAAGGTAAGGAGTTGTCTTCCCTTCCCTGCACTGTTATTGGAGCCAGTGAGGGATATAAGAACTGCCTCAGCAACTGTGCCATGTAGGCCCGAAGTTCTCTGACAACACAACTCTCTTACCAGGCAGTCCACTCTGTTTCCTGGGAACCCTGTGATTGGTGAGGGATGCTGATGAGGGAAAGAGTGCAGACCTGGCCTAGCTAAGGGAGTGTTTCCTGGAGACACAGGGGGAGACATTACACAGCGGGCACAGCCTGTCATGTGTGCTTTTCAGCAAAACTCCATTAAAAAAAAACATTTTTTTTTTTTATTCCCTCAATCCATCTGCCCAAGGACAACTATCCAGGACATCCTCTTTGCTACATGCCAGGTAATGAGTTTATCCACAGATTGTGTGAACAAGATGTATTGTTTCCTGGCTGCTTATACTTTCATCTCTCTCTTTACCCTTTTAAATAATGCTTTGCTTTTTTTTACTTGAATCTTCTCTTTCATATATATAAGTAAGCTGAAGAACTGTAGTTACTTGAGTGAGAATAACTAACTCTTTCTGAAGTATTATTTTTTGAGACAGGCTCTTGCTCTGTTTCCCAGGCTAGAGTGCAGTGGCACAATCGTAGCTCACCACAGCCTCAACCTCCTGGGCTCCTGTGATCCTCCTGCCTCAGCCTCCAGAGTAGCTGGGACTACACATGTGTGCTACCATGCCTGGCTAATTTTTTTGATTTTTAATAGAGATGAGATCTTGCCATGTTGTCCAGGCTGGTCTCAAATTTATGAGCTCAAGTGATCCTCCCACGTCTGCCTCCCAAAGTGCTGGGATTAGAGGTGTGAGCCACCATGCCCAACTTAAGTATTATTTTTGACACTAGTGAAAACTTTTAAAAGTTCCCACACTCCTAGGAAAGATTTACAGCCAGTATACAAGATCAACCACCAGAAATGATTTTAAATCTACTTAATCAGTCAACAACTCACCTCTGCAAGCATGCCTCTGGAAGCCATCCCAGCAGCGACAATCCCTTGCTTGTGAAAGCAAACCAGCTGGGAATGGACTGCTTCAATGAACATACCACTGAGTGCCAACGAATCTACTAAAGTCTCACTCAAGTAACTACAGTTCTTCAGCTGACACTGACCTACTCTGCCAGTCACCAAACTCCATGCTTCTGCAGAACCGTATTAAGATCAGTTCCCTGACCTGCTTAGAGAGACTGGGCCTGGTCAGCATAGCTCTCCCTTATATAACCAAGCAATAAATTCAGCTTTATTTTTTGTTTATTGTGATGGTCTGAATGGTGTTCCCCTGAAATTAATATGTTGAAGTTTTAACTCCTAGTACCTCAGAATGAGACTGTATTTGGGGATGAGGTTGTTAAAGAGGTGGTTAAGGTAAAACAAGGTCATGTCAGTGGGCCGTGATCCAATATGATTGATGATGCCCTTATAAGAAGAGGAGATTAGGACACAGATGCACACAGATAAAAGACTATAAGAAGACAGGAGGAAGACGGCCATCTGCTATAGCAGGACGAGCCACAGACAAAACTCCTTAGATATTGGGTTAAAGAAGGAAGGAGCTTTATTCGGCCGGGAGCTTCCGCAGACTTGTGCCTCAAAAGCCAAGCTCCCTGAGACAGAAATTCCTGCCCCTTTTAAGGGCTTACAACTCTAAGGGGGTCTATGTGAGGATCATGATCGATTGAGCAAGCATGGGGTACAGGACTGGGGCTGCATGCACTGGTAATCAAGACAGAACAGGACAGAACAGAACAGAACAGAAAATTTTGCAATGCTTCTTCACACAATGCCTGGAATCTATGGATGATACAAGCAGCTAGGTCAGGGGTTGATTTTTAACACCAGGATGGAGGTGCTGCGCTGGGCTATCTGACTATTGATCTTATTTTTGCCTTTCTGTAACTTTTGCTTCCTCTTTCTTTTTCTGAGGTATGACACAAGGAGAGAGGGGTGGTCTTCCTTACTTCAAGTCAAGGAGGAGGACCTTAGAGGAAACCAGCCCTGTCAGCTCCTTGACCTTGAACTTCTAGCCTCCAGCACTGTGAGAAAATAAATTTCTGCTGTTTAAGCCACCCAGTCTGTGATACTTTGTTATGGCGGCCCTAGCAAATTAATATAGTAATGTTTATTTTGGATATTGAGGTCTCTAGACACTAGAAATCAACATCAAAATTCTTACCGAATGAGGGTAATGACCCTGGGCTTTGCTTGAGCACTTCTGTCTCCAAGTAACAGGCCTCATTGCTGTGCTCGGGTTCCTGGCCCTCAGGTTAGTGGTTTTCACTTGGACCTCAGGGTGGGGGCAGAGGCAGGCCACATCCTTAGGGTACGGGGTTTACCTATGGAGGCACCAATACATTCCTTAATATTTCTCGTAAGCTAATTTGAGTGGGTCTCTGCCATTTGCAGTTGAGAGTACCGACTGATTAAGATATTAGTACCCAGAAGTAGAGTGCTAGAAATGAAAGATCCTAAAATGTGAACTGTTGTGTCAAGGTGGGGTAGGAGGCAGTGAGGCTCTCTCCATCTCCCTCCATCCCTGGGTGGGAAGTGGGCAGTCTTTATGATATGGTAATGAAGCAGCTAATTAAGATGTTATTGTAGTTTCTTTGGGATTCAGACCTGTACCTACTAAGGTGGAAGCTTCAGGGAATCCAGCAGAACAAAGTTAGGCTGCTCTGGTGTGAGAGGCAGTATCATATGGTGGTTTAAGAGCAAAGACTGAAATTGGACTACCTGGGTTCAAAGACCCTATCTCCTAGCTGTGTGACCTAGGGCAAGTTACTTAATCACAATTAAGCTTCCTCATCAGGGAAATGGGAATTAAAATAGTACCTAACTAACTGGATTATTGTGAGGATTAAGGGATTTAATATATATAAAGCACTTAGAATAGGCCTGGCACTTAGAAAGCATATGGACAGGTTAACTCCTGTTGTGTTGGTTACTTCTTGTGGCTCCTGCCAGGATCCTACTAGAAAGAGATGAGCCTTGGTCTTAGCTGGGAACAGCATAGAGCTTTGTTAAAACAGATCATGCTCCTCACTGCTCTCATGCACCATCTCAGCAGACAGCAATCCAAGACTGCTTAGGGTTCGGAATTACAAAATCAAACTCCCCACTAAGGCTAAATTTGGTCTGAACAAAAGTAAGGGCAAGGCAAAGAGAATAGACATTAGACAGGGACCTGAAAGGATCCAGAAATGGGACTTTACATCCCACAGAGGAAACAGGTAAGGTGCTTCCATACAGTGACAGAGAATAGACCAGTGGCTGCCTAGGGAAAAGGTAGAGGAGGGGTGGATTTCAAAGGGTCACCCCATTTGGGGGTGACGGAAATGTTTACCTTGATTGTGGTGATGGTTTCACAGGTGTATATATTTGACAAACTCCTCAAATTGTATACCTTAAATATGTGCAGTTTCTTGTACTCGAATCATACTTTAGTAAAGGTATAAACAAGAGAGAGCCAGAGGTAGAAGCTGCAATATCTTCTGTGACCTATCCTTGGGAGTCACACACTCATCATTTCTGCAGCATTCTACTGGTTGCAGTGACCAACCCTGATACAACATGGGAGGGAAATACATGGTGGTTTGCACACAGGAGGTGAGCATTCGTGGATCCATCTGGGGGATTTCTGGCCATCCCTCTATGTAGAGAGAACAATATGTACAAGGCCTTGAGGTGGGCTGGCATTCCAGAAAGCCTTAACTGATTACTCACCTCTGCTGAAAAGTTGACTGTTACTTGGTGCAATGGCTTTTTTGTTTTTTGGTTTTGTTTGTTTGTTTGTTTGTTTTGTTTTGTTTTTTGAGACAGGGTCTTGCTCTGTTGCCTAGGCTGGAGTGCAGTGGCACCGTCAGTCTCGGCTCACTGCAACCTCTGCCTTCCAGGCAGTCTCAAGCGATCCTCCCACTTCAGCCTCGGTGCAATGTATTTTAACACATCATCTGTCACATCTTCCAAAATTTGAGTCCCAGGTTCTCCAGAACCTCAAGGGGTTAGTTAGACTAACCACTTTCAATGCCTAAGTCTTCTAATATGTCAAGTTCTCCTCTGACCTTACGCTTTGGTTTATAAAGAGTGAAATTATGAGAAGTGTCAGCATGTTTGCAAGTTGATGGGATGGAGTATGATTTAAGAAGCAAGAAAGAATCTTGTTTTCCTTAAATCTGAGAGCATAAATTTCTGTTCACTCTGCTTATCTCCAAGGCTGGTTCTGGCTGGAGAGGGGAGAAAAAAGAGAAAGAGAGAAAAGCATCGAGCAGTTTTAGAATTTTAAGAAAATATTCGCATATTTTAAGAAATTTAACCTAATTTTTTTAACTTTTTACTTTAAAATGATTATAGATTCACAGGAAGTTGCCAAGATGGAACAGATGTGTACCCTGTACCCCGTTCCCCCCACTAGTAATTTTACATAATTTTAAAACAATAACAGAACCAGGGGATTGGTACTGGCAAAATCCACAGACCTCATTCAAATTTCACCAGCTTTGCATGTACTCATGTGTGTATGAGTGTTCGAAGTTCTAGATTCGAATAACCACCACCACTACTAAATCATATACCAAGATATATAAAGGGAAGTTTGAAACACGGCATTTAAGGGAGAGAGAGAGTGAGAGCCATAAACTGCTTATGTTTAAGAGTCTCAAGATACTGTGGAAATTGGCTAATCTAAACAAGCAATCGATGCACTGATATGGGGAACTGCTTGTGGTGAATAGTGGAGTGAGATATTCTTATTGAGGGATCCCATGAGATTACTAAAGATAAGAAAATAACTTATATTTTCTTGTAAATAAGACTCTAGGTAAGACCTTGTCTGCCTGAAGAATATCAGAAAACTAGACAATGACCTGAATGCTTGTACCTGGGGTATAGCCAGGCAGGTGTAAGCCAGAGCGTGTGGTGGGAGGCAGCTAATAGATTGCAGAGCTCCTCTCCACTGTGGCCAGCCAGGTTGCAGGATTTCTGAGTAAGGGTGCTGTGAGTTTTTGGGGCAGGGCAATTCTTTGTTGGGTATGTCTTTACATAGTGCCCAGACCTTTAGCACTCTGATGGCACCCTGGCTAGCTGGCACTATGGCAACTGTTCATCCAATACATTTCCAAAAGCATCTAAGGTATGTGAAAACACCCTCAATCAAAAACCACAAACCCCTTCTTGTTCTTGAGGAAAAATATTCCCTCCCTAGACTTCCTCGGTTCCTGTTTCCACTCACAGCTTCCACTCACTTTTTCTTTTTCCCCCGCCCAGGGACTGCCGATCTTGGAGGATCTGGATTTTTAAAGTTATTTTTGTGTAATTCTTTTGTTATGGAAGGTGGCAATTGCTTACGCACAGCTGCCTTCATCTTAGCTGACCTGAATGGGCCTTAGCTGCCATGAATGGGCCTGAGCCCAGACCATCAAAAGTGGCCATTACTAAAAGGAGGGAAGGGAGGGTACCATTCTATTACACCTGCAATTAAAAATGAAGGTTACCAGTTATAGAAAGACTTTAGGACCCCTTGGTTGTGACTTTATTCAAAGCATTTTAATAATACTCAGAGAAGACTGACATATTTAATGCTAGCAACTCTTATTTTAACATTGACTTCGGAACTTCAAGGAGGTTTTAAAAAATTGAATTTTAATTTTTAATTTTTGTGGGTACATAGTAGGTCTATATATTTATGGAGTATATGAGATACTTTGATACAGGTATACAATGTGTAATAATCACTCATGGTAAATGGGGTATCCATCCCTTCAAGCATTTATCCTTTGTGTTACAAGCAATCCAATTTTACTCTTCTGGTTATTTTAAAACATACAACTAAATTATTATTGACTATAGGCACCCCATTGTGCTATCAAATACTAGGTCTTATTCATTCTTTCTAACTATAATTGTACCCATTAACCATCTCCACTTTCCCCCAACCCTCTCACTACTCTTCTTAGCCTCTGGTAACTATCCTTCTACTCTCTCTGAAGGAGGTTTAAATTTCAAGGAAAGGAGAATTCAATCAATGTGGGCTTATTGTTTCTCATGTCAACACTAAGCTATGTATTGCAGACTCTTCAAAAGGAGCATCAGATTTGCTACTCTATTTCAAGGATTCTAAAGTTCTATTGCAACAATAATATATTAACCGCAAAAATAATTAAAAAACAATATCAGACATAGTTCAGAAGTAATTGTGGAAAGAGCTGAGATTTGGGTAGAGATGACTGTGAGTCCAGATAACTCCAAAAAGCTTTTTAGAGAAGGATGAGGGTGGGGAGGTTTATAATAGGATTAAAAAAAGAGAAGGAAGAGCTGTTTAAGGAAATTCGATTACTGCAAGTAACATTCTTCAAAACATTTGAAGAAAAACAAAAGTTTGGCACGCAAGACTGGAAAAAGAAAACAACATTGGGGAAGGAAGTCACTGCTTCTTTTATTTCCATGACTGTTTTAAAGTCATATTTAGTTTCAGCCAAGGAACAGCCTTTGACATCAGAGCATACAAGGTATTCTAGGACATAAAGAGGATGAAAGTTCTACTGCATCAACGTCCAGAACTTTCTCCATTTGGTCACAGGTCGTTCTCATACATGGCCCAGTATCTATGCACTCTAACTGGGTCCCTCTGAGGCTTGTGAATGGAAAGCCCTCTTGCTTTCAAATGCTTGAAAACAAGAAAGATGCTACTGTTAATGCCTTAAACACATGTAGGTATTTAGTGGGAAGTAATGAAATGTTTTGAAGCTCATTTCAAACGGAAATTAATCAAGAACAGTAGTTTACTCTTTTGTGTATTAGAGTAGGCAAGACCTTGGTATTTTCATTACGTTCTCTGTTTTTATTTGCTGTTTATATTAGGATGTGAATCATGGCTTGGGTAAGGGGAGGATTTGGTACCAAGCTAGGCTTTGGTTGCCAAACAGACACTTTAGCTGAGAGTAAGTTTGTGTGTGGTCAGAATCAGGTTGTAAGGTGCCAACACAGCACATGGCTTCAGTCTTTTCTTCTCTAATTGTAAAAGGTCCTTGTCCCCATGGAGGGACCATTGCCTTGACTTGTGGGGTCTTGAGTGATAGCCACACTCTTCGGCACTCTCTCGACCTCATGAAAAGATACTGAAACTTGAAAAGGGAATGTTCTTTCTGAATAGGAATGGAGAAGAGGGGCCAGGCAAGAATGATTCTTTGTCTCCTGGCTGTTGCTAGTTTTCCTGTACAGAAAGGAAATAATGTAGTATATAATATGTAGCTTCTGTTTGAATCAGCTTTTTAAAAAATACTGGAATTTTATTTGTTTATTTTTGGTAGAGACAGGGTTTCCCAATGTTGCCCAGGCTGGTCTTGGAAACCTGAATTCAAGCAATCTGCCTGCCCCGCTGGGTGTGGCGCAAGAGGGCGCGGGCAGCCCCAGGGAGGCGAGTGCGGCCGCGAGTGCTGAGCCCGGGGCGCCCGAGCGGCTCCTCCTCCCGGCCTGCTCCCTGGGCAGAGCCGGGGCGGTGCCGCTCTGGGCTGGCCGAAAGGGTGGCGCTGCGATCCCGCAGGGCAGCGACGCGACTCTGGTGCGGGCTGTCTTCTTCCCCCGGAGCTGGGCGTGGGCGGCCGCGATGAACTGGGAGCTGCTGCTCTGGCTGCTGGCGCTGTGCGCGTTGCTCCTGCTCGTGGTGCAGCTGCTGCGCTTCCTGCGGGCTGACGGCGACCTGACGCTACTATGGGCCGAGTGGCAGGGACGACGCCCAGGTGAGGAACGGCCAAAGCCGCTCCCGACTGGGAGGCCGGGCTCGGAGCTGCCGAGGCGTGTCCGGGTCTCCGGGGGTTCCGCGGTGATCCCGGGTCCTTTGCGGGTTGCGTGGAGCTTCCCGAAGGCCTGGCTGCGCCTTACGCTGGGCTGCGGGTTGGGGAGGAGGACGCGAGGGCTGAAAAGCCCCTTTGTCTTCTGTCCTGGTCGGAAGATGGCACGGACTTGCCATTCAGGCTAGGAAACCTCTCCAGGGAGTGCCAAACTATAAGAGAGCACTGGAGTCGGCGGGGCCTCTGAGGACTCTGACATCCTACTCAGGACTCAAAGGATTCTAGTGTTGCCTCAGAGGACGATACTTTGAGAACAGTGAGCGTCCCCCTGCGTTTGTAAGGGAACCTCCTTTGTAAGTACTGGAAGCCCCGTCATTCTACTACCTGAAGTTGTCTAGCCTCCACTTCTCACTCCTGCTGTTTTGAAATAAAATCTGAGATAATCCGAAGTCACTCACCTACCTACTTATTGGGATGAAAGTTGAACACTAGAAAGAATTGAAATGGCAGTTTGCTGGAGTGAGATCATTGTTGGCATACTGCCCATCTCACTTTATCTGTGTCTTGCTTCGTATTTGACATTGTGTTTGTTTGCTATATGTAGGCTCTGTGCTCAGCGCTTTATACCCATAACCTTTAACGTTTCCAACTCTTACAAGGTAGGCATTATTAGTCTTATTTTCCAGATAGGGAAACTGATGTTCAGAAAAATTAAATGACCTACCAAAAGCTAGGCTTTGGATCCTTAAGGACTTGGGGAAGTGAGGTTTCCCTAGACCAAGTTTCTGGTATAAAAATACTCAAAGCATGTTACAAAGTTTGCTTGGAAAAGATAGTAGCTCAAAAGATAGACTATGTTGTGGGGGCACTATGAGTTGGGCGTTGAGGGGGGTGATATTTATCCCAAGGTGAGAATTGGTTCTTGTGGACCAAAAAAAAAAAAAAAAAAAAAAAAAAAAAATCTGATACAGTGAGTTGTGCCCCTCCAAAGCTTAACCCCACCCGAGAAAATGTTATTCCTTAGTATTTCATTTTTCTGGTTGGGTTTTCTTGGGTATAGCCTGTGCAGCACTGACATTGAGTTCACGAAAAATACACAACATAGACGCGAGAGCAGTGCTAAGAAACTATGGCAAGTGATTGGGCTTTCTCCTTTTAAAGCCGGAATCCCAAATACTGCACAACTTCATTAACCAAGGGCTTTCTCTTGATTGATTGTTCCATCCCAGTGGGGGAATATGTGTGCCTATTGGCTGCCATTGGCTGCCTTGCAGACGTTGTTTGTGTTTGATCCTTAGTGCTTTTGTGTTCACTTGGACTTGGAGAATTAAATGAAAATAGATTATATTTTATAATTTAATCCTACAAAAAATATTCAACCCATCAAATTATGTCAAGTGCTAAAAAGGAAAATTGTTGACAACATCTGAATGAATATCTCTAAGCTACTAAAAGTTATTTTCTTATATTAAGGAAAAGTTAAAAGTTAAGATCACTGACAATTTTAAGAAATTCATTTAATATTTTCGGTTATCTTTTGCTGGAAAAGAACAGTTTGAAGGATTTTAAATTTAATTACATTGTTATTATGTAGTTATATAATTTGCAAATTTGCACATGTAGTTTGATAAATTGCTATTTATCTAAGTAAATAAGTTACATAAAAGTTATTTAGCAAAAATCTGGTGTGGAGGCATGTACCTGCAATCCCAACTACTCTGGAGGCTAAGGTGGGAGGGTCATTTGAGTCCAGGAGTTCAAGACCAGCCTGGGCAGCATAGTGAGACACTGTGTCAAAAACCATAAAAATGTTTTTCAGCAAATACAGTTATAAAGTTAGGTGTTAATAACTTTTAAATTTTAATTTAACGTTTAACTTAATCTTAAAATTTAGTCATATGCTTATTAACCAAAGAGTAAGCTTTTTTTCTTTTTCTTTTTTTTTGAGACACAGTCTTGCTCTGTTGGCCAGGCTGGAGTGTAGTGGTGTGATCTTGGCTCACTGCAACCTCTGTCTCCTGAGTTCAAGTGATTCTCCTGCTTCAGCCTCCCTAGTAGCTGGGATTATAGGTACATACCACCACATCTGGCTAAGTTTTGTATTTTTAGTAGAGCTGGGTTTTCGCCATGTTGGCCAGGCTGGTCTGAAACCCCTGACCTCAGGTGATCCACCCCATTCGGCCTCCCAAAGTGTTGGGAACACAGGCATTAGCCACCATGCCTGGCAGAAGTAAACTTTACAGAACTCCTTTTATGTATAAAGCACAGATATATGTACAGTACAGAAATGATATACCGTATATCTGTGGAATTAACATTTCACAGGAGAGTTTTAGGGAAAAAAAAATGTCTAAAAAGATTCCTGGTGGAGGTAGGGAGTGAGAAAGAAGAAAAGATTAAAGGAAAATTGAAATAGACTCAGATTCCCAAAACAGCTCAGACTGGAGAGATGGGCAGACTCTATCAAGATGGAAAAAGAAAAAAAAAATTATCTTTCTTGACTTTTCTGTAGGTTTATTATTTTTTGTCCCTTAAAAAAATAGCACACTTACGTAATACAAAAGTAAAAAATACAAAAAGATATATAGTAAAAAGTAAAGAGCTTTCTCTGACCCTTGTGCCCTAGCTACCTAGTATGCCTCTCTAGAGGCAGCCACCATTTCCTGCCTCTGCTGTATTAGTCTAGAGAAATTCTGTGCATTTCCAAGCATGTATCTCACATGGTGATATATATATATTTTTAATAGAGAGACAAGGTCTTGCTTTGTCACCCAGCCTGAAGTGCTGTGGCATGATCATAGCTCACTGCAGCCTCAAACTCCTGGGATCGGGCAATCCTCCCACCTCAGCCTCCCCAGTAGCTAGGACTACAGGTACAAACCACCACACCTGGATATTTTTAAACTTTTTGTAGAAACAGGCTCTCACTATGTTCCAGGCTGGTCTTGAACTCCTGGCCTCAACTGATCCTTCTGCCTTGGCCTCTCAAAGTGCTAGGATAACAGATGTGAACCATCAAGCCCAGCCACACATGGCGAAATTTAAGGGTGGCTAATTTTAGACATTAAAATGGTCCAGAAAAATCCATGGCAGAAGTCTAGAGGAGGAAAAATTTCAGCAGCAGCACATGTGAGCAAAACTCGTTTTTGTTAACAGTAACCTCAATAGGAGTCAGCTGTGAAGTGGCTGCCAGAAAAGATTAGGCAACCTTGGGTTGCGCTTGTAGGCTTCAGTGTCTGAAGCAACAGCTGCAAACAACAGAAGTCTCCTGACTAGCTGCTTGTATGTGCCGGCCTCTGTGCTGGGCACTGGGGACACTGCAGTGACTGAATCAGCCACAGTCCAGGCCCTCATAGACCCTACCTTCTGGGGGACAAGGGAAGTGATTTTTGTCATCTCATCCTGCTCTGCGCTGTCCAGACCCTACCGAATCATGTGTCCTGCCCTAGCCAGTACCCTTTAATAAACAGGAACATTGACCAACTAGCATTGGTGCAGGTGGGCGTGAGCAGAAGAGCGAGGAAACCTGATACCATGTCATGTAAGGGAAGGTGGAGAAATTGGATAGGTTTATTTAGCCTTAGAGGAGTAAGAGATGAAAGGACTTAGGGAAGACATAATGGTTGTCTTCCCTAACAACTGTGAGGGATTGTTATTTGGAAGACAGGTTTGATTTCTTTTCTTTTCTTCCCTAAAGAGCTTTTTGTAAAACAAGACAGCAGAATTGCAACACAATTTAAGTGTCTGTGTAGGTCACAAAAGAGATGCAAAATGTTTGCAGTATGATTAATATGTATTCATATAGTGAGTCATTCTTACACCTATACGTAAGATACTTCCATAAATTAAAAGTAGCCCAGCTCTAATAACCATAAGCTATATTAGTGGATCCCTTTTCCTAATATAACATTTAAGTATTCCGTCTGATATTGATTCCTTTAACAAATGGAGTCTACAAACTGAATTTTTAAAAGTTGTTAAAGGTGACAAACTCTTTAAACGGAGTCGTTCAGTTTACAGAAAATTCTGGGAGAACAAGCAGGATAAAACTGAGCAAGATTTTCAATAAGTATGCATCTGAAACTCTCCCATTTTTCACAATTCTGATACTAATACATTCTTAAGGAATTTTGCAAAAGTTAATCTGCTGACGAGAAATAAACCTTAAGACCAAACTCTTTGTAACTGTTCTCTTCCAGATGTGGTATATTAAGATTAGTCAAAGTTGGCCAGGTGTGGTGGCTCACGCTTGTAATCCCAGCACTTTGGGAGGCTGAGGTGGGCAAATTGCTAGAGCTCACAAGTTCGAGATCAGCCTGGGCAACCTGGCAAAACCCCATATCTACAAAAAAATACACACAAAAAAATTAGCCAGGCGTGATGGTGCACGCCTGTAGTCCCAGCTACTTGGGAGGCTGAGGTGGGACGTTGGCTTGAGCCTGAGCCGTGGAGGTTGCAGGGAGCCAAGATCATGCCACTGCACTCCAGCTTGGGTGACAGAGCCAGACCTTGTCCCCTCCCCACCTCCCCCCCACGCCCCCCAACCCCCGCCAAAAAAAAAGCTTAGTTGAGCTTAATCTACTCTCATGTATTTCCCAAAAGATCTACTCTGTGCCAGAGATAACACAAATCTGGAGTGAAAATATTTGGAGTTGGTTACTAGTATTTTACCAAGTACTTTCCTACCCTATTTCTATTTTCCCTTAAGCTTTTCTATTTTAAACACACACGACCATAATTTATATCTTTTCAGATACCAAGTAGGTAATTTTGTAAAGAAAAGATTTTTTTTTTTTTTTTTAAGATAGAGTCTTGCTTTGTTGCCCAGGCTGGAGTGCAGTGGCACTATCTCGGCTCACTGCAACCTCCACCTCCTAGAGGTTCAAGCAATTCTCCCTGCCTCAGCCTCCCAAGTAGCTGGGATTATAGGCGCCCACCACCATGCCCAGCTAATTTTTGTATTTTTAGTAGAGACGGGGTTTCGCCATGTTGGCCAGGCTGGTCTTGAACTCCTGACCTCAGGTGATCCTCCTGCCTCGGCCTGCCAATGTGCTGGGATTACAGGCGTGAGCCACTGCACCCGGCCAAAAAGAAGTTTTTGACAACAAAAAATTATCTTCCCAGATTGACAATTCAGTTTCAATGAAAAATCTTCATTTTTATAGCCTCTTTTTGTTTTCAATAGATTAAAGAGAAACCAGCAATTCTATCTTAGTATTAAATATCACAAATGAGAAGCCCTAGCTGAGAAAATGTCTTCATTTGGTTAAGTTTCAACAATTAAAGTTCAGGTTACTCTCAGAGATGATTAAGTATTAAAATTGCTTTTACAAATGTGAAACCAATTTTTCCCTAGGGGAGGGGAGATAGGAAGGAAGAAGCCAGCGGAGAAGGGGCCCAAGAAGACGGATAGGGTACATGAAGCTGTACAGTCAGTACCTGATTTGGGTCACTTTTTCAGTGTGATGGTTATTTTCTTGTATATCTTACTAAGCCTGTAATAAAAGACAGGGCTAAACCCACAAATCAGGGCAAATTTTAAAAACATTCATCTTTAAGTTTCATAAATGTGTGCTATTCTAAATCACGTCTCCAATACATCTGCACATTCTCATAGACTAACAGAATACACAAACTTATGGAAGTCTCCCGTTATGCTATGAATGTTGCCTACATCTGACATTAGCTTTATAAATATTCAATGGAACCACAAACAAAGGTACTATCACTTTTGAAATCTGTCTAATATATAAAGAAAGATCAGCCGCAATTCCATAAAACAGAAGGGCTTCAATTCTATATTTCTTTTGCTTTTTGTGTCAGTTGTTTGAAAAACACTAGAAGCTGACATGAAATTTTCTGTGTATTGTCCAAGAACTTGGTTTTCTGATGTTAGCTTGAGGTTTTCTTCCATAACTGCATCTCCTCTGACAGAGAGATCTTCAAGTGTATGTTGGAGTTCCAACACTTCATTAATAAGCTGTGTTTTTTCCTCCAGTTCCAATTGATTTTCAGCATCAACTGCATCCATGTCAATATTCGTCATCTTGGGTAACAAACTTCTGGGCCTTGGATACAAAATCCTTGATGAATGTTTGAGGTGCTGGGAGAGGGAGGGATGGAGAGGATGCCTCAGGCCGGACACTTGGACCCACCGACACCAGAAGTTTGACTTCTTCTTTGTCAAACCACAAGGCAGGATTACTGCACACTGCTACCAGTTGATAGCATTTACAAGCTTATCACATTAGTATAAAATAGATCCCTTGAATGATTAGACTTCCCCAAAAAAGGAGCTGAAGCTTCAGAGATAATTAGCTTCCTCATCCTGTGAGGGAATTAGAGATGGGTCAAGGGCTTGAGAAGAGAATTCTCAAACTGGAGTGGGAGTTGCACTGTCACTTTCCTTTCAACTCTAAGAATCTACTTTCAGGGGCTCCTAAAGGGAGACCATTATGTATACCAGATTCTGTGGAATCGGGAAACAAATGGTGCTAAATAAAAAAGTTTCTTTAGGGTGGGAGGAAGAGGCCAGAACTGTGATTGCATTAAAGGTTTACACCATCAGCTTTAAATATTTGCTTAGTTGTGTACACATCAAGAAGTCTTTGTTAGCTCGAGGCTGGTTAGTAAATCCTGTGTCTAAAACAAATGATATTCACTTTAGAGTCTGATGATTGCAGAACTTGGGAACAACAAGTAGTCAATAAATGAATAAATGATTATCTGAATAGATGTTATATTGTTCTTCATAAAGTCCTATAGGAAGGTTGCCCAATTGTGCCTTTTATGAAAGCACATTATATGACAGGAAAGCATTGTAGCCCAGACATAGTATTTGGGATGTTTCCATCCTTTGTTTTTTTTTTTTTTTTTTTTGAGACAGAGTCTCACTCTGTCACCCATGCTGGAGTGCAGTGGAGCAATCTTGGCTCACTGCAACATCTGCCTCCCAGGTTCAAGTGATTCTCACACCTCAGTCTCCTGAGTAGTTGGGATTACAGGGATGCGTCACCACACCTGGCTAATTTTTGTATTTTTTGTAGAGAACAGGTTTCATCATGTTGGCCAGGCTGGTCTCGAACTCCTGGCCTCAAGTGATCTGCCTTCCTTGGCCTCCAGGCAAGTGCTGGGATTACAGGTGTGAGCCAACGTACCTGGCCTTAGTTGAGATATTTACATGAAACCTTTTTCCTAAGGACAAGTGGTATTTTCTTGAATGTCTAAGAAACAGTTGGGCTTTAAATTATTGATCATATTTAAACGTATATCATGAAATAGTGGACAGTGTGGGCTTTGGAGCTAGATATACCTGGGCTTATATCCCGGCTCTGCCAGGATTCTTGGGTGTTTGTTTATTCAGTAGTTATTTATGGAGCCTTTTCAATATTCCAGTCCTTGTTAGGCACTGAGGCCACACCAATGAACAAGGAAGACAAGGTCCTACCCTTAATGGAATCTACTGACTAGTGGGGACAAATTAATCTCTGTAAACCTCAGTTACCTTTTCTGTAAAACTGAGATAATAATACATTTTCATACAGTTCTGGTGAGGCTTTTAATAGATAATGTGTTAAGTACATAGGAAGTAATGTAAAAATGTTAAGCCATTAGAATTTGTAACCCCGTTTCCCTGGCTGGAGAAGTTAGGAGACATAGGTTATTAAGTGACTGTTCTATGTTTTGCTGTAGCGAAGTCCATCTATTAAAAAACTTGAGCAATAATTATAATTGATGTTTATTAAACACTGAGTATGTACTGGATATATCCTGCCCTGAGTGCTTTCTATGTTTTAACTCATTTCTCAACAATCACGTGAAGGATGTGTTCTTATTCATTACATTTTCAGTTGTGGAAAATTAAGGCACCGAGTTCTCACCTGGGAACATTTCAGTGCTGTGTGTGTTGGAGCTGGCATTTGAACCCTGGCAGTCTCCAGGGATGGTACTGTTAACATCACAGTTAGGATTTAGAGCTGTTTAAAACACTACAATCATTTCCTGATTTTAACTTTTCTGATCTAAAATCAGAAATGTGATGTTAAGTGATACCTTGTTTAATATTTTTGATAAATAACATCTATTTTATTAAATAAGGTACACAGGAACTTTGCATAACAGTGACTTTACGAGTTCAGAGAGACACTGAATATCATCTCCTGCAGTGCTAACAAGTTTTTCATTGGAGAAAAGAATAAACCATTTGTCATTGCTTTAGTACTGTAACATTTTTAGTTGTTAAGAGGAACATAATTGGAGAAGCAGAGTACAATATTTCATCTCTCTGTAATATGCATTTGTTCTTGGGTGAATTACTATATTCTCCTAAGATGAAAGCTCAGGCATCGGGGGAGCATTTTTACAAAATGACCTTGAGCTGATAGGCATCAGGCATGACTGGCAAATGGGGAAAATATTACTTTAAAAATCTAGGATGTTTCCATCAACAGCACAGAACTTGGTATATTTAGATTCTTCATCAACCTCCATTGCAAAATATTAGAATAATATAATTAAAAACTGGATGGGACCTTCAGCCATCATCTAATCTGAATGGCTCATTTAATGGCTAAGGAAAGTGAGTCCAGGCAGTGATTTCCTGTTTAGTTAGCCTGTTTATCTTATCTATCATATTTATCTTATCTGTTTGTCATAAATAGAGCCTTGGGGTGAAAACATGGGGTTACAAGGCTTACCTTGAAGTAAAGTCTGGAAAAGTCATGGAGGTTCTGTAGTCTAGGAATACTATGTTGATAACTGTTATTAGTATGATTTGTATTAATGCTTTTTTTTTAGTTAAGGAGATGCTTTCTTAGAATAGTTCAAATTTTAAGCTCCATACATCATGCCTTCATATTTAGTGGTATTGTTTAAGGCTTTCTTTTCTTTTCTTTTTTCTAATCTTTGATTTATGATTGTAATTCATTGCTTATTTTCTTCCTTCCATTGTCATTCCTTCCATAGAATGGGAGCTGACTGATATGGTGGTGTGGGTGACTGGAGCCTCGAGTGGAATTGGTGAGGAGCTGGCTTACCAGTTGTCTAAACTAGGAGTTTCTCTTGTGCTGTCAGCCAGAAGAGTGCACGAGCTGGAAAGGGTGAAAAGAAGATGTCTAGGTAAGCAGATCTGAAATAGCAGCGGTGCTTCCTAGAAATAAATCAGAATCCAAACTCAAATACAGTTTTGGGACTTTCAGAGAAGAGTGAGATTTCCCCCTGGCTCCAAATGCTCTAAGTGCTTCGTCTCAGATCCTCTCCTTTTTGTCTTAATTGGCTGCCCTTGCCTTTTCTTCTTTTCTGCCACGTTTCTGTGCTTTTTTTGCACTGACTCTTGGCATTAGGGAGTGACCAACAATTGTATCAGATGCTGGTGGATTTTTAGTGACCAAGTGACTTAGATTTTTGTCTTAGAGAAAAAACAGTTGTGTTCTTATCCATGACATACATGTATCTGATCATAGAAAGTAGGAAGAATCCTTACTCATTTTATTAATGTATCAGATATTAAAATCATATGGGATAAGACTTTTATTATATAGGATAAAAGAACAGGAATGGAATTAGGTTTAAAAAATACAACTTGAGGTAATACTTTCATGTTCACATAAAGGGCAACAGTGTTAATATTTTTGTTTGAGTTTTGGTGTAGTTATGTTCACTTTTTTCTTTTTGAGATGGAGTCTCACTTTGTTGCCCAGGCTGTAGTACAATGGTGTGATCTTGGCTCATTGCAACTTCTGCCTCGCGGGTTCAAGTGTTTCTTGTGTCTCAGCCTCCTAAGTAGTTGGGACCACAGATGTGCACCACCACACCCAGCTAACTTTTGTATTTTTAGTGGAGATGGAGTTTCGCCATGTTGGCCATGCTTGTCTCGACCTCGTAACCTCAGGTGATCTGCCTGCCTCGGCCTCCCAAAATGCTGGGATCACAGGTGTGAGCCACCACGCCCAGCCATTATGTTCACATTGAAAGCAACCTCAAGTTATTATTTTTCATGCAACATTTATGAATAGTACCTAAGTTATTTTTTTCATAGAACAGGAAAGTTATTATTTTTCATGGACCATTTATTAATAGTACCTAAACTGAGATAATTTTGAATTTTCCAACAGACCATTTTTTGGGCCATCTCTCTACCTGTCATTCTTTTAAATATTTAACTTTGCTGATCAAGCTAATCACCCAGAAATGAGAGTTAGTTGCCACAGTAGTGCTCAGCAGGGCCATGGGCCTCTTTCATGATACTTCTTTCAAAGGCCTCTTGTGTTTTTGCACTGGGCCACTTCTTTTAGTAGTTGTTCCTCTGCTGCTGTGACTTGCAAGTCCTGTACTAGTGGAGTAGATGAACCAGGTCAGCATTTCTTACCTGGCACAAGGCTGTTTCCTTTTATCTTGCAGATCTGGAGTGCCCACTTTTTCATTTAATACGGTTGATGTTTCACAATTAACTCTTTTGCCCATGAAGTCTTTTTACCTCTTGTATTTTCTATATTTGCTTGTTTTTCTTACTGATGTTACTTGTATTTCAAGGTTAGAGTCCAGGAAAATTAGTTTCAGTTGTTCTTTTCATGAACAGAAAGAGCCAATCACAACTCAGCAGCATGTTTCTTGGATGGGAATTTCAGGCATGTGTCCTTTTCCCTGTTTACTTCCAGGAATCCTTAGCCTCTGGAGAGAAGCTTCTATATGTCATTTGACTGTAAGACTCTAAGCTTCTTACTGATTTTAAGCACAAATAGCTGTTTTGGGTGTAGAAGAGCAACTCATCTTTGTGAGCCTATTACAAAACAAAGGTACCTCTGTACTTCTAAAGAAATTGCTCCAAAATTTTTGCTCTTTTCTAGTTTGTAGTTTGTAGTATAATCTTGATTTCTGCTAGAAATCAAGTTGTAAAGTTAGACTGCATATTCAAGTTGCCATTCTACTTCCTGTGAGGCCAGCCAGCATTTTGTCTGGTAAGACATCATCATTTAACCACTAGTCCTCTTCCTGACCACTGAGAGGAACTCTCACAGGGTCACCCGGAAATGAGTTTGTTGCCAACTCCTTTTGCAGGGTGGATGTTAGTGGGAGTAGCAAGGAGCTTGATTGAACTATGGCATGACTTCCACACAAATTTTTGTCTTTATTTAGAGAATGGCAATTTAAAAGAAAAAGATATACTTGTTTTGCCCCTTGACCTGACCGACACCGGTTCCCATGAAGCGGCTACCGAAGCTGTTCTCCAGGAGTTTGGTAGAGTAAGTAGCACCTTATATTGATACAGTCTTGCTTTGAAGTAACTGCAGAAGAGATTCCCATCCATGGTGCTGTCATACAAAGGGCTTTAGGCAAGTGGGGTCCATGCAGTGAGATAGGACCCATGAGTTGGGCCCCTTAATCTCTGAGTCTTTGGCATTATGGAATTAGTACTTTTCATGTCTTAACAAGTACAAATTCCTCCGTGTAGAACAAAAGAAGCTAAAAATTCACAGCTGCTTTTATTTATTTATTTTTTTTGAGATGAAGTCTTGCTCTGTCGCCCAGGCTGGACTGCAGTAGTGTGATATTGACTCACTGCAATCTCCTCCTCCCGGGTTTAAGTGATTCTCCTGCCTCAGCCTCCTGAGTAGCTGGGATTGCAGGCGTGCACCATCACGCCCAGCTAATTTTGGTATTTTTTAGTAGACACAGGGTTTTCCCATGTTGGTCAGGCTGGTCTTGAACTCCTGACCTCATGATCCACCCTCCTTGGCCTCCCAAAGTGCAGGGATTACAGGCTACTGCGCCTGGCTGGCTGCTTTTATTTATTTTTATGACAATTATTAACTTTCATAAAAAGTCACCTAAAATGGGAATTTAATTCCACAGGTAAATTCGGGGTTTTATCTTTTTAATTTCTGACTTCTGGAAATATACCATTGTTCCATTGATTCTTCAAGTTAACAATATAACCAACCATCTATAGGAATTCCATCAGTCTATCCACAGGACATCCCCCAAACACCCCTTTTCTGATTTTATTTAACTAGATCGACATTCTGGTCAACAATGGTGGAATATCCCAGCGTTCTTTGTACATGGATACCAGCTTGGATGTCTACAGAAAGCTAATAGAGCTTAACTACTTAGGGACGGTGTCCTTGACAAAATGTGTTCTGCCTCACATGATCGAGAGGAAGCAAGGAAAGATTGTTACTGTGAATAGCATCCTCGGTATCATATCTGCACCTCTTTCCACTGGATACTGTGCTAGCAAGCATGCTCTCCGGGTAAGGCTGCTCAAACTCAACTCTGATAGAACTGACTTAAATGTGTATGTGGGGGATATGGCCATCACTGTGTGAGGTCCTTGGAGCTGGGAAGTGATGTGGGGAGACAGAGAGACCCAAGGAGACCTTTGGTAGAGGACACCCCCAGTAGATGCTAAAAAAGACTTGATCCACACATGCCTCTAACTTGTTGAACAAATAAATATGTATCAAGCACTGCATTGTGCCATGCAGTACAACAGACCCTGGGGATATAAAGATAGTAAGATGGGGTCTCTGCCCTGAAAAAGTGTATCATCTTGTTAACATGTCACTCTTCACCTTGTCCTTATTCCTACCACATCTTCATGGAAAATTGGGGGTCCACTTCTCCTTTCGTCTACATACACTTCAGGATGTACTTTTTCCTCCCCATTTCTGTGACTTCTTTTCTTTGCCCCTTGTAGTTGGTGTGTGTTTTGCCTGGTCTAATTATATACGCATGTCAGAAATAGGTACTTTCCACAGGATGATTAGTCCTGGTCTCATATCCTTACTGGGAAAAATTTTGACTGTATTCACTCTGGTTTCATTGGAAGAAGAAAATCTAGTCAAGGCAGAGGCAAGGAGAAAAGCTTGATTTGGACTGCGTAAGTTATAAGGTATAAATATTAGAAATGGATGAATTTTTAATGGTGGCTTAAGACTGGATATAAAGAAATTATAACGCCAATAGGAAAAGAATGATTAAAGAAGACACAACATTTATATTTAATGCTGTTGAAGTCAGTTTAAGTAGAATGTTTCACTGTTGGAATAATGAGATGCAATAGCTACATGGTTATCATGGTTTCATGAAAATTTGAAGCTTTGATTCTTTAGGACATCTTTTTTTCTGCTGCAAAGTGCAGACAACTGCAGACAGTGATGAAGCAGAATGCTACACTGATGATTTCCTCATATTTAGTAACAGGCATCAGTCACTTCCTGGAGAGCAGTTGGGCAAGCCTTAGGCAGGCAGATGGGGGAGGGCGGCCACCCATCTGTTTGGCACCATGTATCTCATAAGATATGCCGGATGCTTTCAGTAAACACAGATGAGCTGTCTGGCCTGCCCTGCAAGACTCATTATTTTATTACTGGATTTGATCCTATGATAAAATGTGGCAGGTTGAGACTGTAGTTACCAGGAAACTCTTTTTGAAGAGCACATTTCCTTCTCAGATTCTCAGTAAGCTACAGAATTAACTTGTTTATCATTGAAAAGTTTACACACAATGCTAGATGTGATTTCAAACAAGGAGAGGTTTTAGTGTTTGATGTATTGGCTTGCTTGGTGTCCTCTCTCCTCTTTTGCTACAGAGAGGCAGAAGGTTAAAGTTATGGGAGTTTTCCATTAATTTACCAAGGGTTTTTTTTTGTTTTGTTTTGTTTTTTTGGTTCATCTCTGAGTCAGGCACTGTATTGGTCTCTGATCATAAACCCTCATAGCCCCTCTGTTTGTTGGGGTCAGCATTCAGGGCTGATAGCGTTTTAACATTTTTGGATCATATACAGATGTACTGTGGGTTAGCTGTTTAGGCTTTTCAATAGATAACCCAGCCTTATAACAATGTAGTCTTGGAACATTTCCTAATTTAGGAAGAGATGAGAGGCAGTAGATTTCTGTTTACTCCCCATTGGTTTAGAAATGGTCAGTATCTTTAAGTCTAGAAGGTCTAGTCTGTTTTACACAAGTCATTCAGTAGGCAATCATATTACATTTTTAATTAGCCATGTACCCTCTTATTACCCCAAAAGATAAATGTTTGCTGAAATGAATTAATTCTGTTAAATTAGCAATATACATGGGAAAAGTGGAAATCATTCTTTGTGATAGTTTCTGTGAAGTACTACTCCCATCTTCCTCACCTTTGTCCCAAACATTTGCACTTTAGACTACTTTGGGGAATAAACAGAAACCTGACCTAAGTGATTCTCAGTGAAGGACATACACCCCTTTTTGAGTGGGGAGAGGAGGACTGGTATGAAGAGGGTATATCAGAATCTTCAGGGATAGTTTTTTTTACCTATCCAGTGCATGCCTACCATAAAAATCATTGATGGCAAGACCCATCACTATCAAAGGGGGTGAACCATTTATACCTGGAAAGAGCTGAGAATGTCTGTTCTAGATTGCCTCCAGTCTACGGTTAAAAGTGCCTAATAAGCTTGCATGATTACACTCCCTGTTCTTTACTCACACATTTTAGAACATATTTTGATAAGTCATGAGATACGTGTCTGTATTTATTTGCCTTCTTTTCCTCCTTTTTTTTTTTTTTTTTTTTTTGCCTGTTAGGGTTTTTTTAATGGCCTTCGAACAGAACTTGCCGCATACCCAGGTATAATAGTTTCTAACATTTGCCCAGGACCAGTGCAATCAAATATTGTGCAGAATTCCCTAGCTGGAGAAGTCACAAAGGTAAAAATTTCTGGTTGGGAATAATTTGAATGTTTACTAGTTACATATTGGCATTATATATTGGTGTTGTATCACTGTATATCAGAGTTTTTGTCTTAGAACTGCTTTTGTGTGAATTATTCACAAAACAACTTCTGCCATTATGAAAATTGTTTATGGAATTTCATTTGCTAAATGCATTGTCTTAATAGTTTGATTTTTATTACAAAAGTAGTAATTGTCTTTAAGCACATTAGGGTGATGCAATTCTAATTACAAGCAAAGAATCTTCACCTTTTAGTTAGCCTGCGCTGTATTATCTAGTAAGCATATGGTTTCTGTTGGGCTTTTTGAAATATTACAAATAGTTTATAAACTCCCATTAGTACTTATGGAGACTCCTAAGGGGCATGAAGCTCCACTAAAGGAACCACTCAACTAGATGGCATTTGAGTCCTTTCCAGCTTAAATTTCTGTGAAATTGCTTGGATAAATTCACTTAATTTTTAAATTTTCTTAGACTATAGCCAATAATGGAGACCAGTCCCACAAGATGACAACCAGTCGTTGTGTGCGGCTGATGTTAATCAGCATGGCCAATGATTTGAAAGAAGTTTGGATCTCACAACAACCTTTCTTGTTAGTAACATATTTGTGGCAATACATGCCAACCTGGGCCTGGTGGATAACCAGCAAGATGGGGAAGAAAAGGATTGAGAACTTTAAGAGTGGTGTGGTAAGACCAATTTCTAAGTTTCTTAATAATATGTATCGATCTTGCAGGAAGGTACAGAATTTTCCAGTGGTTAAAAAACTTTCTGGCTAGGTACAGTGGCTCATGTCTGTAATCCCAGCACTTTGGGAGGCCAAGGCAGATCACTTGAGGCCAGGAGTTCAAGACCAGCCTGGCCAACATAGCAAAACCCCGTCTCTACTAAAAATACAAAAAGTAGCCAGGCATGGTGGTGCTCACCTGTAATGCCAGCTACTCGGGAGGCTGAGGCATGAGAATTGCTTGAACCCGGGAGGCAGAGGTTGCAGTGAGCCAGGATGGTGCCACTGCACTCCAGCCCGGGTGATAGAGTGAGACTCTGTTTCAAAAACAAAAAAACCTTTCTAGCCTTCCACCAATCTCATGATATAAAGAAAAATAAATAAAAAATATTTTATCACCATGCTTATCTTTTGGTTTAGTATAAATTATTACTAGTCTTGGAGAAAGAAGTTTTTTTACAAGGTAAAATCAAATCAAAGACTGCCATTTTTTTCTTCTGTACATACTGTTTGGCCAGTGTGTGTGTCAAAATGTTCTTTCCCTACTGTTTCTCCCCACCAACTCCTACCCATCCTACCAGTCTCAACTCCCATGTTACCTCCTTGGAATGGTACCTGGCCTTCCCTCCCACTTCTCCCCAGGACCAGGTGCACCTCAGCCCCTGTGCTTTCCTGTCAAAGCACTTACTGCATTGTTAAAACAGACGCATGTGCTTTTACCTCATTCCTGAAGTACTCAGCACATCTAAGATGTGCCTATTCCCCTGTCTAAGGAAAATGCTGGTGATCATTCTTTCAGCACTCATTCTTTATAGCAATTAGTCGGGGAATACTATTAACCACTTCTGAGAAATTGTGACCCTCAAAAGAATTTAATTTATAGACAGTATAGGAAATGTAATGAAGTAAACAAAAAATTATAGATGATTATGCAGCAAAAGATTATTGCTGAGGATAGTTCTTATTGTTAGCCTTTGATATACTTTGTTACCACCTTCTTTTAGAAATGAATCAATAGGGTTTGATAGATAAAAAAAGAATTATAAAACAGGATCATACTATACATACCTGCAAATATTTAAGTAATCCACTAATTGTTAGACATTTAATTTATTCCAACTCTTTGCAGGACAGTGAAAATGAATTAGGGGGTAAAAAGTTACAAACACAACAAAATGCTTAAGAGACATAAAAGGTTATCAGACTGGGTCATGACACACTAAAATGTCCAGAGTGTGAACAATCACAAAGGAGCTTTTCATTTTCTACCAAGTAGTAATGTGGAACAGTTTGCTTTGGGCCAAATCGCTTATGAGTGTTTTGGTATTGTTGGGACTTGGTAGTGTGGGTAGAAGCTCTAAAGGTAAAGTTTCATCAAAGATTAAACCTGAGTTTTAAACATGGAGGACAGCTGATGCAGTAGCTTTGTGCCCAGTGATGGAAAGAGTTGAGAGGGACAGGCCACTGTACTACAGAGGAAGCACAGTCTCCTGGCAAAGAGCATGCAGCCTGGTGCTAGGCTACCTGGGTTCAAATCCCAGCTGTGCCCCACGCTCTTAAAGCAGGTTACTTCTCTATCACTCAGTCTCCCCATCTATTAATATAAGATGGAGATTAGTGATAATAGTGCCCAGTCACAGGATCGTATGGGAATTACATGAATTTAATATATGAAAAGCACTTAAAACACAACTTGGAGTGTTCTAAGTGTTAGCTATTGTGCTTTTTTTCCCCTTCTCATCTTGAGTTAGATATAGCAGGATATTCAGCTTCCTTAATGATCAAAGATTTTCATTATAATTGACACATAAAATTATATATATTTAAGGTATACATTGTGATGATCTAATACACTGTAAAATGATTACCATGACCAAACTAATTAACACATCTGTCACCCACAGTTACCTTTTGTTGTGGTGAGAACACTTAAAATCTACTTTTTTAGCAAATTTCAAATATGCAATACAGTATTATTAACTATAGTCACCATACTATATATTAGATCCTTAGAATTTGTAAGTTATAATAACATAAGTTATTTATCTTATAACTGAAAATTTCTAATTTTTTTTTCTTTGAGACAGGGTCTCGCCCAGTTGCCCAGGCTGGAGTCTGCAGTGGCGTGATCATGGCTCACTGCAATCTCCACCTCCCAGGCTCAAGCAATCCTCCCACCCTAGCCTCCTGAGTAGCTGAGGCTACAGGCACACACCACCATGCCTGGCTAGGTTTTGTAGTTTTGGTAGAGATGGGTTTTTGCCATGTTGCCCAGGCTAGTCTTGAACTCCTGGGCTCAGGCGATCCACCTGCCTTGGCCTCCCAAAGTGTTGGGATCATAAGTGTGAGTCACTGTGCCTGGCCAAAATGTGTACCTTTTGACCAAGATCTCCCCATTTCCCCCATTTTTCTGGCTCCTGGCAACCATCAATCTACTCTGCCTTTCAGTACGACTTTTTAGATTCCACATAAGTGAAATCACACAGTACTTGTTTTTCTGTATCTTGCTTCTATCACTTAGCATTAATGTCCATTATCCATGTTTTCACAAATGCCAGGAATTCCATCGTTTTATGGCTGAAAAATATTCCATTGTGGAATAGTATTCCATACACACACGCACACACACACTACGTTTTCTTTATCCATTCATTCACTAATGGACACTTAGGTTGTTTCCATATCCTGGCTATTATAAGTAATGCTAAAATGAACATGGGAGTGTAGATATCACTTCAAGGTACTGATTTCACTTCCTTTAGATTTATATCCATAAATGGAATTGCTGGATCAGATGGTAATTCTATTTTTAATTTTTTGAGGAATTTCCATATTTCCATAATGAGTGTACTGGTTCACATCCTCAATTTAAATAATAGGGCAGATAAAGAATATATTATAGAAGTGATTTTTTCAGAGGAAAGAGGGACCAGGGACTAGAGAATTTCAGTCCCACTGTAATAGTATTTTCAGAAATGTCCATATGAAGGGTATTTTGTTTTGTTTAGAGAACATCTAACTGTAAAATATAAACATCATTTAGCAAATCTCGCATGTTTTTTACACCTAGGCTTTTCTAAAAAAAAAATGACAGCCTTTTTCTTCCTACCACCATCTTTGAAATATTGCTTATTATATAGTCTTACTACTTTGTTGCTCTTTATTATGATAAGCTGGGCATTCTGTCATCTCCCAAAGCAATTTGTAGGACATAATACCTCATTCTTTATAGTCTGTACTCTTCCTCTCTCCATTTTATATTTTACATATATGTGTGTATATGTATTTTCTTATTGATAAGCATCTAAGAAAATGCTAGTATAACTTATTTCAAGCTAATAGTACTTGTTGTTAACTAGAATTTGCTTCTTTAGTCTAAGAACATTATGTCTGGAACTTTGTTTTTAATGAATCTTTATTATTTTTAGGGATCAAGAACAGTGGCTACACTGACTTTTGTATTATCATTATTATTATTTTGTCTTTCTTAGTGCAAAGTTTTGGAAGTAGTAAATGCATATCTTCCCAAAAGAAACATCACATCTTGGGGATTATCAAGTTGCTTTGTTTTATTCCTTAAGCAATATACAAAAAGTTCACAAATAATTTTTTTTTTCTTTTTTCTTTTTTTTTTGAGACAGAGTCTCCCTCTTGTTGGCCAGGCTGGAGTTCAATGGCGCTGTCTCAGCTCACTGCAACCTCCGCTTCCCGGGTTCAAGCAATTCTCCTGCCTCAGCCTCCCGAGTAGCTGGGATTACAGGCACACACCACCATGCCCAGCTGATTTCTTATTTTTAGTAGAGATGGAGTTTCACCATGTTGGCCAGGTTGGTCTCAAACTCCTGACCTCAGGTGATCCGCCCACCTTGGCCTCCCAAGGTGCTGGGATTACAAGCTGCGCCACAGTGCCTGCCTGGCCACAAATAATTTTAAAGCGTTATCTCCCATATATTTCAGTTCTACATAATCTGACTTATTGTTTTTATTTATTAGGGCAAAGCAGTGTAGGTATGATATGCTGATCCATAGAAGTCATTATAGAGAATTTAGCATTATAGTCCCATGCTATTTATGCCTCCTCTAAACCAGAGATGATGCTCAACTCATTAGAGGTACTTTTGTGTGCATCTAAAATTTTGGCTATGATTTTTTAATTCTAATTTAAGCGGTTTCTCAAATTTTGTGAAGATTCTTAATAGTGAACCATAATGATATAGCTCCTCAAAACAGAAGGACTTAAAATGTTAAAAACTGGGGTAAATAGGAGTAGGTACTGATTCATGTTTCTGTCCCTCTTTTACAGGATGCAGACTCTTCTTATTTTAAAATCTTTAAGACAAAACGTGACTGAAAAGAGCTCCTGTACTTTTCAAGCCACTGGAGGGAGAAATGGAAAACATGAAAACAGCAATCTTCTTATGCTTCTGAATAATCAAAGACTAATTTGTGATTTTACTTTTTAATAGATATGATTTTGTTTTCAACATGTAATGAAATAAAAAATAAATAATAAAAGATTGCCATGAATCTTGCAAAAAAGATATTAATTCATACTATATTCTTGGATAAAATAACCTTTTAAAATACTTTAGCACATATGCTTAAAATCTGAGTTAACAGATTTGTCTTAGTCCGTTTGTGCTGCTATAACAAAATACCACAGATTTGGTAGTTTATAAACAATAGAAAAATCTGTTTCTCATGGCTCTTGAGGCTGGGAATTCCAAGACCAAGGCACCAGCAGAATTAGTGTCTGGTGAAGGCTAATCTCTGCTTCCAAGATGGCACCTCATTGCTGCATCCTCCACAGTGGAGGAATGCGTGTCCTCACATGGTGGAAGGGACAGAAGGGAAAGAGGGCAAAAGTGCATTTAAAAGATCATCTAATCCCATTCATTACTCAGTCACCTCTTAAAAGCCACATCCTTTTATACTGTTGCATTGGATATTAAGTTTCAACATGAATTTTGGAGGGGACAAAAACATCCAAACCATAGCAACATAAATGTATAGAATATTTCACACACAGCAGAGTGCTGGGTAATGAGCAGATATAAAGAAGTATTTGAAATGACCTTACCTCCAGGATGCTTATATTCTTAGAAAAGTTGACAGGTATAGATGGCTGTAATTTGAAGCAGTAGGTAGGATTCATTGTACCTATTATTTATTAAACACCTGTTGTATGTCTTCTGCTGTACTGGAGTGCTTAGTATTAGTTAATTAACTCATTCCTCATAACGGCCCACTAAGATGGATGGTATTATCTACCTTTATAGATGAAGAAAGAGCAACAAGGTTTTATTTTTCCAAGGTCAAGGTCACAAAGCTAGTAAGGGGTAAAGCCATGATTAGATTCAGCTCAGGAAGATTCCACTGGCAACTCCTTACTTCTATAATTAGTTTTACTTTAATGTTTACCACCTTACAGCAGAAAACATGCACAGGCACTAATAGAAAATCAGCAGGAGTAACAGGTAAAGAAAAACATGGTCCTTATCTACAAGCAGTTCACAACTGAGCTGGAGCCAAAGTAACATACATAAAATAACTAGAATAGTTGTTGGGCAAGTCGGAAGCCACCCAAGTAGCTGTCCTTGGAAAAGAGGGAAGACGACATGTGGTAGAGGGACGACATGTGGTAGAGGTACACCATGAGGTATAGCGGGTAGAAGCAATGGAATAAATGCATACATAACAACATGGATATGTACTAGAGGCATAGTAAAGAGTGAAGACATAGAGAAGCAATGCTAACACAATACTGTTGACATACACAAATATATGTGCATAGAAGATAGTGCTCGTTTTGCAAGAAAACATACAACCTAATTAGATACATATTTAGGTATTGTAATGGTTACTTAGGATGGGGAGGAAACTGGGGGTGCACTATGGGGACAAAATATAATGAAGAGAGGACTCTTGCGTGACCAGTGATGAAAATTGGAATAACAACATTATTTATTGAATACAACACACCAGTTATAAAAATGAAAAGATTGGAATAATTCTAGAATGCCACAAAATAACATATGTCATGTGGCCTGGTACATACTATAAGCATAATAGCTCAGAAAAGGGAGATTTGCAGATAGAAGATAGAATAGTATGGAAGCTCTTTCTGATGGTGTCACTTGCACTGGGCCTTGAAAGAAAGGAATTTAGACAGATGAAGAGAAGCTTCAGGAAGCCAGGTTCCAGGTCAGTTTTGTTTTATTCATCACTGAATCTCTGGTGCCTGCTTAGCATTGTGCCTGCTGATGTCTGTTCAACTACGACAGCCAATGCATGGTAGAAGAGGTATATATAAATTAAAATCTTTAAAGATTCATCTGTATAGCTTTTTTTTTTTTTTTTTTTTTGGAGATGGAGTACAGTGGCACCATCTCAGCTCACCGCAATCTCTGCCTCCCGGGTTCAAGCGATTCTCCTACCTCAACCTCCCAAGTAGCTGGGACTGCAGGTGTGCACCACCATGCCCGGTTAAGTTTTGTATTTTTAGTAGAGATGGGGTTTCCCCATGTTGGCCAGGCTGGTCTCAAACTCCTGACCTCAAATGATCCACCCGCCCTGGCCTCCCAAAGTGCCACCACCCCTGGCCTGTGTATGGTATTTTTCTATGGCATGTAATTTTCTGTACACACCCTCTTTCCTTCTTAGGCTTTTTTGTCAACAGCCCAAGATGGAAAAGGCAGCTTTATGTCAAGGTTTGTCAAAGACAGTCAAGAGCTATGAAAGCCAAATGTTCACATTTAACTTTTTTGAAAGTATTTATTATTCACCATCGATGTATTTCTTAATCATTATCCTGAGTGGTCTTTTTAAGTAGGAAGAAAATGGTGTGTTCATTAGTCCAAAGCTGAAACACAGTTGGGGTTGTGTAAGGTGACAGTAGGTGAGTTGGTAAAAGAGTTAGCAGAAGTGACAGCTTTAGTCTGCTCAGCTACTGGATTCACCAGTAAGCCACATGAGACCTCAGTCACAATCAGTAACTCAAAGGCAGATTTAAATATAAATATCCTGTTACTTCTGACACCTTCTGAGGTATAATTGATATATGATAAATGGCACATATTTAAAGTGTACAATTTGGTAAGTTTTGTCATATGGCTACACTTGTGAACCATAACCACAATCAAGAGAGTAAACACAGGTATCAGCCCCAGAAGTTTCCCTTTGCCCTTTTGTAATCATTTCCCCTCACCCACCCCATTCCAGGCAACCAATGATGTGCTTGCATTATTACGGATTAGTTTGCATTTTATAGTTTTACATAAATGTAATTACAGACTTTGCACACATAAACTGCTGGCAGGAATGTCAAATGGTACAATCAATTTGAAAAAGACTTTTAGCAGTTCCTTAAACATTTAAATATACACTTATCATATGATTTAGCCAGCCCAGTCCTAGGTATTTGCCCAAGAGAAATGAAAGCTTATGGCCACATAAAGACTTGTAAATGAATGCTCATAGCAGCTTTATATAATAGCCCAAAACTGGAACCAACAAATGTCCACCAACAGGTGAATGGTATAAACAAACTGTGTTACATTCTATACAGTGCAGCACTACTCAGCAATAAAAATAATGAATGATTGATACATGCAACAACATGGAAGAACCTCAAAGAAGCCAGGGCATCTGGGTCTGGAGATTTCTTTTATCAGGAGATTTTAAATTATGAATTTAATTCTTTAATGGTTATAGGATATTCAGATTATTTCATCTTGGTTGAGTTTTAGTAGTTTGCGGTTTTCAAGAATCAGATTATTTATTCTAAGTTGTCAAGTGTATAAGCTGAAAGTTACAGCATTTTCTCATTATCTTTTTAATGACTGCCTGATTTGTAGTGATATTTGCCATTTCATTCTTGATGATTTGCGTTCTTTTCTTTTTGTCAATCTTTCTACAGCTTTATGGATTTTCTTGATGTTTTTTCGAAGAACCAGTTTTTTTGTTTATGTATTTTTCTATTTTCAGTTTCATAGATTTCTGCTGTTTGTTATTTCCTTTCTTTTGCCTGCTTTGGGTTTATTTTGCTATTCTTTTTCTTGTTTCTTGTGGTGGGAACTTAGCTTATTGTGCTGAGATCTTTCCTCATTTCTAATATGCTATCTTCCTAGGGATGTAGGAGACAGCTCTAGGAGACACATGGGGCTGGCTATCTGGCTTTTGGAGAGACACTGTCTACCACAAGACTAGAGTAAAAGGAGACCCTTTCAGGCAGGGAAGAGGACAGCTGCCTCTTTCGTCTTTATAAGTAGGGAAAATTAATTTTCCCTGTCCCTTGCCTAGGCAGTATTTGGCCACTTACACAGCCAAAATCCCATAAGTTCTTATCAGGTTGCTCTGGGGGATATGGACTAGTGTGAAGGTGGGCAGGTGCACTTATTTACCCTGAGTAATAATAAATCTATCTCAGACCCAGAACATCTTATGTGCATACTCAGGATAAGAATAATAAAGATGAATATTAAAAAGCAAACTTTTTATGAGTGGATACTGGTTTATCAAATACTTTTTCTGGATCTACTGAAATATTATTTTTCTCCTTTCATTCTGTTAATGTGTTGAATTATATTGATTGATTTGCAACCATCACACCAACTTCACTTTTTCAGGAAGAAACCCAACTTGATTGTGATTTATTATTCCGTGTGTGTAGGTGTGTGTGTATGTGTGTAGTTTAGTTTGCTAATATTTTGTTCGGGATTTTTGCACTGATGTTGGGGGGAATGAAATAGGTCTCTTTCTCAGGAAGTCTCTGCCAGGTTTTGGTATCTAGGTTTTCTGGCATCATAAAATGAGTTGGGGAGGGTTCCTGCATTTCTGCTGCTCTTTGTGAGAATTTAAGATTGTTTTTCCATTGATGAATCAATCCATCTAGGCTTGTTGTTTCACTATGGAAAAGCAAATAAAGTAACTATAGGTTCCATTTCTTTCACAGATAGGGAACTACTCAAATTTTCTATTTTTTCATTTGTCAATTTTGGCTCTTCCATATTTTAAAAAATTTGTTCACTTCATTTAAAATTTCCAATTTATTGGCTTGAAGTCATGCACATATTTTGTCAAATGACCGTAGGATTTGTAATATCCTTTCATTCCTGATATTGGTTGTTTCTTCCTTTTTCAGTCTACCAGACACTTATCAATTATCCTTTCAAAGAATCAACTTTTGGTTTAGTTGATCCAACTTTATCTTCATTTTCCACTCTATTAATTCTTGTTCTTTATTATCTTATTTCCTTTATTTTCCTCAGGTTTAATTTGCTATTCTTAGAATTTTTTGAGATAACTACTAGGTTCATTTTCAATCTTTTTAAATGTGCATTTAAGATTATACATTTCCTTCTAAGCATGGCTTTAGGTGTCTACCATAAGTTTTGACATGTAGCACTTTTACTATTCAGTTCAAATATATTCTAATTTTCATTGTAATTTATTGTCTGATCCATGAGTTATTTAGAAGTGTATTTCTTAATTAATGGACTTAATAGAATTTTTCTGTTTTTGAAATTATTATTGATTTCTAAGTGAATGAACATGACCAAAGAATATATTCCATCTCTATGACTTAGAATATGGTCAGTTTTGATAAATATTCCACCTGCATTTGAAAAGAATGTGTATTTTGCAGTTGTTGGGGGGTATTGTTTTATATATGCCAAGTAGGTTAAGTTTTAAAATATTCCAATCTTTACATATTTACATATTTTTGCATGGCTGCTGTTCTGTTACTGAGTATATTAAAACCTGGGAATGCAGATTTGTCTTTTCTCATTTTAGTTCTGTTCATTTAAGCTTATATATTTGAGGTTATATTGTTAAATCATTAAAATATTAGACCTGTTGAAACTTTCTGGTGAATCAAATCTTTTATCATTACAAATTGTCTCTCTTTACAATACTTTTCACCTTAAGGTCAACATTAAATAATATTGCAATAGCCACCATACCTCCTGCCCTATCGTTTTTGTTTTTGTATTTCATACTATAACTTTTTCCATTCTTGTTTACTTCCAACCCTTGTACTCCTATACTTAAGGCATCTCTTGCATAAAGGTACTTTGTGGATTTTCTTTCTTTTCACTTTGATAATCTTTGCATTTAATTGGTACACTGTCTATTCATATAAATGTTGTAACTGATATTTAGGTTTAAACCTCCTAATCTATTTGATTTCTATTTGTCCTATTTGTTCTATATTTTCTCTCCCTTTTTGATTATTCCACTTTCGCCCTGTATTAGCTTTGTAGTTATATGATTTATTTTGCTTTTTGCTGTTCTTTTAGTGGTTACCCTATAGATGACACAGCAGTCTAATATTACTTATAATCTTTCTGATAATTGTAAGGACCTTAGAATTCCTGGACCAAATGTATATATTATTGTCACGTTTTAACATTATTTATTTTAACCTTGAAGACTATTTTATATAGTTAATATTCCTTAAACTGTATATTATTTTTTAAAATTACTGTTCATTCCTACCTTTATCCATAACCCTTTTCTGGGATCATTTTCCTTCTGTCTGAAGAATCCCCTTTATTATTACCTTTAATGACAATCTGCTATTAAATTTGTTGTGTTTGAACGTGTCTTTGCCTTCATTCTTCAAGAACTGTTTTTGGGGAAAGGCTGGGTATTGAATTCTAAAATTGTAGATATTTTCTTTCAGTAACTTGAAAATATCATTCCATTGATTTCTGGTTCCCATATTTTCTGTTGAGAAGTTAGCTGTCAGTTTAATAAAACTGTGGCTCCTTTAAAAGTAATGTCTTTTATCACTGTCTGGCTCCTTTAATGATTTTCTTTTTGTGTTTTATTTTTTCTTAGGATGTGCTAAGGTGTAATTTTGTTTTTATTTATCATGCTTTGATCTTGCAAGTCTTCATGTCTTTTAAAAATTTGGAGAATTCTCAGTCATTATCTCCTCACAGGTTGCTTCTGTCATATTCTCTCTTCTCCTTCTGGAAATCCAGTTATGTGTATGTTAGATCTCCTCATGTTAAGTCTCTTATTCTCTCTACTGTATCTTCCATTCTTTTGTGTCTTAGTTTTTCATATCTGGTATTTACTTCTGACATAACTTTTAGTTCACGAATTCTTACTTCACTGTATCCAGTTTCTATCAAATCTATTCACTGAATCCTTTTATTTATTTATTTTGAGTCTTGCTCTGTCACCCAGGCTGGAGTGCAGTGGCATGATCTTGGCTCACTGCAACCTCCACCTCCTGGGTTCAAGTGATTCTCCTGCCTCAGCCTCCTGAGTAGCTGGGACTATAAGCACCTGCCACCACGCTCGGCTTTTTTTTTTTTTTTTTTTTTTTGTATAGATGGGGTTTCACTGTGTTAGCCAGGGTGGTCTTGATCTCCTGACCTCGTGATCCACCCACCTCAGCCTCCCAAAGTGCTGGGATTACAGGCATGAGACACCGCGCCCGGCCTATTCACTGAATTCTTAAACTTGATTAAAGTACTTTTAAGTTGGGGACTTGATTGATTCTTCTATATAGTTTCTGATTTTCTGCTGAAATTCTCAATCTTGTGTTTTAGATCTTTAAACACACTAAAGATAGTAATGTTAGACCCTGTGTTGTGTAGCTCATTATCTGGGTCCCCTGTGGCTCGGTCCTATCATCCGTTGCTTCTTTCGGATTTTGATCACGTTGCCTTGTTTCCTCAGATACCTTAAATAACTTTCCAATACTAAACGTGAAAAGTTATAAAAATAACTCAAAAGATCAGAGAGGATTTACATTTGCTCTGGGTAGCGGACAAAGGGTCACCTTAATCCAGTTTTGGGAAGTGAGAAGATCCTAACTGCATCTGGTTTTTCTTCACCCTTACGATTTGGATATGGTCCTTGGGGACACAACCCAATGTATGGTCAGTTAACTAGGGTTCCTTTCCCCTTCCCTACTTCCTTGGAGAGCCTTGGTCTCCAGTTTTTGTCCCTCTAACTCAGCAGCAAGGCTGTCATAAGTGTTACTTAGTGTCTCAGACTCACAACCACCTTATCCTGAATTGGCATATCTCCTACAAGAAAAGCAGCCCAAATGCTGAGCTCAGGCATCTAAGTTTCATTCTGTCTTAGATCTTAGTGATGTTATTCTTCACTGTCTTTTGGTTTTCTAATGTCTTTAAGCAGATTTAAAAATACTATTTTGCTTGGCTTTTCTAGCTCTCTGAAATAGTTGGTATGAATGCACCTTTTCTACTTCCAGTAAAGTTGGAAGTAGAAAAGGTTTTAGGGAAAATTCAGTAAGGTTAGTGTTAGTCCAAACTGCACCATTTTGTAAGCTCCTCGCTATTTTGCAGACCTTAATCAAAGTGAAACATTTCACAGGGGTTTGGGCAGTGAGAAACATCCTGCCTAACTACCTGATCACAAGGTGGAAAAAGGCCCAACCTAAGAAATATCCCTATATCTTGCTGGGCAAAGTTCCAAGGAATACCATGATGACATCCTGCTAGAACAAGGGCCAGAACCACCTCATCATGGGAGCATTTTATCAATATCCTGCTGGGCAGCAAGCCATACTGCCCAGACCCCTCACACCCATGCCTATAAGTACACCCAGCCTGGAAGCAGTGGTAGGCTCTGGTATTAAGCTGGTCCCCCACTTCTGTAGGTTTTATGCTGGACGTAAAGCCTGCATTTGCTGTCAAGCTATCCTCTTTCTGTGTGTGTCTTTCTTTAACCCTCGCCTTCCCTTCAAAATCTAACAGTCAGTTTTTAATATACTAAGTGAAGATATCAAGTAAGTGATATATACAGGTTCAGTGTAAGAAGAGAGGTTGGGTTAGGTACATATATTTGATCATCATCAACTTATTGACGCTATTTCAAGTCTTAAAGTAGATGAGATTATGGTGATTGCAGAAATACAAAGGGGGGCCTAGAACCAACTGGAGAGAAATTCTAAAATTTAGAGGTCAGGTAGAAGAGGAAAGGCAGCAAAGATGTTTGAGGATTTGCTAGGAAGATAAGAAGAAAACAAAGATAATGTAGTATCAGGAAAGTCCAAAAGAAAACACAAAAGCTGATTCAAGGAATAGTCAAATGTGTCAATTACTACTAGCTGGTTTGACAATAAAAAGGTCGATAGTGACCTTAATAAAAACTTTTTTCTTTTTTAATTTGGGGGAGTCATGGAGATGGGATCCAGATTGGAATGGTTTGACAAGTAAATGAAAGAGAAAACTTGGCCATGAATGAAATGGAGATATGAGAATAGTTTGAGGAGGATGCAAGGTTAAGGGAAGGCATAGCTTGGCATTATTATTATTATAGTGAAAATCTCTAAACAACTGAAAATTTACATTATTTGGGGGATAGTAATCCAATAAATAATATCAATGGAATTTTATGCTGTCATTAAGAGCGATAATTACGGCCAGACACGGTGGCTCACGCCTGTAATCCCAGCACTTTGGGAGGCCGAGGTGGGTGGAGAATGAGGTCAGGAGTTCGAGACCATCCTGGCCAACATGGTGAAACCCCACGTCTACTAAAAATTCAAAAATTAGCCAGCATGGTGGCGCGTGCCTTTAATCCCAGCTACTCAGGAGGCTGAGCCAGGAGAATTGCTTGAACCAGGGAGGCAGAGGTTGCAGTGAGCCGAGATCGTGCCACTGCACTCCAGCCTGGGCGACAGAGTGAGACTGTCTCGAAAAAAAAAAAAAGGTGATAATTACAAAGTACTTTTAATGACATGAGAAAATATTTCTACATGACAAAGATATAAAGGTATACAGCTAGTAAATCTCAATCATGTAAATTAAATCATAAGTCTGAGATGTGAACTCAAGAGTAATATAAAATCTTATCTTAGTAACTGTACTATATTACCTCCAAATAAAAGATAAATATACAAATCTCTTGAATTCATTAACTGAAAATTGGTCCAAAAAGTTATCCTTTAACATTGTTAGAGTGAACTGGTCCACATACTAAATAAATGGAATATTAATATCAGCTTAACTGGTACATTTCATATAATTTGAATGATTTCTAAAGAGAATACATTATTATAAATCTAGGGGGCTCCTACCGATTTCATTGGAAATTAAGTAAGAAGTAGAGGAAACTGATCTCTCAACTGATGTGGATTCATTGTTAATTCCCCTTACATGTATCTGTAAAACGTTCCTAAGCAAGAAGAGAATGAAAATAAAATTCAGATCATATTATAAAAATTTTCTTCCCATCTCCTCTTCAGTTCATATACCTTAAGACATTAGTAACTGGTAGTCCTGTTGAGTGAATTGTTTTTCAGAAGCAGTAAATTCATTTGAAAGAAATATATGAGTCAGATCTATGCTTTAGTAGTCATATGCAGATTACCCTAACATTGCTCTTCCTGTGAATATTCACATGATGAATGGGATGAACCCTGCTTCTTTCACATATATCAAAAGGATATTTGAAAAGGAAAGAAAATATCTTATTAAAAGTTTTTTAAAGTTTGTGAATTGAAGTCTATGAAAACAAACTATATAAAAACATTCAGATAATATTAGGTGTTAAAACAGCACATTTGAAAATACTATAAATTATATTAACCTTCAACAGGATCCATTATCACTACTTAGAACACTGATATGTCTATCTTAAGTATGTAAAAATTACATAGCTGTTAACTTTATATGGCAATTCACCTATTACACATTTAAGAAAGCATTACAAAATTCACTATATAATAATTACACAAATGTTTTCTCATATTTACCAAAGTCTACTAAAGTCCAGAGGGCACAAGTATTGGCCAAATAGTTCTAACTTTTACATTAGACAAAAAGATGTTTTTGTTGTTTTTTAAAACCATTAAGATGGCTAAGAGAACCAATTTTATGGAGCTTAGCTGTTCTCAGGCATCTGAATGAGGGTGGGGAGAAGTCCTGAAGTTACAAGAATCAGTTACTTTTTTAAGATGAAAAAATAAAAACATTGCATTTGATGACATTACAGTCAAAATGAGCTCTAATACAAATGTATATGGAGAGGTTTTGAAGAATAAATCGGATACCCCAGGGGAGGATCTGCTGCTTGTACCGTAAGATTTCTTAAAAGTAGTGGATGAGCTTGTATACTATAACGTTCTTCATCATCGTTTGTGGCATAAAGTAATTCCCACGAAAGATTGGCCCACTGACCTCTAACAGCTTCAGCATTCAACTTTCCCACTTGGATCAATAATTCTTGAAGGCTAAGTACTCTTCCAGTGTAAATTCCCTTTACAGTAAAAATGGTAGGAGGAGAAAAAGAAAAGAGATTACATTTAGGTCTTCATATTTTATTTATAAACTTATAGAAAAATTGCATTGTAATTAAGCAAACTTTTCCCAAGTTCAAAAAACAGAAAGTTTTAAAAATGTACACAATGAGTTGCTTGTATTCAGAATCAAGAATTACCTCTACTTCCTTTGTTCTTTAATAAAAGAAAGTTTCCTGGCAGCGATCTCAATCACCATTAGGCAAAATCTTAGTCACTTCTCTCTGTCTTCCTTCTCTGATCTGTTGCCTCAGCGATGCATAGTCATAAATACTATTTGGTGGTGAATGATACAATAGGCTCTTTTTAAAGAAACAGCTTTGTTGAGATATAATTCACATTCCATACAATCTATTTATTTACTGAATGCAATTCAATGGTTTTTATTATAGTCGCAGATACATGCAACCATTACCACAGTTAAGTTTTAAAATACCATAACCTCAAGAAGTATCCTTGTGCTCTTTAGTTATCACCATCCTATCTCCTCATTGACCCTTCCCTAAGTAACCACTAACATATTTTCTATCTTTATAGACTTGCCTCTTCTATAAATTTCACTTGTATGTGGTCTTTTGTGACCGATTTCTTTCACTTAGCATATTTTCAAGGTTCATCTATGTTGTACATGTATCAGTACCTTATTCCTTTTTATGGCAGAATAATATTCCATCATATGGATATACTAAAATTTGTTTTCAGCAATTGATGTACAGTTGGTTTGTTTCCACCTTATAGCAATTAAGAATAATGTTGCTATAAACATTCATGTACAAAGTTTCATGTGGATTTATGTTCTTATTTCTCTTAGGTATATATACTTAGGGATAGAACTGCTAGGTCGTATGTTAACTCTATGCTTAACTATTTGAGAAACTGCCAGAATGTTTTCCAAAGTGGCTGTACCATTTTACATTCCCAAGAGCAGAAGAGGGTTCCAATTTCTTCACATCTTGTTAACACTTATTTTCAGACCTTTTGATTTTAGCCATCCCGTGTGTGTGAAGTGTTATTTTATTGTAGTTTTGATTTGCACTTCCCTGATGACTAATTATACGGAGCACTTCTCATGAACTTACTGGCAACTTGTACATCCTCTTTAAAGAAATGTCTATATAGATCCTTTGTCCACATTAAAATCTATTTACCTTTTTATTATGAGTTGTAAGAGTTCTTTTATATATTCTAGTAACAGTCCCTTAACAGATAAGTGCAAATATTTTTCCCATTCTGTGAGTTGTCTACTTTTTTGATGGTGTGCTTTGAGGAACAGAAGTTTTTACTTTTGATGAAGTCATATTTATCTATTTTTCTTTTGTTTCTCATGCTTTTGGTGTCATATCTAAGAATCTATTGCCAAGTTTAAGGTCATGAAGATTTACCCTTATGTTTCCTTCTAACATTTTTATGGCTCTTATGTTTAGGTCTTTGATGTATTTTGGAGTTGTTTTAAAAATATGGTATATAAAGTAAGGTCTGTAGTGGGTTGAATAGCATCTCTTTGAAGTTACCTGTGAATGTGACCTTATTTGGAATGGGTACTTTGCAGATGTAATTAAAAATTTAGAGATGAGATCATCCTGGATTTAGGTGGGTCTTAAAGCCAGTGACTGACATCCTTATAAAAGAAAGTAGTAGGAGAATTAACAGAAGAGTATAGAGAATAAGGCCACGTAAATATGGAGATAGAGACCGGAGTTACTCAGCCATAGCCAAGGAATGTTAAGGGCCACCAGAAGCTGGAAGAGGCCAGGAAAGATTCTTTCCTAGAGCCGTTAGAGGAAGTGTGGCTCTACTGGCACCTTGACTTCAGCCTTCTAACCTTTAAAACTATGATGACAGAATACATTTCCATTTTTTAAAAAGTCACCCAGTTTGTGGTAATTGCTACAACAGCCCTGGGAAACTAATACTAGTAATCCAACATTATTCTTTTGAATGTTGCTACCAAAAGATGATTTCCCCAGTGAATGGTCTTGGCATCCTTGTTGAAAATTAGTTGGCTAAAGACCCATGGATTTATTTCTGGATCCTCAATTCAATTCCACTGATTTATATGTCTATCATTATGCCCGTACCATACTGTTTTGATTATTGTTTCATATACGTTTTGAAATTTGGAAGTATGAGTCGGCCAATTTTCTTTTTCAAGATTGTTCTGGCTATTCAGGGTCTCTTGAAATTCCATATTAATTTTAGAAAATCAGCTTGTTCAATTTCCACAAAGAAGCCAACTGGAATTCTGAAAAGGACTGTGCTAATCTGTAGATAAATTTGGAGAGTATTGCCATCTTAACAATGTTATCTTGATTTATGAACACTAGATGTTTATTTATTTAGATATTTAACTTTCTCTTTTAACAATGTTTTGTAGCTTTCAGAGTATAAGCTCTGTACTACTACTGTTCCATTTTCCCTAAGTATTTTATTATTTTTGATGTTATTTTAAGTGGGATTTCCTTAACTTCATTTTTGGTTTGTTCATTGCTAGTGTATAGAAATTCACCAGATTTTTTTATGTTGATCTTATATCTTGCAATCATCCTCAATTTGTTAATCAGTTCTAAGCTTTTTAGTTGATTCCTTAGATATTCTATACATCATCAAGATCATGTCATCTGTGAAGAGAGATAATTTTACTTCTTCCTAATCTGAATGCCTTTTATTTCTTTTTCTTGCCTAATTACTCTGGTGTCTTAGCTTAGGCTGCTATAACTAAATACCATAGACTAGGTGACTTAAAGAAGAGACATTTATTTCTCATGGTTCTGGAGGCTGGGAAGTCCAAGATCGGGGTGGTTTCATGTCTGGGTTCTGATGAGGGCTATCCTCCTGGCTCATGGATAGCCATCTTCTTATTCTGCTCTACGGCAAAACGACAGGAAGCTCTGGGTGTCTCTTCCTCTTCCTATAAGGGTACTAATCCCATCACAGGGCTCCATGCTCATGATCTCATCTAACCATAATTACCTCCCAAAGGCCCCACCTCCTACTACCATCACATTGGTGGTTAGGCTTCAACATGTACATTTGGGGTGTAAACATTCAGTCCATACCACCTGGCTAGAAGTTCTAGTACAATGGTTAATAAAAGTGGTAAGAGTAGACATTCTTATCTTCTTGATCTTAGGGGTAAGCATCCAATCTTTCACCAATAATTATGATGTTCACTGTGAGTTTTTCATAGATGTTCAGGTTGAAGAAGTTCCCTTCTTTCCTAGTTTGTTTTTACTATGAAAGGGTGAGGGATTTTGTTAGTTTTTTTATATCTACTGAGATGATCATATGGTTTGTGTCTTTTATTTATATATTTTATATATTACATATTTATATTAATAAAATATTATATAGTTTATATATCATAGTGCTTCCTGTGCTCAAGCAATCTTCCCACCTCAGCCTCCAGAGTAGCTGGGACTACAGGAACACACCACCATGTATGGATAATTTTGTTTATTTTTTTTTAGAGACAAGGTCTCACTGTGTTGCTCAGGCTGGTCTTGAACTCCTGGACTTAAGTGATTCACCTGTCTTGGCCTCCGAAAGTGCTGGGATTACAAGCATTTTCTTAAATCCAGTCTGATAATCTCTGCCTTTCATCTGGATTATTTAATCCATTCCCATTAATTTTATTACTGAAATAGCTGAATTTTGTCTGTCATTTTCCTTTCTGTTTTGTCTCATATCTTTTTTTTTCCTTTTTTTTTTTTTTGAGATAGAGTCTCGCTCTGTTGCCCAGGCTGGAGTGCAGTGGCGCGATCTCGGCTCACTGCAAGCTCCGCCTCCCGGGTTTACGCCATTCTCCTGCCTCAGCCTCCCGTCTCATATCTTTTTTATCCCTCTATTCTTTCTTGACTTTCTCTTGTCAAGAAAGTGACTATTTTGCAATATGCCATTTAAATTTCTTTAATGATGGTTTTCACTTTTTTCCTCAGTTATTTCCTCAGTGGTTGACTAAAGCTTACTATCTCTGTGTTACAAGAGTCAGTCTTAGATTTATACTAATTGTGGTGAAGCAGAAATATTACTCTTACAAAGTTCTAGTCCCTTTTCTTCCCTTCTGTGGTACTGTTATACATATCACATTACAAACGTTACAAATCCAACAGTACATTGTTTTAATTATCACTTTATATAATTTTATGCCTTTAAAAGAAGGTAAGAGAAAAGGGAGCAAGTATGCATTTATTGTGTTATATTAATTATTTTTATTTTTTTAGAGACAGGGTCTTGCTCCATCACCTAGGATAGAGTGCAGTGGTGCAATCATAGCTCACTATAACCTGAACACCTGGCTCAAGTAATCCTCCCACCTCAGCCTCTCAAGTGGTAGCTAGGACTACAAATGCACACCACCATACCTGGCTAATTTTTATTTTTTGTAGATAGGATTTGCTATGTTGGCCAGGCTGGTCTCAAACTCCTGGTCTCAAAGCAATCCTCCTGCCTTGGCCTCCCAACTTGCTGGGATTATAGTCCTAAATTACCATGCCCAGCATTGTTATGTTACCTTTTTTTTTTTTTTTTTTTGAGATGGAGTCTGGCGCTGTGGCCCAGGCTGGAGTGCAGTGGCCGGATCTCAGCTCACTGCAAGCTCTACCTCCCGGGTTTGCGCCATTCTCCTGCCTCAGCCTCCCGAGTAGCTGGGACTACAGGCGCCCGCCACCTCGCCTGGCTAGTTTTTTGTATTTTTTAGTAGAGACGGGGTTTCACTGTGTTAGCCAGGATGGTCTCGATCTCCTGACCTCGTGATCCACCCGTCTCGGCCTCCCAAAGTGCTAGGATTACAGGCTTGAGCCACCGCGCCCGGCACCCTTTTTTTTTTTTTTTTGAGATGGAGTCTCACTCTTGTTGCCCAGGCTGGAGTGCAGTGGTGCGATCTCGGCTCACTGCAATCTCCGCCTCCTGGGTTCAAGTGATTCTCCTGCTTCAGCCTCCCAAGTAGCTGGGATTACAGGTGCCCAAGTAGCTGGGATTACAGGCACCCACCACCACACCCAGCTAATTTTTTTGTAGTTTTAGTAGAGACAGGGTTTCACCATGTTGGCCAGGCTGGTCTCGAACTCCTGACCTCAGATGATCCGCCTGCTTCGGCCTCCCAAAATGCTGGGATTACAGGCGTGAACCACTGCACCCAGCCTTATGTTACCCTTTAAAAAAATGCTATTTCTCTATCTTCCTGTAGATTCAAGAATCCAGAAATGAATCATCTGGATTCACTTCCTTTATCCAGTACAGCTTTGCCCCTACTGGCTTCCTCTGTGCAATTATTAGCAAATTACATTCCTATATATTACAGGCCCAATAATACATGAATACATTTTATAGAATTGCTTTTCAAATCAGTTAAGAGAAGAAATATGCCTTTTTACTCTTTTTTATCATTACACAGTTACTTTTATTGGTGCTCTTTGTTTTTGTGTGTGAATCTGAATTATTGTCTGTGGTCACTTACTTTCAGTCTGAAGAACTCTAGTGTTTCTTGTAAGGTGGGTCTGGTAGCAACAAATTCTGTTTTTGTTTATCTGGAATTTCTTTATTTTGCTTTCATTTTTGAAAGATCCCTTTGTCAGATACAGGGTCCTTGGTTAAGCTTTCTGTTTTGGGGTTAAGGGGGCACTTTGACTATGTCATTCCATGCTTCTGGCCTCCATTGTTTCTGATGACAAATCAGTTGTTAATTTTATATGACTTTCCTTAAAATGTACAAGTAGTTTTTACTTGGTGCTTTCAAGGTTTTCTCCTGGTCTTTGGATTTCCACATTTTTACCATGATGTTATTTGCTTGCGGATCTCTTTGCATTTATTATAAAGTTCACTGAAGTTCCTGGATGTGTAGATTAATGTTTTACAATAAATTTAAGAAGTTTCAGCCATTACTTCACCAAATAATTTTTTTATCCCTTCTCTCTCCTTCTGGTATTAAGTATATGTTGGAGCAGTTAATGGTGTCCTACATTTCTCTGAAGCTCTCTTTCTTTTTATTCATTCTTTTCTCTTCTTTGGATTGCATAATCTCTATTGATCTAGAATCTTCAAGTTCACTAATTATTTCTTCTGCCAGTTCAAATCTATTGTTGAGCTCCTCTAATGAATTTTTCATTTGGTTCTTTTTTATAATTTCTATCTCTACATACATTCTCTATTTGATGTGAGATTGTCACCATACTGTCCTTTATATCTTCAACCATGGTTTCCTTTGGTTCTCTGGATATATTTATAATGACTACTATGAAATCTTTATTAAATCTGACATCTCTTCCCTCTTACAGGCAAGCCCGGTTGTCTACTTTTTCCCCCCTGGTATATGGGTTAGATTTTCCCATTTCTTTGCATATCTCAACTTTTTGTTGAAAATCAGATATTGCAGGTAACACTGTAGAAATTCTGGGTGCTGGTCCTCTTCATTCCTAACTCCAGGGCTTGTTATTATGATGTACTTGTTTAGTGATTGGCTGGCTTACTGTAGTGAAGTCAATCCCTGTCTGCTCCCTACCATCCCCCGCCCAGTTTGAAGTCTCAGATACTGCCTCTCATAGAGTACAGTCAAACTGAATGCATACAATTACCTTGGGATGGTTTTGGCAGGGTTATCTTGTCTGTTAAGTGTTCATACCCAGCTATTAAGCTCCACTGATTGCCAGCTGATTACTCTGCTTTCAACAAAGACCTGAGGCATACATTGCTCCACAGACTGATCCAATTAAATGTGAACTCCTTCAAAGGAATAGCTTTTCATGTGTTTGATCCCAGGAAGGCTCTTTGCTGTTTCTTCCCCTGAAAAAAAATCTAGCCAGTTTACCGTTTAGCTTAATGAACCTACCAGTCTCCTAGAAATTAGTTCTCACCACAACCTCCATCGTTTATGTTGTTTTCTTTTTTTGACACTATCATAAAACAGGAAGTCCTCCACTGTTTTTAAGAACATTTTGGGCTTCAATGTGTCTACACTCTGTTGCAGATAAATCAGTTCTTCTGGGAAGAAGAGATTCAGAGCTTTTGTTGCTGTCAGTAATAATTTGCTTCTTCCACTGGGCAAAGTCTCTGAGCCAGAGTTCTGGGCGATAGCATGCTTCTCTCTTGAGTGACCCTTCTGCTTTAGGAGTTAAGCACTTGGTGGAGGGAAGGAGTAGCCTCAGGTCTTTCCAGCTTGCCTCTCCCAGCATAGGACCTCCACATTATGAGCGGGCAAGAGTGAGCAAGGCCCCAGTATTTTCAGTGGCACCACACCCAAGATAAAGTCTCCATCCCATAAGTGCAGTGGGCCAGAAGGGAATCTTTGCTTGGACTTCACATGCCTGGAATGTAGCCTCAGCAACAGGTAGCTGGGACAGGATTAAAAATGTTGAACTCCTGCCCTTCCTAGGAAAACAGTCCTCCCAACTGGGAGTTGACAGAGAAGAGAGCCTATATTCTGGGTTGTACCAGTCTGAGGGGAGGTTCCATCTTGCTGAGGTTCAGGTAGGGTAGGTTTTGGTTCAAATACTGCAGTCTCTTACTATTCTCACTGGGTTTTAGCAGATTTTTTAAAATAAATTTATGTTCATTTGCTGTATGCCCTTAGGAGACTTTCTAAGACTTTAAGTGGTATTTTAAAAAAATATAATTTTCATCAGTTTCACTGGGGAGTGCATTTGCAGAGCTCCTCAAACCATAATGCCAGACAGACAAAACCACGATAAGCTCATAACATTGAATCTTTCATATTGTGTAGACTTGATGACATTTTAAATGTGGTAAGAACAAGTACTAAATCTTAAAGAGTCATCCCCTATTTTAAGTCTCTGGATTTTCACAGGTTAGGTTTGCTTCAATACAGTATAAATGTCAGCAAAATACTTTGCCACTTACAAATAACTTTTTCTAGGAGTCAAATCCAAGTGATAATTCATACATTGAACATAGGAATACAATCCATTTAGTCAAATATGTTATAGCATACTACACATACTTGGCTCTCTTATAGGTCAGGTATTGCACTATGGCTACACATTTTTAATTGGCTCCTCTTCAGTTGGCAAAGGAGAGAAATCAGCTAGAGTTCGTCTAGCTTCGCCATAAAGTCATGATTATAAATGCCTTAAAACTGTATCACAACTATAATGTTATATCATTTATCACTTAGTTCAAATACTTTATAACAGACATCCATTCTCTAAGGTTAGTATATATATGCTTAAAATTTTTTTAACCTTACCATATTAGAATCATACCCCAGAGAAAACAAGTATGGCTTTTCTTGTAAAATTGCTTCCTTCCACTTTTCATCAGATACCAAACCAATGTACCAGTCACATTCATATTCTTCAAGGTACTTAATCAGTTCTCTGAAGTCTTCTATTGGACCTAAACTTGCTTTATCAATCATTAGTTTCAGAGTATACCTAAAAAATGGAGAACCGAAGAATTTTAGAATATTTGTTGTCAACTTTATGGATCAAATAGATTTTGTTAAATCAATATTTTAAGACATTGAACTGAAATCGTATCTATCTCAGCTAAAAAGTGGAGGGAGAAATGATGCAGTTAAGGTGAAGAAATCAGTAAGCCATAAAAAAAAATAGATTTTCCATATTAACAAAACCAAAGGAAGCACAAATTAAAGCGTACTCTTGATATAATCACACTACACATGAAACTTTTTTTCATTTTGAAGAAAGTAAATTTTAAAAAACTAGAAACAACTGTCTTCTTGTACGTGATTTAGAAAAATCAATATTTTTCCGCCAATGTTATATCTTACATATGATCTAAATGGATTACCTGAATGCTTTCAGTGCTAGTTGAAACAGCTCTGGCTTTTCTGTGAGCCAGTCCAAAGCAACAGACCAAGGCAAAACACCACTGTAAACCCTCAATATATGACCAGGACTAGGAGCCATATTGTCTATTCCAAAAAAACTAAAATAACAAGTCATTACTGTATGAACATAAAAGTCTTTTAAAACTTTGTCGTTGGCAATTTCTTCCAATACATTTGAGGCCTTTTCTTCTGAATGAAAACATTCCAATTGCCTTAAAACAAATTGGTACCAGTCTTCTGGAAATAACGAGCTCAACTCCTTCATTTTGGAATTGGGCATACAGCTAGTCCTCCACTCTGCAGGTAAGCATACTAAGTGAGAATGTGAACAACTGAATTCCATGAGAGGAATATATGGCATGTCCTCTTGTTTTCCTTTGTCAACAGCAGGGTATCCTAATAGAACTGCTTTGTAAAGATCGTTTTCAGGAACAGTGCCTGTAGAATGATCACCAACCCTCTGTGATTCTACTGATCCTGGAATAAATGAGTTTGTACCTGGCAAATCTTTCAACTGTTTTTCTTCTATTACTTTTTTGATAGTTGGCTCATCATCAAAAATATTGTCATCAGACCAGTCATCAAAAGTTTCTGAATTTAAACTATCTATGTCTTCTGGGGATTTGGGAGGTGGCGAAGTGTTCGAAGCAGGCAAGATTAGAGGTGCTTTCCCTTTATTTTCAGTGTTGTGAACCTTCTCTTTCATGCCAGGCCTTTTGGAGCAGTATTGAACAAGTATCCACACGAGTACTTTAACGAGGTCACCTTTAAATTCTTTTAAGTTTTCATGAGAATCAATTATGCCTGATAGAACATTCCTGGCATCAGAATACAATTTCACAGGCAAAACAGTACAGGGTGTCAAGACATTTCCAAAGTGTTCATTAAGGGAACATACTCCTGTGTATTCTTGCTCAAAAGCATCTTCAAAAACTTCATCAACTCTGCGAGCTTCTGCAGTATGACAGGATGTTTCCTGCAATTCTAACCCCTAAAGAAGAAATAAAAAATACTTGTTTATAATCATTTATTACATAGAATACAGCAACTAGTCTTGAAAATGCCCATAGATTCTCATCACAAAAATATGGAAAGTGACAAAAACAATTTCTTTAACTCAAGAGCAACATCCTGACTTAAAGTTAACGGCACTTAACACATTTGATTCTGGATAGGATTAAAAATAATGCTACTATTTTTTTGAAAATATTATGGAAATTCTACTAGAAATTGGGCAAATTTATTAGGTATGAATATAATTTTAAAAGACTATATCCATAGTTAAGAGTGAGCCACACAGTAAAAACTTTCAAATTATAATCCTGGAGGAGAAAAAAGCAAAATTAGAATTCTACAGTATATACAGTATATACAGTAGTATTATATCCTTTCCATCCCACTTTATGAGACTAACAGCATTATTCAATGTATGGATGTGCCAGAATTTATCATTCTCCTGTTCCAGATTTCTAACATCATAATGCAGATTTACTTCTTTGATTACTTTGGTTACTGCTATGTCAGTAGTGCCTAAACCAGTATCTGGTACACAGTGGGTATGCAACAAATATATGCTGAGTGAATGAATATTATCAATATATCATTACATAAATTTTAAACACATTTTGATTACCTCCTTAGAAGGAATCACTTGAAAAGGATGTATCAGGTCACTATTTACTATTATAATTGCTATTGCTAATTTATATATTTTTACAAAGCTGTCAGTGCCTTCAGAACTTGTTTTTAAGTCACAGTTCTACCAGGTGGCTGGCACACAACTTGAGCAGGTCACCTACCCTCTGTGAGATTCCTTTTTCCTCTGTTTCAAAGGAAAATAATCCTAGTGCATATGGTTGTGACGGTTGCATGCTTTATAAATTTTAAAGTATTAATTGTTAATAGATGGCATGGCCTAACCCAGCTTGCATCAAAAAAAGACAGAAAAAAAGAGTACCATCAAAAAGTATATTTTTAAACCACATATGTCACAGAGCATAAAGGATCAATCAACATTATTAGGTATTATTAAACCATATCATTTTTAAATAGAATAAAAATAAGTAATCAAAATGTCCTCAATATTTTTTGTCTTCTCGTATGGGTTAGACTAGAACAGAGGTTCTCAATCTGTAGGTGAGTCAGCATCACTTGAGAGTGCTCTTTGAAATACAGATTTGCTGAGCCCACTCCCAAAGTTTCTAACTTAGCAAGTTCAGGGTAGGGCTCAAGAATTTCCACTTCTAACAAGTTCTCAGGAAGTATTACTAATACTAGTCTGGGCACTGCATTTTGAGAATCACTGGACTAGAGAGACAGCTTTTTAGTCACTAGTGATTTTATCCAATCTGTGCTAGTACAAGAAATTAACTTATAATTCATTAAAAAAAAAATTTTTTTTTTGTTAAAGGCCTGTTGTGTGCCAGGCACTGTTCTGGGGGCTTAGGATGTATTCCTGAATAAAAACAAGAGATCCCTGTGCTTGTGATACTTATAAAGTGAGGGACATGGGTAATCAACAGTAAAACTAATAAGTAAATTATATAGTTTGTGAGAAGGTATAAGTACTATAAAAATAAGGAAAAAGTAAAGCAAGGCAAGGGGGATTGGGAGTGCTGGGATAAAAGTGGGAGTGTAATTTTAAATATGATGGCCATAGGAGAGGTCACTGAGGAGGTGACATTTGAGCAAAAACCTGAAAGTGGTGAGGGAGTTAGATGATTATCTGAAAGCAGAGTGTTTCAGGCAGAGGGAATAGCCAGTAGGCTGGAATACAGTGAGAGGGTTAAAGTAATAGAGAAGGCCAAAGAGGGAATAGGAAGTCTGGCCATTTAGAGCCTGGCTTTTACTCTGAATGAAAGAAGAGATCCACTGCAAGGTTTTGAGTACAGAAGTGACATGGTTTGACTTAGATTTTAAAGATCATTCTGGTTGACAGTATACTGTAGGGGCACACAGGTGGAAGCAGGACAACCAATTAGGAGGTTATTTCAATTATCCAGGTAAGGGATCAAGGTGGCTGGGACCAAGGTGGTAAAAAGAGATGGGATACAGAATATGGTTTAAAGGCGGAGCCCACAGGATTTCTTGTTGGACTGGGTGTGGAAGTATACAAGTGAAAAAGGAGTCAAACACGACTCTAGTATTTTTGGCCTGAACAACCAGAAGGACAGAGTTGTCATCAAGGACTGCTAGGCTCTGGGACACACTGGTGTTAAAAGGTCAAAGAAAAGAGAAGGAACCACAAAGTAGAGAAGTAACCCATGAAACAAGTGAAGAGAAGAGAACAGCTGTGTAAAATGCTGCTGATGGTTCAAATAAGACTCGTTCTGAGAGTTGATCACTGGAGTTAGCAATGTGCCAGTCACTAGCGACCTTGACAAGAGCAGGTCAGGTGGAGTAGCAGGGTCAAAAACCTACAGTAAGTTGAAGACAGAATGGAAGAAATTAAATTGGAGATACAACTATAAGCAGCTCTAATAAGGCCATTTGCTCTTCAAGGAAGGAGAGAAATATAGTATAGCAGGTAGGGGCAGTAGGATTAGAATACAGTTTTTATTGAGAATGCTTAAATGATATAGGAGTTAAAAAACGTTACTGATTCACACTTTTGAGATGCTCAGCTAGAGAGAGGTAACAAGAATAGGACCGGAAGGAATGGAAGCAGGTATATTTTGTTATCATGCTCTATTATACAATTAACAGTCCACCCATCAACATATGCTTATTGAAATATACTTTAAAAATCGCTAGGTGTTTTCACAGGTAATTGAAAAGATATTCTTCTTTGAAACTGAGTGTTTGATGTGAACATAACAAGTAAAATTTTACACATGAACTATAAAAATACTAGAAATGTTTTAAATGCACACTGACCTTAATGTTAATACAGCAGTAAGTATAGCCACATTCCAGAATCATTATCCATATTAAACGATCCTGAAAACGGCCCAAGTAATGAGATCCAGGTAGGAGGAGACCTACAACAAATTAGAAAAAAAAGAAAATCATTTTTCAAGCTTCTTTTATTTTTGCCATGTGAATCTTCAAAACTGAAAAGACATCTAGAACTGATTCACGACTCCTACCCTATCATTAGGTCATGAACAGAAATAACTACTCACTGCGTATCAAGAGGCATTAAATTAACTCTTTACAAGAGCAGCTGGAACAGACAATCTGCAGGTGATAATACATAAAAATTCAAGGATTTTCCAGAAAAACAAATTAGAAGTTGTTGTATAAAATCTTAAATACGTGTCAATTATATTAGGAAAAGTAGAGTTTATAAAAGTCAGCTTGACAGTCATGACTTAAAATATCTTTGACATTTTTATATACATGCATATGAACATATAAAAGTATTTTATGGTTTAAAAAATGTACATAAAATGCTACCACACTGTATACTTTTTAAATTTAGTTTTTCTCTTTTATTAATGAAATTCGCCCACATCCATGGCAAACAGCTAAAATTCATTATAACTGCTGTCGAAAATACACTGTATCAATTTAATTGAATTTGAGTATTCATTTCCTCATTGATAAACTTTTCAGATGTTTCCAACTTTTCACTATTATAAGTAATGTTGCAGAAATTATCTTTGTGCAAGTCTGCTTGTACAACATGTGGTTCAGAACAGTGTTAACATACCAGAACCGACTGCTATTCTTCAAAAGGTCTGCTTATATGGTTGGTCCTTGCCTGGCATCTGGGAACCCCCTACCTGGTAAGAGTCTCCCATTGTGTCTACCTGTACAAACAATACAGTATATACTGAACACCTGCTCTCCTTTTGGGATTCTGGAGTATTGGTATGTGCTAGGCAGACAGTGCCTGCAGGACCAGCCTGCAATAAAAGCCCTGGGCATTGAGTCTCAAATGAGCTTCTCTGGCAGTCAACACACACTTGTTGCCAGGGAATTAAGCACATTCTGTGTGACTCTGTGCAACTCCTGGACACTTGCACCCAGTCTCTTTTACTCCTTGTGATTTTTCCCTTTGAGGATTTTGCTCTGCATCCTTTTGCTGTAATAAATCTTAGCTGTGAGTTCTAGTGAACCGTCAAACCTGGAGTAGTCTTGAGGACCCCCAAAACACATGTACTAGAATTTCCCTAGAACTGGAATCACTAAATCATGGAATCAGAAATGGAATCCCTCAGCCACGGGATATGTACATCTTTATTACAGACTACCATTTAACTCTTCAAAGTGGTTGTAAAAATTTACATTTCCTTCCAGAAAAGTCTGAAAGTTCTTATTCCCCATGCCCTAGCCAATAGTTGGTAGTGTCAAATTGTTTACATTTTTGCCACTCTGATGTATGTGAAATATTATCTCATTGCTTTTTTCCCCACCAGAAAATACTGTATAATACATTTCTTGGTTGAATATAATTGGTTTGATAATAAAGTATAATTTTTATCTAATTACTATTTCTGATGGGAGTTTAACCTCACAGGTGTTTTAAAAAGTAGAATAGCATTACATAATGAAAATTAATTAGCACTGGATAAAAGTATTATAAGTATAGACTATTTTCTATAAGAAAAATGACTATTCATAAAACATTTGTACTACAAAGATAAAATATTTTTCTTCTCATAAATCATCTCACATAATAATTAGAAAAGTTCAACCCCAAGTAAGCATTTTATTAAAACTCTAATCTTAAATTGCTACTCTGACTAGAATGAGTTTGTCAGAAAGTTATCTGTCATTTTAAAAACAAGTTTCAGGGGTTAAAGCACAAGGTAGGAGATGACACACTAGTGTCATCAATTTTATACCTTATCTAAAACCAACCTTGAGAAGTACAATATAGTTAAAATTTATAGTTAGTGTTTGACAAAAGCATTAAAACTCATAAAATTAGTTTACTGTCATCAAAAACCTATTTTCTTGCTAATAACTGCATAGCATTTCATTTTGGGAGGCTACCTTACCTACTGATCACTGACCAAAGTTTTTGTTATCCTGTCCAGTTATCTTGTCAGACTGCTTTAAAGTCTCTATAACTTGTAAAGTATGAATAAAATTCCCTCTGCTCCTCAAGCGGATATTATGGAAAGCTAGTTTTCACTAAACTTTATGAATGTATGCTATTGCATCTACTTGACATGAACTCATTATAAATTCATGGAAATCCTGGGGGAAAGGTGTTTCCATGTTTCAATGATGCAATTGTAATCTGAATTTATTCAAGAAAATGTATTTAAATAATTATCAAATCACTTTAATAAAAATTTCCCCAAGTATTTTTATTTTGTAACTTAATTTAGATGAAAACAAGGAGCAGGAGATAAACTTCTAATTTCATATTTAGTCCTTCTGCCTACACATCAGATTGTTACAGTTGCTATGCTATCTTATGGTTGGATAAAACTACACATCAAATTGTTATGGTTGCTATGCTATCTTATGGTTGGATAAAACTACACACCAAATTTTTATGGTTGCTATGCTATCTTATGGTTAGATAAAAAGATTGTTTCCTGTTTGTTATTTTTTTGTACTTTAAATACATCAGTGAGAAATTCTTGAGCACAACTCATTTACTTACCTAAACTTCCAGCTGCCATTGCAGTCTGCAGCACGGCAGTCAACCTGGGCACCATTTGGTAGTAGTACACTGTATCTGCACACACACAGGCTGTGGTGCCCGCTGCTCCTGGCCAACTCTGAATAGGTCGGGGAAACCCCACCAAGAACACAGGAAGGGTGAAAAGGGGGAGTAAGGGAGAAGAGAGTAGTGTAGAAAACACTATGATGACCAACACGAATGGAGAAAAGATAATGTTGAGTATACATAAAGTGGCAGTTGTTTTTCGACGTTGTTTTTTCTCTGTCCATGATGTCAAAAGTACAGTCACGGCAAACTGCAATTTAGAGATGAACCGAATCAAACGATCACGTATGATACCAACCTGTAGAAACGTAAAAATTATTTTTATCTATCCTTAAAGATTTTTCATGAATTTTCAAGATCATATAAGAAAGACTATACAGTAATTTTATTATTGCCCCAATATTTTTGAAGAAATAGATCTTATTCTTTGATTCTTTGTTAATTTTCTCCAACCTCACAATTAATAAACAAGACTACATTTTAAAGTTTGGATTTTCTTAAAAAAAAACAAAACACAGTAACAGTAAAAAGAGCTGACAGTGTACTAACTATGTTTTAAGGTTGAACCACTGTAGGCCACAAATTAGATAATGCAGAAATTGACAAGTTCCTAGAAAGACACAAATTACTAAAACTGGCTCAAGAAGAAATAAAAAATCTGAATAACCTACAAAAAGTAAAGATATTGAATAATTTAAAAACTACCCACAGAGAGAAGCTGAGGCTCAGATGGCTTCAATACAAAATATTACATACCACAAAACATTTCAGATACATATTGAATACTACAGAACACTTACGAATAATCAATACCTATCCTTCACCACCTTCTACCAGAAAATAGAAGAGTATGGAACATGTCCTAACTCATTTCAGGGAATTAGTACTACCCTGACACATAAACCAGGCAATGATATCACAAGGAAAGAAATCTAGATAAACACATCCCTCCTCCCTCCTTAGCCTCCCAAAGTGCTGGGATTAAAGGTGTGATCCACCACGTCCAGCTAGACAAGCATATGTTCTAAGAAATGTGTTTTGCAGTATCTTGAAGTATTAAACATGGAGTTCCTATATGACCAGGAATTCCAATCCTAGGTACATATACCCAAGATAAATGAAAACATATGCTCACAAATAATGAGATTCGTCATTGAGTGAATATTATACAGCGTATATACACAAACCTAGGTGATATAGCCTACTACATACCTAGGCTATATGGTATAACCTATTGCTCATAGACTACAAACCTGTACTAAATGTTACAGTACTGAATACCGTAGGCAACTGTAACACAATGGTAAGTATTTGTGTATCTAAACATTGAAATTGTACAGTAAAAATACATTATAAAAGATAAAAAATGGTACACTTGAATAGGGCACTTACTATGAATGGGGCTTGCAGCACTAGAAGTTGCTCTAAGTTAGTGAGTGAGTGGTGAATGAATGTGAAGTCCTAGGTCATTACTATACACTACTGTAGATTTTAAGAACACTGTACTCTTAGGTTACTCTAAATTTATTTTAAAAATATTTTTGATTCTTCAATAATAAATTAACCTCAGCTTACCATAACTTTATTTTATAAACTTTTTAACTTTTTGACTCTTTTGTAATGACACTTAGCTTAAAACACATTGTACAGCTACTCAACATTTTTTCTTTATATCCCTATTCTGTAAGCTTTTTTCTATTTTAAAATTTTTAACTTTTAAAACTTTTTTGTCAAAAATGAAGATACAAAAACACACATCAGTCTAGGCCTACAGAGGGTCAGATCATTAATATCACTGTCTTCCACCTCCACATCTTGTTCTACTGGAAAGTCTTCAGGGGCAATAACATACATAGAACTGTCATCTCCTGTGATAACAATGACTTCTTCTGGAATACCTCCTGAAGGACCTGTCTGAGGCTGTTTCACAGTCAACTTTTTTTTTTTTTAATACATAGGAATATACTCTAAAATAATGATAAAAAGCACACTAAATACATAAATTGTAGTTGCTTATTGTCAAGTATTACATGCTGTACACAACTGTATATGCTATACTTTTATATGACTGGCAGCCTAGTAGGTTTGTTTAAACCAGCATCACCAAAAACATGTGAGTAATGAGCTATCCTACAAGGGCTATGCCACTAGGTGATAGGAATTTTTCATCTCCATTATAATCTTATCAAACCACCGTTGTATACGTGGTCTGTCATTGACCAAAACGTCCTTATGCAGTGCATGACTGCACTGATACATGCTATAACATGAATGAACCTTGAAAACATAAAAGTGAAAGAAGCCAGATGCAAAAGATCACATGCTGCAGAATTCCATTCACGGGAAATATCTAAAATATGCAAATCCATAAAGACAGAAAGTAGATTAGTAGATTCTGGGAGTAGGCGAGATGGAGAGGGGAGATGGGAAATAACAGTTGAGGTTTCTTTTTGGGATGTTGAAAATGTTCTAAAATTAGATTGCAGCGATGACTACAAAACTGTATATACACCACTAAATGGATAAATATTACAGTATGTAAAAGATACTTCAGTAAAGCTGTTAAAAGACACATTTACCAGTAAGAGTCTGATTCCTGTATCCAGGTTTCTGTTCCACCATATGTCTGTACTGGAGATCAAATGTACTGTTGATACAATGACTGTCTCCAATAAAGCATTTTCTGTATTCTGCCATACCTGCAGTATACAAATTATTCATTTTTATCAGGTAGAATTAGATAATCTAAGCAAACTATTAAACAAAATTACAATAAAACTTAGCAATAGGAAAATACTATTAAACACATATTAGGATTACCATTCTAAAGGCTCTTGTGAATCCAATAGAGACAGACACTGACTGGAGCCCTTGTAAGGAACTGTCCAATGAGAGAAATGCTATCATGGCAAAAGGTGATACTAAAACAAAACAAAGAGAAATTTAATTAAGGCAAAACAGCTCCTTCTACCATATTTTATTTTGGCAAATATACGTTTTTTCTGAGCACATTTAAGCAATGAACTAAAAAAGCTAATAAACAAAAAAACAAAACATAAAAGAACACTTGTATGTGGTATAATACCACACAAATATGGGAATTCAGTAATATTTTTGAATACTTCCAGGATATGATTTGTAACACAAGGTTAATAGACTTTATTTTCCTACCTAAAGTTAGCAAAATCCGTCTGACAATACCAATCTTCATGAGCCTAGTTTGCTTCTCAAAGAATACAGTCACAGTTTGCACATCCTTCGGATAAAAAGGATTTCGGAAAATTCCAATGATATACACGCTTTGAATTTCTCTAAGTATCCACAGTAGTATAAGTAATATCATCAAACCATAGCCCACAATAGCCTGGGAACTGCTCTTAGAAATCTGTGAGAAGCCAGCAAAGTGATGAAGCAAACCAGTTTCTAAAAGAGCGAAGACTAATATAATGATGTAGAAAAGGCATTCCTTCCATGAAAAATGTTTTTCTGGACCACTGGGTAAATTCTTAGATTTGGTTCCAATTTTGTGACCCACATCACTTAAGTTCAGACTCAGCAAGAAACCAAATCCAGTCATGAAAAGAACCACACCAACAGTGCTTGGAATGAAATATGATGTTATAGCTGTTCCAGCAGACATGATGAACATTACTAATAACCTGTAGAGAAAAAAAAGAAAAAAAGATTTACTTGAAAAGAAAAATGTTCTTTAAGAATAAGTTACATATAACATCAATATTTAAAAATAAATACCGTAGGTGGGTTGACATAGATGAGCCTCCAAGGCCGAACTCTAAAATCTGCTCCATTGCCCATAAGAAAAGTGCATCGGGTGGGGGCAGAATCCCAAGTGCCCACAGAAAGGGTAAGAATACAAACAAGATGTGTAAAATCTGATTCATTTGTTCTAGAGCTGGCATATTTACCATAAACCTATAAAAAAAGAACATTTAAATCACACAAAATATATAGAAGAGGATCTTTTAAGGAAAAGCAAAGCAACACAGAATAACAACACACTCCCTTCCAAAAAAAAAAAAAAAAAACCACACACACACGCTACACACATAGTCTTAGTCCCAACTTTTAAATGATCAATACATACAAATTGTGACAAGTGTCCTTCTACATCAGCAACTACCCCTACACAATTGTGTACAAGCTTAGCATTTAGAGAATATGTGAACTCAAATGTGTAAAGGAGGAGGAAGTAATTAAAAGCCATCATTGAGTAGTAAGTAAATTGAATACAGGAATTTGTAAAACTGAACAACTGAGGCCAGAGCATAAACATTTCTCCCCTAAATGTCTAAACTACTACATTGGCTGAAATTCTACCAATGATTCTTCAGAGTTTTAAAATTTCATAATTTAAAATTTCAAGTAACTTTGGAAAGTCAAAGCCTTACTCACATTCATACATTAGCAGCTAAAAAAAAAAGGGGAAAGCTCTTCTCTTCCTCTTTGTCTTGTACTGTCCTGCTCCCAGAATTTAACATTGGAATGGTTAATATCAGAAATGAGCAACTCAGGTTATGACTGTATCTCTGCAGGTTAACCTAACAACTTAACTAGCATTTACAGCACTGTTCCATTTTGCATAAGCAGTGGTATGAATTTGAGAACACAAACTTGCACATTACAATCTCCTCATAAAGGAGTGACTACCTCTACCTTAAGTGGAAAAACTCAAACTTGGCACAGCACTTAACAGTTAAATGTACCATCATCAAACTGCTTCAAATAATTTAATTTTAAAGTACAGGACTATACATATTATCGATATATTATGAATTTTTTAAAAAAATAACGCTAATCAAACACTGTGTCCAGAGACCAATAAGGTCAGAGTACTTCTGGGGTTCCAAAGATAACTTTCAAAAGACAACAAAATCTCAAAACTTACGGCATAATTGTACTTGAATACCCGAACTACTGGGAATCCAAGTTGAGAAGAAAGACAATTTCTGGGGCCAGGCGCAGTGGCTCACACCTGTAATCCCAGCACTTTGGGAGGCCAAGGTGGGTGGATCACCTGAGGTCAGGAGTTCGAGACCAGCCTGGCCAACATGGCGAAACCCCATCTCTACTAAAAATACAAAAATTAGCTGGGAGTGGTGGTGGGCGCCTGTAATCCCAGCTACTTGGGAGGCTGAGGCAGAATTGCTTGAACCCAGGAGGCAGAGGTTCCAGTCAACCGAGATCACACAATTGCACATCAGCCTGGGCAACAAGAGCAAAACTCCGTCTCAAAAAAAAATAATAATAACAATAAAGAAAGACAATTTCTGAAATAATTATCCACTTAAGCATATGCTGACAATCCCAAAGCAAATGTACAGCAACTATGGATATAATATAGTAATGGCATTGTATGTTTGCTCACACAGATGTCAGGACTATGCCAACTAATACGCTCTGCCTCATAATGTATGCCCTTCAAATTTTTATAAGCAGAGAATTAATGAACACAAGATTAACAATGTGATACTAAATTAGAGGACAATACTTTTTTATAAAATAAAATTCATTTCATTCTGAGTAGAAACCATTCAAGTAACAACAAAATCAAGAAAATCAAACCATACATACATAGTAAGCCACAGGAAGGTCAAGGAAAACATGGAGATTGGTACAGTCTTTTTATTTTTTCCCCAAGACAACACCCCTCTATCAAGAACAGGATAATTTGTGTAAAAAGAACGTGCGCTCATGAAACCTTTTATCAAAACTAGATTCTACCCCTAAATCTCTTTTGGTCCTTTAACAATAAGCAATGGCAAAGTAAAGTATTTATATTCAAGGATAACATAATTGAAGTAATCAAACATTGTGATTATTTTCCTGTATATAGGACTTAGCTCCAAATGGATCATTATTGTGGTTAATTCTTTGATACAGAAAAACATTTAAATTATAATATTTCTGATAATGTAATAAAAATGTTCTAGGGTAAAAAAAATCTCAGCCCTTAAGATGACAACTTAGTTTGGAACCTAACAGCTATAAAAATGTTTCAAATTCTGCACGCTCACTAAGATCCACATGTCAAGAAAAAAGATGTTTTCTACAGTGGCTAAGATGATGTACATGTGTATCATTCATTCAAACAATTCCCGAGTGTCTGAGCTAAGCACTGGAAATATAATGTTTTTGATAAAAATTAAAATGCACAGAAAAAGTCATTTAAAAGTATTATTACACAACTGTACTAGGTAAAGAATGGGCAAGGAAAAGATTACCACGTTGTGGGGTTCACCTCTTCTGCTTCCTTTCGTATCTTCTGAAATAAAACTAAGAAACAATTTACCTGTCAACTGGCCAAATTTGAAGAGTCCATGCATTTCATACATCATTTGGCTGCAGTATCACACCTATTGTCTAGAGATGATCTCAATTCCATTATTTTCTGAATCAAAAGTGAAACCGGAGGTAATTTTTCTGGATAAAATAGTCATTTTCTTCTCTAAAAATAGATGTGGGGACTGGCTTTGTCTTTTTAGTTACAGTTAAAAAAAAACCCAAATAACTCTTTGTAATTATCAAATCTTAAACATTAAAACTGTGTATTAAATCCAACAAGATTTTAGTAAAAAACCTTTTATGTACTTTTAGAAATGAGTAATGCAGAATGTCAGGAAAACTAAATTAAAAGATTCTTTTTTAAAATTAAAGAACTTAGGACATCATTTTGAATCCAAAGATTACATCAGGCATTCAATTTCTGATCTCAGAAATGGGATACGGAGACAGTAACTCAGTAATTTGTATTCTGAAAATAACCACCTTGTAAATTTTAAATATTTTAAAGGCAATCATGTATACACACACACTTAAATTCAATTTTACTAACTTTCCAAAACAAGTATTTAACTGGAATATATTTTATAGTCAGTAAATGGTGGTGGTATTAAGAAACCAATTATAAATGGATTTCCTGTTTATTAATCCTCCCCTTACAGTTTTGGTTAGGTGAAGAATTACATGGGCATTACACCGCCCTCTGGTTCATAAATGCAGTGTAACTAGAAGAGATTAAAAGTTAAGAAATTGGCCGGGCGCGGTGGCTCACGCCTATAATCCCAGCACTTTAGGAGGCCGAGGCGGGCGGATCACGAGGTCAGGAGATGGAGACCATCCTGGCTAATACGGTGAAACCCCGTCTCCACTAAAAATACAAAAAATTAGCCGGGCGCGGTGGCGGGCGTCTGTAGTCCCAGCTACTCGGGAGGCTGAGGCAGGAGAATGGCGTGAACCCCGGAGGCGGAGCTTGCAGTGAGCCGAGATCGCGCCACTGCACTCCAGCCTGGGCGACAGAGCAAGACTCCATCTCAAAAAAAAAAAAAAAAAGTTAAGAAATTGCAAACAGACACCCAAGAAGAGGTCAGTTTCAGTGCCCAAACTGACTTAATATTTTAAAATGCCTTGTCTTAATCAGCTTGGGCTGCCATAGCAAAATACCACAGACTGAGTGGCTTAAACAACAGAAATTTATTTTCTAACAGTTCTGGGGGCTACAAGTACAAGATCAGGCTGCCAGTATAGTCAGGTTCTGGTGAGGACTCTCTTCCTGGCTTACACATGGCTGCCTTTTTGCTGTGTCTTTATGTGGCAAAAAAAGAGACACCAAGCTCTTTGGTGTCTCTCCTAAGGGCACTATCCTATCAGACTAGGGTCTCACCTTCATAAACTACCTCCCAGAGGCCCATCTCCAGATACCATCACATTGGGGGTTACGGCTTCAACGTAAACATTTTTGAGGGAACACAATTAGTCTATAACATTCCATCCCTGGCCCCTCAAAACTCATGTCCTTTTCAAATGCAAAATACGTTCATTCCATCCCCATATCCCCCAAAGTCTTCACTCATTCTAGCATTAACTCCGATGGCTAAAGTCCAAAGTCTCATCTAAATCAGATATGGATGAGACCTACGTACAATCCATCCTGAAGCAAAATTCCTCTCCAGCTGTGAACCTGTGAAACCAGATGAGTTATGTGCTTCCAAAATCTAAGGGTAGGGCAGGTATAGAAGAGACATCCCCACTCCAATAGGAGAAACAGGAAAAAAAAGGGTGATGATCCCAAGAAAGTCAAAACCTAGCAAGGCAAATTCCAATAGATCTAAGAGCTTGAGAATAATTCTGTTTGGTTCCATACTCTGCCATCCAGGCCACGGGGGTGGCAGGTCACTGCCACTGCTCTAGGTGAGGGTACTGCTTCTGTGGCTCTGAAGTTCAGTACTGCTCCCAAGGCTTTGGGTAGAGGCTATCTGACTTGTTGAAACTGAGGTGGTAGCCCTCAAGACCCTTAAATCACCTTTGGCATCATTTTCTCCTTTTCTAGAAGAATACTGCACGTTTGTAGCTGAACAGTTCTATCATTACATCCTGTCAAATCGAAGAAGTTTGACTGTCGGCCTTCATTACTTCCTGTCTCCAACCACTTCAATTCAAACTGGCAGTGTTCCTACTCATATAATGCCAAAAGCTCTTTACTGAGTGACAGTCCAGCCCCACACTTTTGGTGTTCTCTTCAGAATATGCTTTCTCATGTTTTACAATGTGGATAATCCAGGCTGAAAATTTTCCAAATCTTCAAGTTCTGGTTCCTTTTCTTGCTTAACAATCCCTTCTTCAATTCATCTCTCTCCTTTCACATTTTACTAGAAACCGTCAGGAGAAGCCAACTGCTCCTTTCAACACTGCTTTGAATTCTCCTTATGTAGGTATCCAACTTCATGGCTCTAAAGTTCTACCTTCCACAAAACACTAGGACACAGTTCAGCTAAGTTCTTTGATACTTTGTAACAAGGACTGCCTTTCCTCTGGGTTCAGGGGACTTCAGACTTCATCAGAATCACCCTTCATGTCCATATTTCTAGCATGCACATCAAAACTCTTCCAGCCTTGGCTGGGCGTGATGGCTCAAGCCTGTAATCCCAGAACTTGGGAGGCCGAGGAGAGTGGATCACTTGAGGTCAGGAGTTTGGGACCAGCCTGGCCAACATGGCGAAACCCTGTCTCTACTAAAAATATGAAAATTAGCCAGGTGTGGTGGCGCATAAACGGAGCTGTTCAGGAGGCTCAGGGAGGAGAATCACTTGAAGCCAGGAGGCGGAGGTTGCAGTGAGCTGAGATTGTGCCACTGCACCCCAGCCTGGGCGATGGAGCAAAGACTCCATTTCAAACAAAACAAAACAAAACAAAGAAACCAAAAAATCTCTTTCAGCCTCTACCCATTACCAACAGTTACAAAGCCATTTCCACATCTTTAGGTATTTGTTACAAAGGCATCCCACTTCTTAGTAGCAAAATCTTAATCAGCACAGGCTGCCATAACAAAATGCCATAGGCTGAGTAGCTTAAAGAACAGAAATTTATTTTCTCACAGTTCTGAAGGCTGGAAGTCCAAGATCAGGCTGCCAGTATGGTCAGGTTTTGGTGAGAGCTCTCTTCTTTGGCTTGCAGGTGGCCACCTTCTTGCTGTGTCCTTAGATGGCACAGAGAGGGAAAGATCAAGCTCTCTGGTACCTCCTCTCACAAGGGGACTAGTCCCATCATACCAGGGACCCACCTTCATGACCTAATTACCTCCCAAAGGCCCCATCTCCAAATACTATCACATTGGGGTTTAAGACTGTAATATATGGGCCGGGCGCGGTGGCTCAAGCCTGTAATCCCAGCTCTTTGGGAGGCCGAGGCGGGTGGATCACGAAGTCAGGAGATCGAGACCATCCTGGCTAACATGGTGAAACCCTGTCTCTACTAAAAATACAAAAAACTAGCCGGGCGTGGTGGCGGGCGCCTGTAGTCCCAGCTACTCGGAGGCTGAGGCGGGAGAATGGCGTGAACCCGGGAGGTGGAGCTTGCAGTGAGCCGAGATCGCGCCACTGCACTGCAGCCTGGGCGACAGAGCGAGACTCCGTCTCAAAAAAAAAAAAAAAAAAGACTGTAATATATGAATTCTGGAGAGGCACAAATACTCACACCGTAACATGCCTGAACATATCTACCTGGACACTAACCTAAGAAAAGAAAGCTGCAATCTATAGAGACAGAGAAAGAAAAGTCAAACTTGAAAAGGCAAGTAAAAGGGGTTATCAAACAATTTTGTGAACAATCATGTTTGTTAAAAAAACTATTTTCTACTTTTCTTCTGTAACAAGTTGGTTTTTAAAAAATCAATATTACTTCTACTATTGTTGCTATCACAAAATTAGAAATAAATTTTCTATTTGTCTTAAAGTCACTCAATTTTTATATAATACTTATGTGTATAAATTCTAAATTCTTCCTTTCCCCCCCACAGGAAAGTTCCATCTCCTTACACAGGTTTCAGCCAGGCTATCCTAAAAACTCAAAGCTCCTTATTTAAAGTGAAACACAAAATTGAAAAGTTCCTTATCTCAAAAAGGGTTTTTTAAAAAACTCTTTAATAAATTTCAACTATTGCTTTAGTATGTTTTACAGAGATTAATCCTGAAAGAATAATTATCAAAATAACCTGTCATCCAATGGTTTATTTTTAATCCATGGATTCATTTTTTTGTAACACTAAAAGGAGAGCTCTCTTACTCTGTATACTTAAAAACAAAGCAAGTTACAAAGTATTTGGGAGGTTTTTACCTGTGTGCCAGATCCACAGAAACAAAGAAAAAAATATAAAGAGGTCTCATAAGAGGAGTAATTTCATAAGTATCCTGTGTTTGGAAAGTTGCAGTCTCTGTAGCTGTGTTTACAATTAATGAATATTCTCCTATACATAATGTCATCCATCCAAAGAAGAATAGTAGAGCAGTGCCTCCCGTACTGCCATACAGCAAGGTTATTCTATTTGGGAGCAGATACCATGTTCCAAGACCACACGCTAATCCAGCAAGAACAGAATGAAAAACTGTATTGACTACATATTTCTTGCCAGGAATGAGAAATTTGACAGTCTCAGCACCAGCACAACTTGTAAATTCATGTTCATCCTCCTCTGCTAAGATATCCGTGGCTAATATTCTTTCTACTGTTGCTGATTTGTTTCTGGCGTATAAACTTGTGAACTGGATGACAAATGCAGTAAAAAGCATTAATCCACCTGAAAGTGCTGCTGTGTAATAGTCTTTCAGGATGCCTAACTGGTACAAAAGTGTTCCGACTCCGCCCCAAACCCATGGCATTAGAAAAAGAATAATTTGATTAACATATATGTAAGGAGGGGCACAATAGCCTAATTTGAATCGAGGGCCTCCAAGGACAGTCTGTGGAAAGCGCTTCAGAAAGAAGTCCTGCTTGTAATCATTCAGTAGAGGCACATCTGGACTCATCCTCACTCGGGATTATTCTGAAAGTCACATGCTTTTCTGTAACACAGCAGTTTCTAAAAAATAAAAATTAAAAAAAAGTCACTGTTTGAAAATGTCATACTTAAAACCTGTGAGGAAAAACCTCACACTACTATTTTATCTCCTTACTTCCTTCAAGGGTAGGATTTATAACTGTACTTCTCAGACCCCTTCCTGACACATACTTGACAGTGTTTTATAGCAACTTAGTGTTAGTTTGTTTATAACATATTATAAACAAAATAAATATGCTCAGTTATTTTATTTTTTGAAAGAGGGTATCACTCTGTCACCCAAGCTGGAGAGTACTGTCGTGATCACAGCTCACTGCAGCCTTGACCTCCCAAGCTCAAGTGATTCTCCCACATTAGCCTCCTGAGTAGCTGGGACTATAGGCACATGCCCCTATGCCTGGCTAACTTTTTATTTTTTGTAGAGATGGGGTTTTGCCATGGTACCCACCAGGCCGGTCTTGAGTATCTGGGCTCAAGTGATCCTCCTGCCTCGCCTACCAAAGTGCTGGGATTACAGGCATGAGCCATTGTGCTCAGCCTTATTTCTTTTTTTAAAAAAAATCATATTCTTTATTCATTTATAACCTAATATTTGGAATTAGACTTTAACTCACACATTTAAATTCTGAGGTCAATGGAAAGTCCAAAATGTCAGTACTTTCAACTCAAATCAATTTAGGCTACTTTTATTCAATAGCCATAAAATCTAAGTATCAAATAACATAAGTTATCGTCAGTTCAACTTTTCCTTAATCTTTGCAGCTTATTCTGAAAAACAGTTACCCTACACAAAACCAGCTAGCAAAGTATTACTTTGGTGGATCATGTTAGGCTAGAAAGGAAAAATTAAATTTAAAGCTATCTTAAAATAGCCTTTCTTTCAGTCAGTTTAAACATAATCTTTCCTCTAGTCAGTTCTACCTAACCAGTATCAATTCTGGAGAGAAATTTGGGGCAGCATGAAAAGTTTGGGGGGTCACCTTTAAGAATTAGTACCTTAGATCACCTCTTTGTTATACCGCTATGGAGTTTTAAAAATTGTAAACATCTATCTTCTTACATCTTCCAGTCATTGGTCTTAGTTCTGCATAGAATGAATCACAGCTTTTAACTCACAGGACAGCCCTGTAAGTACAGCTGGCCCTCTGTGTCTGTGGGTTCTGCATCCATGGATTCAACCAACCACAGACAAAATAGGAAAATAACTGTATCTGTACTGAACATGTACAGATTTTTTTCCCATTATTATTCCCTAAATAATAAAGTACAGCTATTTATATAGCATTTATATAGTATTAGGTATTCTAAGTAATCTAGAAATGATTTAAAGTACAGGGAGGAAGTGCATAGGTTATATGCATATACGATACCATTTTATATCAGAGACTTGAACATCCTTGGATTCTGGTATCTGAGAGAGGTCCTGGAACCTATCCTTCACAGATACCAAGGGATGACTATACTCACAAAATAACAGAACTACAGGGCCAAATCGAACGTTAGTGGTCTACTGGTCAATCTCAGGGAATGGAAAGAGTGCCTCCTTCCCCTTTGTACGAGCTTGTCTCGTACGCTCAGTGTACAATATTCCACTTTGTCTTATAGAAGCCAATGGGTAAGGAGGGTCACACTCCTGTGGGAGGGGATAAACATTCTGACATAAGTTATCTATGGAAGATGCCATCAGACAGGAAAATGAACTTGGATGGATGGCCTGGATTTTGAAGAATATGGATGTGCCTGAAATTTCCCCAAGGAGTTAGGTGAAAGTTGGCCCTTCTGGCTCTACTGAGATAACTCGGAAACAAGGTAGAGTGGCTTCCTGGGAAAGTAAAGATACTTTATAAACCAGATTATCTATCTGCATGTTAGTATTTCTGGGTCTTTTGTAAAGTTTTGTTTAAATGTTTTCATCCATTTGATGAAATAATCTGTGATCATATTCCAAACAGTGCAATATCTGAAGCGTTATTATGGAAACATGGAAAGATGCCCATGATATACTGAAAAGTAAAATAAACACACTACTGATACCATTTGTATCCAAAAAAGAGTACACACATCTATATATATAGATTGCTGTATGTGGCTTGCATATATATAAAAAGTTTCAGAAGGAATATTAACTAAGCTGTGTGTCTTTTATATGTAACATTTAACATCTCTTCAAATTACCAAATGTCCTCCAGAACTCTCAACCTCACACCCTGTATATACGTTCTGTGTTTTTCTTCCTGGGTACCACTGAGCTCATACTCTCTCCTTTGCCTAGGATGATGTCCTCTCCTCCCTTCCCTAATTCGTAACGTTAAACAACTTTTAAGACATTTCTGAAAATTTTGCAGAGCAGTTTGGTGTAGCTGAGTATCTCTTCTCTCTGTATACCAAAACCACTGCTTGTTCTACATACTACAAGTTGGACATCACAAATCTGAATATCCAAAATCCTCCAAAAGTTGAAACTTTTAAAGTGCCAACATGATGCTCAAAGGAGATGCTTAACGGGGCATTTCTGATTTTTGGATTTGGGATGCATAATTGGTATAATGTAAACATTCCAAAATCTGGGGGGGGGGGGGGGGGGAACCCAAATCCAAAACACTTCTGGTCTCAAGGATTTTGGATAAAGGATACTCAACCTTGTAACATGTATGAGTATACGGCATTCTTGGAGTAACTTCTTGTATTGTTCACCTCTTTACATTTTATCTTTTCAGGTTTATTTATTTTCTCTACCAATATGTTATTGGGCATAGCGGCTGATACGGTTTGGCGGTTCCCCCACCCAAATCTCATCTTGACTTGTAGCTCCCATAATTCCCATGTGTTGTGGGAGGGACCCTGTGGGAGGTAAATGAATCATGGGAGTGGTTTCCTCCATACTGTTCTTATGGTAGTGAATAAGTCTCACAAAATGTGATGGTTTTATAAGGGGAAACCCCTTTCACTCAGTTCTTATTTTCTTTTTTTTGTTGTCGTTGAGACAGAGTCTTGCTCTGTCGCCCAGGCTGGAGTGCAGTGGCCGGATCTCAGCTCACTGCAAGCTCTGCCTCCCGGGTTTACGCCATTCTCCTGCCTCTGCCTCCCAAGTAGCTGGGACTATGGGCGCCCGCCACCTCGCCTGGCTAGTTTTTTGTATTTTTTTTTTTTTAGTAGAGACGGGGTTTCACTCAGCCAGGATGGTCTCGATCTCCTGACCTCTGTGATCCACCCGTCTCCGCCTCCCAAAGTGCTGGGATTACAGGCTTGAGCCACCACGCCCGGCCTCAGTTCTTATTTTCTCTCTTGTCTGCTGCCACGTAAGAGATGCCTTTCACCTTCCACCATGATCGTGAGGCCTTCTCAGCCATGAGAAATTGTGAGTACATTAAACCTCTTTTTCTTTATAAATAACCCAGTCTCCGGTATGTCTTTATCAGCAGTGTGAAAACGGATAAATACAGAGGCCACATCTTGAGATTCTTGATTCCCCATCTTTAGCAAAATACCTTTCCAGGGAGAAGCATGTAATACTTTAATGACACAGCCTAAATAAGACAATTAAAGTTGGAAAATATGTCATATTGCTGTCTTAAAGGGAAGCTGGGAGTATTTCCCATTTTCTTTCTTTTTTTTTTTTTTTTGAGATGGAGTCTTGCTCTGTCACCCAGGCTGGAATGCAGTGGTGTGATCTCAGAACACTGCAACCTCTACCTCCCGGGTTCAAGCAATTCTCCTGCCTTAGCCTCCTGAGTAGCTTGGATTACAGGTGTGTGCCACCACACTTGGCTAATTTTTATATTTTTAGTAGAGATGGGATTTCACCGTGTTGGTCAGGCTGGTCTCGAACTCCTGACCTCATGATCTCCGCCTACTGGGATTACAGGCGTGAGCCACCGCGCCTGGCCGTATTTACCATTTTCAAAAACTTGCAGCATATCCTACTCTACTCAAAATAGTAAGCCTATAAACTGTTTATTCAGTTTTAAAATGTTTGGAAAGTATCTTATTTTTTATGGAGCAAATAATACTATCTATTCATAGTATTACTGGTTCAGGGAAGATTCTGGCTAGATCAATATACCACATAGTGACACAGGAGCAGGATGAGCCTGAGGGAGAAATATGGCTGGGTTTCTCCTGTGAAGGAAATGACTGGAGAATTTTAAGATGTCAGAAGTCCAATTTTAATTTGCTTCCTGTCCCATACTATGCTTTAACCTGCATCATCAGGAAAGGAAGAACTAGTTCATACTGAGAAAGAAGGGCAGACATAGAACAGTAGGCATAAGAGGCAAAATAAAGTGGGAGAAATCAAGAATTGAGTGAGACCAGACCAAGAAGTACAAAGAGAATGTATGTTCCCTCAAGAAGCCTAAGAAACATGGGAGAGGACACTGGTATGGTGATTTGAGTGAACAATTTTTAAAAGGCTGAAAGATACAGGATCATGTGTCCCACAGAATATACGCTGAAAAGGGGTCTGTAGTCAAAGCAGTTTGAAAAATTATACACTATACTGTCATCTTGAAGAGTCATAATGGATATTAGCAGATTAAAGATTTTGAGATCTTTGATATTAAAAAACACTTCTGCAAGTCTGCTTAAAATGTGTCATTTGAGTTTTCCAAATTCATTTGACCTTGGAACCCACTTTTTCCATGATATCTAATAACAGATCACGTAACTGATGTTTTATCGAAACTACTTTAAGAAACACTGGCCTGGGATTCCACAGGATCTTAAAGATTGAGCCAAACCGAGAACTGAAAGGGTATGCCAGTTAAGGAGGAATGTCATGAACAGAGGTACACAAGCAAAAAACTATCAGGGAAATTTGACAGGCAGCAAGCATATCAGACCTAAAGACTGATTTAAAGTATGGGTGTTTCTATTTTCTTTTCAAGGATAAAAGAGGATTACATGATGGATACTAACAACTCATTAAGGAAGTATGAAGACAAAAATTATGATTCACTGGTACCCGTTGACATTTAATTTTAATTACAGATCCTGGAACATTTAAAAATATTGAAGAATTTGAAAATACTTTATTTATAGGGGACAACAGTTTCATTTATATAGAGAAATCTTCTAAATGCTAACCTGAATTACTAGCATAGAAAACAAACTCACAATAACTAAAATGTACTCCCCCAGTGAGAATTTGGCACGTAGTTCTGAAAGACAAATAATTCCCAGAAGAACTGATGCATTGGTATGGATGCCACCTCTACAATATTCAAATTAAAAACGGCTCAAGACTTAGGAAAAAAAACAAAACTATCAAAAGAGAAATGAAGGGATAAAGATGACATTGCAACATTGATTTAAGCCATAGGCTTTCTTCATATACTACTATGAAAGTGGACCAACAAAATAGCCACAGTAATGTTGCTTTATTTGGGAGTTGTATTTCTTATGCATTACTCAGAAGAATAAGAAACAGAGATCAATTTGGCAATGTACTGAGAGGAATTCTTAGTTACCAAAACTGTATGTAACTCAGACATATATAACACCACGCTAAAAATCTGTTAAACACACACAAAAAAACAAAAGTGGCCACATTTTTGGATTAAATATATATTTCTCTAAGTTCAACAAAAAAATTTTGAGAAGTTGTAGTGATTGATTTTTGTTTAGTAAAGTTTTTTTAAATCTATCATTTTATTGATTGGTTGATTTCATTTATTGAATCCCTCTTTCTTCCTGTTTGTTAGGATTTTGATTTTTTATTGTGGTAGGAACACTAACATGAGATCTACTGTTAAACATTTAAGTGTACAATACAGTGTTGTCAGCGACAGGCACAATGTTGTAGAGCAGATCTCTAGAACTTGTTCATTTTGCATAATTAAAACTTCATACCTGTTTAATAGCAACTCCCCATTTTCCCTCCCCCAATTCTCTGGCAACCACCATTCTACTCACTGATTTGGAGTTTGTCTATTTTAGATACCTCACATAAGTGGAACGTAGTAGTTGTCCTTCTGTCACTGGCTTCACTTATCATAATGCCTTCAAGGTTCATCTGTTGTTACATATGGCATGGTTTCCTTTTTTTTTTTAAGGCTGAATAATATTCCATCGTCTGTCTATACCACATTTTCTTTAACCATTTATCTGCTGATGGACATTTAAGTTGAATAATGCTGCAATGAACATGCGAGGGCAAGTATCACTTTTATCTTGATTTCAATTACTTTGTATAAATACCCAAAAGCAAAATTGCTAGATTTTTTTTTTTTTTTTTTTTAAAGAAACCTCCATACTGTTTTGGCATAGTGGCTGCACAATTTTGCATTCCCACCCAGCATACAAGGGTTCCAATTCCTCCACATCCTCACCAACACTCATCTTTTGTCTTTTTGATAGCAGTCATCATAACAGGTGAGGTGATAGTAAGGAGTACTTCTGCACTGAGGCACTTGTCTTAACTATATTTTTGTTGTACTTTCAGGAGACTATCTTCTAATAGATGTGTTGAAATTTATCAAATCTTTGTTCACTTTAACTTCTAAGAGCTCTTCTTTAATCTCTGAGTGTTCCTTTTTATGAAATTGTTGATGAAAAAAAGTCGAACTATATAGAATATTTTAAGAGATTTATTCTGAGCCAAATATGAGTGACTATAGCCCAGACACAACCCTCAGGAGGTCCTCAAAACATGTGCCCAAGGTGGTTGGGGTACAGCTTAGTTATATATATTTTAGAGAGACATAAGACATCAAATACATTTAAGAAATACATTGGTCTGGTTTAGAAAGGCGGGACAACTCAAAGCAGGGGCTTCCAGACTATAGGTAAATTTAAACATTTTCTGGTTGACAATAGGATGAGTTTATCTGAAGACCTGGGATCAACAGAAAGGAAATGTTCAGGTTAAGATAAAGGACTGTGGAGACTAAGTTTTATTGTGCAGAGGAAGCTCTCAGCAGACTTCAGACAGCAGGTGGTAAAATGTTTCTTATCAGACTTAAAAGGGTGCCTGGCTCTTAGCTGATTATCTCTTGGAACTGGACAAGAAGGAAGGAAAACAAAGGGGAAAGGGGAAAAATCCTCATTAAAGAATGTGGATTTTTCCCACAAGAGACTTTGCAGGGCAATTTCAAGGTATGGCAAGGAAATATATTTTTGGGTAAAACATTTTGATTTTCTTCCTTATTATGCCAGAGTCAGATTGGAAAGTAAGTCAAGATATATAGGGTTAAATAAAACCCATCTGATGAGAATTTATGATTTGTAGGGCATCACTCTCTAGGCCCCTTAGACAGGAATTTGGGCAAGATTTAAGAAATCAGAGCTGAGTCCTCAAAATCCTATCATTGTTTCATGAATATGGTTTAAGAATATTAATTATGGAGGGCACGGTGGCTCAAGCCTGTAATCTCAGCACTTTGAGAGGCTGAGGCAGGCAGATCACCTGAGATCAGGAGTTCAAGACCAGTCTGGCCAACGTGGCCAAACCCCATTTCTACTAAAAATACAAAGGTTAGCCAGGCGTGGTGGTGGGTGCCTGTAATTCCAGCTACTTGGGAGGCTGAGGCGGGAGAATCACTTGAACTCAGGAGGTGGAGGTTGTAGTGAGCCAAAATGGCGAGACTGCACTCCAGCCTGGGCAACAAGAGTGAAACTCCATCTCAAAAATTAAAAAAAAAAAAATTAATTACATGTATGTATATATGTTTGGGCGTGTGTGTGTGTGTGTGTAGATAAATGCTATTTTTTTTTGTTTGTAAATTGGCTCTTCATGTCCTTTGCCTATTTTTCTATTGAAGTGATCATTTTTGAACATTTTTCTTATGAACTTGGAAGAACTTTTCATATATGAAGGGCATTAACTCTTTGACATGACGGTTTTTTTTCCTATGTTACCTTGTCCTTTTCTTTCCTTTTCTTTTTTGAGACAGTCTCAGTCTGTTGCCCAGGCTGGAGTGCAGTAACACGATCTTGGCTCACTGTAACCTCCGCCTCCTAGGTTCAAGAGATTCTCATGCCTCAGCCTCCCAAGTAGCCAGGACTAAAGGCATGAGCCACTACCCCCAGATATTTTTTTTTTTTTCCAGTAGAGATGGTGTTTCACTATATTGGCCAGGCTGGTCTCAAACTCCTAACCTCAAGAGATCCGCCTGCCTCAGCCTCCCAAAGTGCTGGAATTAGGGATTACAGGCATGAGCCACTGCACCTGACCATTACCTTTTTCTTAAAGCACTGTTAGAAGATGCTAGAAAAGATTAAATATTTAAATTTTGATAGTTATTAATTATAGGCCAAATGTGTTACTCTTCCTTCTATGAAGAAACAGCTAAAAGATAAATTATTACTTCCTACAATTTAAACTTCTAGTTACAAACTTTTGAGTACCTACAAGGTGCTCAGTGATAATACTGCTCTCTCTAACCCAAAGGTTACAATCCAGTAAATATCATTTTCCCTTCAAATAATTGTTGTTGGTAGAAGCAATTCTGGAAGTCTTTCCATTTTCATTATTAAGCAAGAAACATAAAGTTAATTTATAAATAACCTAAATTAAACAAACTCAAACTTGTCAAGAAAAACCAATTTCTGCTTGTTTAAAAATTAGACAAATTTTCAATAATAAATACAATGTATTCATCCATGTTCCTAAAAAATATTTTACAAAATCTGCAAGGAAATATACTAAAGTTTTACATTTCCAAGCATTACCACATTTTGTAATTCGAAAAACAGAAAACTTTATACCTGGCAAAGAAAACAAACTGGCCTATACACCTAAGTACTCAAAAGCATGATATGAAAGAACTTAATTTTCAGTTGCTCTGGATAAAAATCACTTGCTACTACTAGCGCAATTCTAAAAAGTATGCACATATGAAGTCTGTCTGACAGCCAAGTGCTATCTGTTGAGGGTACCAGTAGGAATCCAGAGATGCAAAGATAGCTACCATTATAATCCTGAAAATACTCTATGGAATCTTAACTGAATGCTATTCCATGGATAAACAGCTAAATTCTGGAGTCTTTTGAAATACTTTTTTTTTTTTTAGAGACGGAGTTTCACTCTTGTTGCCCAGGCTGGAGTGCAATGGCATGATCTCAGCTCATTGCAACCTCTGCCTCTCGGGTTCAAGTGAATTCTCCTGCCTCAGCCTCCAGAGTACCTGGGATTACAGGTATGGACCACCAGGCTCAGCTAATTTTGTATTTTTAGCAGAGACAGGGTTTCACCATGTTGACCAGGCTGGTCTTGAACTCCTGACCTCAGGCGATCTACCCGCCTTGTCCTCCCAAAGTGCTGGGAATACAGGCATGAGCCACCGCACCCGGCGAAAGACTTTGGTGTTTAAACCGAAACATACATTTCATGCTTTGGTTTACAAGTTATATGGTAAGCACCCTCCTCCCCAACCAGTGAAAGGAAAGTCTACCCAAGTACTAGAAAAGAAAGACTGAAAAGGAACAAGCACATTAACATCTCTTTGGATCTATAAAATGGTATTCAAATTCAAGACTTTTGGAGGAACTTTTGGAGGGTTTTTGAATAAGAGTGTTCTATAAGATCACAGTGTAAGTTAAAGAGGAAAGAAAAACAAAAAGTGGCTCAACAGTCAAAGACAGGTTTGTTTTGGAGAATAAACCTGAGAGAGGCTTCTGGCCAATTTCAGTCAGGAAAGCTCTCTCTTACAGACTAGGAGTATTTATTGGTGACAGAGCTTATTACAGGCTTGGAATGTTTCTACATGGGGGAGAAGCTTATGACAGTGTTGGAATGTCTCTGGTCGGAGGGGAGGTTATCTTGGGGCTGACATCTCTCCAGCCAGAGGGAAGGTCATGTCGGGGCTGGCATGTCTCTGGTCCAGGAGGGGTTTGGAATGTTTCTGGTCAGAGATGTTATGTATGATTTATGGTCATGCTGACCTTAGCTATAAGGCTAATGCCCTTTGGATTTTGGTGGATTTTGATCAAGGTGAAACTTAAAATGTTGGTCTTCGTCCAAGATGGCGATGCTCCTGCTCTGTCAATCCAGACCCTGTAGTTATAAAAAGGATGAGGCGCGGTGTGTTCTTTCTGGCTACTTCCTGTTGACAAGGGGATAGACAGTTTCTGAGTCTTGCATTGACTGCAGAAGTAACACCATCTGTAGATGCTCTTGGGTAGTTGTCTGTGAAATGGCCATGATTCTGTCAGTTAAAAATCTTTGAAAAAGGTTTAACTAGGCAGGGTAAGAACATTAGTCCTAGGCATATTAGGAGAGGGCCCAGGAATGGGGTGACCCATGCTATGATTCTGCTCCCAAACAAAGAATCTATTTGGTTGTTCTGGTATTCCCTTAGCTTTTTAGCCCTTTCTTTAAGTTTTTCAGCAGAGTCTCTTACTAGGCCTGATTGGTTGAGATAGAAACAACATTCCCTACCTAATGAGAGGCAGAGGCACATGTTTGGAAAGGCCCATGTATTATTTTTTGTTAGTAACCGTTATTCCTTCTATGAGGATAATAATTAAGCAAAATGCTACAGCAATTGAGATTCCCTGTCAGATATTCCACCCTGAGGGTGCTACAGTATATAGTCCTACTGCAAACAGTACAGTGAGTAAAGCAATTCCCCCAAGGGTGGCGTAGTAAATAATCTCCATCATATTTAAGACGTTCCTTTGGGCTGTCAGGGGTGCTTCCTCAGCTTTCCAGGCTTTGACTCCAGTGTGATGTATCCAGGAGTTGATTCCTGTAAAAGACACTGTCTCAATTACCCTGGTTCCGTAGATTCACTAGACATGGGGGTGAAGGATTCCGGGCACCCTCAGCTATTAGTTGTCAGTGCCCAGCAGTGAAGAGATTTCTTCCTGTGATGGTTGGGGGGCTTAGAGGCAGCGCCTGATAAAACATCTAGTTTTCAGTTCATAGGGCTTTAAGAAAGCACAACTTATTTAGAAACTTGTAGCCAGAAAAATTAGAATTTAATTTAAACTGTAGAAAATAATAAAAATTGAAAAACATTAGGCAAGACTAGAATTTAACAACAGGTGTGCTACAGTTTTTGAAACATAATTTTCTCTCTCCAGTTTCCCATTTATTAAAAGCCAAGTCATGGCAGGACTGGCTTGCTTTATTATACTTGGCTTAATTATTTGGATACAGTACAGCAAGAACAATTATTTGTTACACAGGACTTTTTTTTTGAGGTGGAATCTTGCTCTGTTGCCCAGGCTAGAGTACAGTGGCACCATCTCAGCTCACTGCAAACTCCGCCTCCTGGGTTCACGCCATTTTCCTGCCTCAGCCTCCTGAGTAGCTGGGACCATAGGCACCTGCCAGCACGCCTGGCAAATTTTTTGGATTTTTAGTAGACACGGGGTTTCACTGTGTTAGCAAGGATGGTCTTGATCTCCTGACCTCGTGATCCGCCCGCCTCAGCCACCTGTAAGTGCTGGGATTACAGGTGTGGGACACTGCGCCCGGCCAACACAGGCCTTTTAAATTGGTATTGATTTATCTGGCTCACCGATTCATTTGGCCAACTCAGCCAAAATGCTTTGTGCTGGGGGCAAATAAATCACACCAAGGACCTATGTCCAAACAGTACAAGAGATATGGGGTAGATACCTGGAAAACGATGTGACCACATTATCATATTACAAGACATTGAATGGCATGCCACCCATTGGGTGCCAACGACCAGGTATTTATTGGCTAGCTCCAAATGGGACATATTGGCTATGTGGCACTAACTTATGGCCGTGGTTACCTCCAGAGTGGTTAGGACAATGTTCCCTAGGTTATGCTTGGGCACAAGGATGAGTAATTCAGACCCTGCCAAAACCAGCAAACCTTTTTCATTTACAATCTTGTTGGACACATTTGGTATTTCAATGGTATGACCACTTAGCTTGAATCTTTGTACCACAGATAGGTATTGAAGATGTTATATGGCATATAGAGGCTTTAATGAATTACACCCAAAAGGTCCTGAATGATAGCTGCATGAGTATCTCCTCGCTAAACAAGGAAGTCATGCTTATGAGGAAAGTTGTGCTGCAAAACTGTATGGCTTTAGATAGACTTACGGCAGCACAAGGGAGGACCTGCGCCATCATAAAAACGGAATGTTGCGTTTATACTCCAGATGAATTGAAGAACATAACCTGACTTATGACTGATATGAAAACCCAGAAAACCCAGATACCTGTTAGATCCAAAACCCTCGTTAATCAACTGGTTGAGTGGTGGGTTTGGATCCTGGGGAACTTGGTGGCAGAAGTTTATTGCTTATATTAGTAATATTAATTTGTGTTGTGTCCTGTTTCTACTTACAGTGTTGTTATGGGATATGCCTGTAAATATGTCAACTGAAAGGGCTAGGGTAATGATTCCCTAGAAAATTGCTCTAATTGAGAAGGCAGTAATATAGCCTGACCCAGCTTCCAGGTGTGATTTCCTTTTGTTGCTATAAATCTGGCCTACATATTTTTTCTTTTTTTCCCCTTTCCTTTTTTACTTCCTTCCTCTCCCTGTTGTTTTTAATCTTCATGGGGCATGACTTCCTAGGAATGAGCCTTCCTAGAGACTGGGGACCTGAACTGCTAGGAATAAACCATCCTAGCAGTAAGAAAGCAGCTTGAAAGAGGGAGGAAAAACCAACCTGAGGCCAGGAACTCGTATCCTTTTAAAATGCTTTTTCCAAAAGATTTTACAGAAAAAAGAAGGGAAATGTGAAAGGAAATTAAATTTTGGGACCCCAAACTCATTTAGCCAAAGGGAAGAAGTCAAGCTGGGAACTGGGTCATGCAAATCTGTCTCCCCCTTTGGTTTCTAAACAGGATGGCTACAAGATGGAAAGCTACACACTTCCCCTGTATTTTGCCCACAAGGAAATTCCCAGTGAGCTAAAATTTCATCATGGCAATGCCAATTGATAGCTTACAGGTGCAGTTACCCCGGCCCACCAGACGTAAATGCATATCTGATTGTTTCCCACCCCATTTTGTCTGTTATCTTACGTAAAATGCAGATTCCCCCCATTTTTTCCTCTGCCCCTTTTATGTCATCTTATGTAAAAAATGCAGATTCACTGAGCCAGACAAAGGCATAAACGACTATTTGCCCCTACCTACCTCTTACATGACAACTGTGTACTTCTCAATATCCTGCCCTTTCCCCTTTAAATTTGGACACCTCAAAATCATCTTCAGAGAAAGGCATAGACTTGTCTCCTGGGCACGTCCTTAACTTTGGCAAATAAATCCAAAATGATTGAGACTTGTCCCATCATTTTTCTTGACACCCACTACAAATTCAATTGGGTTGAAACACTTTTCTTTTAAAATCAAGTATCAGGTGAAAGTCTGCTACTCACATGAATTACCAGAAAGAAATTGATTAACCTTACAAAAAAACCTGAGAACTAGTGATATTAAGTGACTTAACCAAGATACAACGTCAGTCAGTGGCAGAATGAGTTTTTAAATCATACCATGCTATTGCTGTTAGGTTTTCTTAAAAGGGAAGGTGGGGGTTAAAGAAAGATGGGGTGGGGGGGGCTCTACAGCAACACAGGTATATTGCAAAAACCTGCAGAGATGGGGGAGCAGCTTAACGCCAGAGCCTACCGTTCACAGGCTGGGGACTTACAGGTATGGGCAGAAGGGGTCTGGGCTGTCTGGTTCACTGCCCAGCAGGATATTGATAAGATGTTCCTATGATCAGGTGGTTTGGCCCTTTTTTCCGGTTGCAGGGTATGATAGGGATGTTCCTTCAGTCGGGCCTTTGCTTAGCAGGGTATGATAAGGATGTTCTTGTGCACTGTGGTCAGGTGGTTAGGCAGGATGTTTCTCACAGCCCAAACTCCCGTGGAATGTGTTACTTTGACCAAGGTCTGCAAAATGGTGGGGGGAGTTACAAAATGGTGCAGTTTGGACTAACAATTGCCAAATGAAAGGGAATTTTATTTTGAAGCTAGAGAACTGGAAGGATAACTTGGGGGAAGAGGGTTCTTTGGAGAAAAGTGGGTCCAAGAGGAATCTACAAAGTGTAAAAATGGGAAGCTTTTGAGAGCTAAGCCAGCATGAGGGGATTGGTATCCAGTACCCTGTAACAAGTGAGAAAGTGTTTAAAAAACAAGGTCCTCACCACTGTGAAAGTGAAAACAACCTATAGGATGGAAGAAAATTTGTGCAAATCATATATATATACATATATGACTTACAACTGGACTATAGAAAGAACTCTTACAATTTAATAACGAGAAGTCAAATAATCCAATCTTTAAAAAATGAGCAAAGGATCTGAATAGACATTTAACCAAAGATGATATACAAGCGGTTAATAAGCACAGAAAATATAAAATGATGCTCAACATCATTACTCATTAGAAAAACACAAGTTGAAACCATAATTAGGTACCATTTCAAATCCTCTTGACTGGCTACAATAAAAATGGCAGACAATAATAAGTATTGATGAGACTGTAGAGAAATCAGAACCCTCAAACATATCTGGCGTTATGTAAAATGATATAGCTCCTTTGGAAAACAGTCTGGCAGTTCCTCAAAAGGCTAGAGTTACCATATAACCCAGTAATTCTACTCTCAGGTATACACCCAACAGAAATAAAAACATGTATGTATACACAAAAATCTGTACACAAAACATTCATAGAAGAAATATTACTAACAGCCAAAAAAATGAAAACGACCCAAATGTTCATCAATGAATGGATAAAATGTGATATATCCACACAGTGGAATTAGGCTATAAAAAGGAATGACGTACTCATACATTCTACAACATGGCTGAACCTTGAAAACACACTAAGTGAAAGCCCGTTACAAAAGGCCACATATTGTATTATCCTATCTTTGTGAAATGTCCAAAATAAGCAAATTTATGGGGACGGAAAATAGATTAGTAATTGCTTATGGCTGGTGGGGTAAGGTTAATGGGGGAGGTGGTGACTGCTGAGGGTAAAGAGTTTCTTTTTGGGGTGATGCAAATGTTCTAAACTTGACTGTGGTAAGGGTTGCACAATTCTGTAAATGGGTGAACTCTACTGAATGTAAATTACATCTCAATAAAGCTCTTAAAAAGGAAAAAGAAAAGGTTCCCCGATTGGTATTTTCCACAGCAGTTAATAATTAGAAGGCAGCTCTTTAAGTAGGAAATTTAGGAGTAGCCAACAGATGCTCCAAACAGTTAAATTTGTAAAAAGGCAACATCTGAACTGGATGCTATGCTAAAGGTTTGGGGATCTGGCGTGAGTGGCGGTGGATACCAAATAACATGGATAGTCTTTGCCCTAACTGCAGGAATGATTTAATGAAGAAAACAAACACCTAAAAATAGTAAAAAATGAGTAAGTGAAAAATGATGGATACGGAGCAGATAACCAATGCAGCGGCATGAAAAACAACTTTCGATTCACTGGAGTAAATTCTGGTCCTGGACAGACAGGAGGTTGTGGGGACAGAGATCGAGATCAGTGGGGGAAGGAGCGCTTCACGTTCAGGGGCCCATGAGTTGAACAATTCGGACAAAAGAGGTTTAGCTGGAGATAAGGAGTGAGAGTACAGTTCTATCTAAGGGACACAGCTCCGGGTGTGCCATTTTCCATTTCGTACGAGTCTCTTAGAAACAAAATGCTACAAATTCAACAGACTAAAGTAGTCTTTCAAAGTAAAGTTAAAATCACACTGAATTACTATCTCTAATGACTGAGTTCATTAAGCGCAATAATTGCACTTACAGGTTTTGTAACTAAAAAGGAAAAATGTGTTTCTTGTGGCAATGAATACTCCAAGAACAACTTGGCTCTCCGCACAGGCTTGGACATTAAAGCGCCGAAGAAGTCCCAAGGTGGACATCGGACAACGAACGTACCTCAAGTCAACCGAGGGAAGCGAAGACGCGAAGGCATCCCGGGGACTGCATTTTTGCAGGTAAACCCGGGCTAGGCGCTCCCGCCGGGAGGTTGGCTATTGCCCGAATGCGGAGGCAGAAAAGCTGCGGCGTCCCAACAACAAGCTCACCGTGGCCCCGCCCGGGCCAGCTCTCGGTTTCCATGGCTAACGTCAACTCCGGCGACCGCCACCCGGAGCTGAACAGAGCGCGTGCGCGCTCAGGACCTGGCCGGCGCCCGGCTGGCCTCGCTGCCCCGGTCTATGCTCGCTCCGGAGGCGGGCCCTGCCGTACAGCAGGCTTGGCCTAAAGGAAGCAGGGAAATAGCGCGCTTCGTTCGCGCCAAGCTTAGGCCAACATTTGCCTGGCCAGGGACGACGGGAGTCGCTCATGCTCTGGTCTGGCACTGGGCCTAGGAAAAGCACCAGCCGCGAGAGCGGGGACGCCCTGAACTTTCCACTGGGCCGGGCCTTTACGCAGGAGCGTCGTTGCCCTGGTGACGTGACGTCCTTCCTCAGGATTGTGCGCCGGGGTCGGAGAACAGAAGTGCAACCGCCATTTTGCGCATCAGTTCCCCAGAGGTCGGGTCAGGTTGTCTTAACGCAAGCAGAGGGGTGTGGCAGGGCTCCAACCGCTCGGGGTCCCGCGACTTCCATTAATGAATTCGCACACTGGCCCTCACCACTCAACACACCGACGGTAATGAATGTTTTTTGAGTGATACTACATGCAACCTATTCGGCTTGGACGATTGGGGGATTGCATATACGTGATCACTATCGCTTTCAGTTTGTGGCCGCGTCTTAAAATACAAGGAACCAACATGTCCATCACATAAACGTGTTATTAAGATATTAGTAAAACAAGGCAGAGTTCCGGCGTTCCAATTAAAAGGCCGTGGCTGATTCTTATTAGTGTGGCGGGAATCTTTACAGCCTGGCCGCAAAGACCCCAATTAAGGCTAGTTAAAAAGTTATCCCTATATCCAGGGCTCACCTCCCCCATTCTCCACGAAATATGAGCCCCCTCCCCCCCACCAAGTTCTGGAAGCGTTCCAGATTGCCAATTGGGAGTCCTCAACACGGCCCTGGAGAGCATTAACAATAATTGGTCTCAGCTGATTTAGAGGCTCGTGTAAGGGAATTTTGAAGCTAACTTGTCGGTATCAAGGTACCCGCAACTCCCCCATGTGATTGGTTAGATACTGTAGCAGTTCTGCACACTTCAGAGTCCAAGATGACTTGTGGACTGTGTTGTTTGGATCCCCATTCCTCAAAACTATAAACGCGGCCCTAATTTTTTTTTTTTTTTTTTTTTTTAGTTCTTGGCTCTTGGCTATCCTGGAAATGATGACTTTGTATTTAAGTATTTAGGTTTTCAGGTCATAATAGAAAAATAATTACTGTGTGAATATTAAAAGAAAGCCAAAGTTGTATTTATTTATTTATTTTTAAGATATTCTGTTCAGAGGAAAAGTGTAGTTTGTTGAAAGCGTGTGGAAGAAAACCCGGGATATACATATACTTGTCTTCAAGGACTTAATTTGCAGGTAGACCCTTTCATAGTTTGGTGTCTTCACGATTTGATAGAATATGGGAAAATGTGCTGTTGGTCCATCCTAAGTTTTTCTCATTGAAACTCACTTATTGCGGGTCAGAGTACCACATTAAGCATCTTGGAAGCACCAGTTACCGCTAAGAAGTCTGTTTCATGTGGTTAAGAGTAGAGGCTCCAGAGTCAGGAACTCTGGGTTGAAACCCTGGCACCACTGCTCACTACTTGTGTGATCCTGAGGTTATGTAATTTCTCTAGTGCTCAGTTTCCGCATATCTTGTAAAATAAGGCAAACAATAGAACTTAACCCACAGAGAGTTATGTCATTGGATTAAATCAAATAATTGTAAATTGCTTAGCAGAGTAAATGGCACAGCATAAATGCTTAGTAAGGATGAGCTATTATCTTTATGTAGAGGGTGTATTTATGCTTGTTCTTCTCATGGCCTTTGGGTATGACCCAACCAGAATTAACATGTTTATTGTTGAAATATCTGCTGTTTTTCAAATATATTTGAACATCACACTTTCTTAGAATAAAATTAGTAGAGCATATGGTAGAAGCCCTTTGGTTAGCTGTGTATAAAATATTCATTCAGCATTTATTGAAATAGTGAAGGGAATAGTGGTTCCTATTTGTCAGGAACTACACTAATTGCTGTAGAAAGTCAAATAAAACATGATCCTTAAGGAATTTATCAAAATGTAACTTGGACATCAAGGATATAACTTGAACAACAGGACATCAGTAATTACAGTGTGTGTGATAAACAGGTATGCGCTGAAGTTCAGAAACAAAGTGGGACACATAATTCTGGGGAAATTAAGGATAGTTGCAATCCGGTTTTAAAGGGTGAGTAGACAGCTGGGCCAGGTGTGGTGGCTCATGCCTGCAATCCTAGCACTTTGGGAGGCTGAGGTAGGAGGATCGCTTGAGCCTAGGAGTTCGAGGCCAGCCTGGGCAACATGATGAAACCCTGTCTCTACAAAAGATACAAAAAATTAGCTGGATGTGGTTGTGTGCGCCTGTGGTCCCAGCTACTCTGAGGCTGAGGTAAGAGATTGTTGCAGTGAGCCAAAATCACCCCACTGCACTCCAATCTGGACAACAGAGTGAGATCTTATCTCAAAAAAAAAAAAAAAAAAAAAAAAAAAAAAAAAAAAGTTAGCTGGGAGAAGAGATATTCCAGGTAGAGGAACATTTATTCTTTAATTCATTTAACACATTTAGAGCATACATAGAATCAGTACTTTGTGTACCTCGTCTAATCTTAACCTCATGAGGTAGCTTATTATTATTTCAAATGTAAGGAATCTGAGCTTGAGAAAAGTAAAATAAGTGATGACATCTGGAGTTGAGTCCATATCTGTATGTCTTCAGAGTTCATATATTTTTCCTGCCCTGCGATTCACATAAAATGAAACAAATAGTGAAAAATCTGGAACTGCTGCTTCAGCCAGAGAAGATGTTTAGTCAGGCATTATCATGACATACATGTTATTGTGTAATGGTAATGCCAGTTTTCAGTTCATACCCAAGTTACTTCTCTTGCTAAAAAATAAAACAAAAACAAAACCCACCCCATAAACCCTCACTCTGCCCTGTTCCCAGAGACCACTGGCCAGAAGTCTCTGAAAATAATCAGAGCTGCAGCACCAAGTATGGGCTAAAGGGGAGGCAAAATCAGGCCCACAGTTCCGGGTGCCTTTAAAGAAGCACAGGAGGAATAATAGCTTTGGGAAGAAAGATAATGAATCTACTTTGAGACCTGTGTGTAAGGGATTGATGGGATATGCAGGTGCCTACGACCAGTTGGAAATACAGAATAGGACCTATATTACATACTGACCTTGGGAGAGAAGTTAAGACATAGAATATTCTATTTTTTTTTTTTAAAAAAAAGATAGTTGCAGTAATAAGATTGGAAAAGAATGCCAAAGTTTATATTTTAATGGGACAAGAAGAAAACTGAAGAAGAAAAGGACTATAAAATAAAAAGATTGACTTGTTATATGGCTTATTGAAAGTCACTGTATCATAGATCATGATATGCATCAAAGATCATGTGAAAGAGCATGTGGTGGGTAGAAATTTTAGAGTGTCTCAGCATGTTCGTGAGATTTGGGTTGGGCAAGTTATGAGTTATGAGAATATTGAAGACAGGAAGTACCCAATGGTTAATTACAATGTTTCATATTGAAATTTCCTTTAATACAGAAACTTTCATATCCCATAAACATTCATAAATAGAACCATCAAATAAACAATATATAATGTAATCATAGCTTTGCCATTGGTTGGTCTCAAACTTTACTCTAAGATACAATATGTGTCTTTTAAATTCCAGTACTGAAAAATTTACAGTAATTACTGATGGGGAGTGTATGATAAAGATAGTTTCAAATTTTGGTTATGATAAAGAATTTTTAGTTTTCCTGTATAACTGTTAAATTTCACTATTATTCCACATCAATAACTTCACAGATGAGACTTCATTTTAGAGGTGTTCCAATGGATATTATTTTGGAACATTGTAACTACTGGAAACTTATTTTGGATAATCGTTAAAAAAAAACAGGTGTTTAAGAAAGAACACAGTAGAATTATTAGTGGACTGGAAATCAGTAAATTGAAATATTCAAAAAGCAAGACTTTAATTTTTTAAATTATGTTACAATTTGTAAAAATTTTAACTTCACCGAAAGATCAAATTTTAATGGTAACAAAACTGTAAATGTCTGTCATGCCGGACCCCATTCACTTCAGTATGGATGGCACCAGGTTCAAGAGGCCAAATAGAGACCCAGAGGCAGCAAATGAGATACTGGGTTTGTTGAAGGGAACTTATGTACAGAGCAGTACAGTGGCAGTGGGCTGGACAGGAGAAGTGCCACCATGTGCAGAAAGCATGCAGTTTAGATAGTGCTTGCACTTAACACCCTCCCCCTAGCAACCTCCATCTGGCAACCTTCATTTGACCCAAAACAAAGGACCTCAATCTTCTGTGAGGCCCACGTTCCACAGGATGGGATGGGGCTCAGATGTTCTCATAGGTAAGGATGAATCTCTGGGTTGGCCATGATGGGAAGATCGAACCTACATTGAGGTGTGTCTGCCATACAGGGTCATTCTCAGGATATGTTTATGTTTTGCTGTCTGGTGTGTCTGCCATACACCATCCACAGGCATACTTAACAATTTGATTCTACAAAAATTAAATTACACACATCTGAATTAAGTACAATCATTCTCCTTTATTTTTGCAAACATTATTGATAGTTGATGATGCAGATTTCATAGTCTTTCTCCCAGCATTTTACACTAGATTGGAGCATCAGTTAACTTACTGACAGTAACCAAGGATATGATGCCTTATTAATTTCTAAAGCTATAACTGAAGTTAGCAACCTCAAGTAGATGCCCCTTTCCTGGCATTTGCCTGCCAAGTTCTCCATTTATAAATGTACTAACCATTTAGAATTTTGTGAATATTATCTTCACTTTCCTTTTGAATGAATATGTAAATGGAAGTGCCATGTGCAAGTTAACTGAGAGAATTTCTACTGAGTAGGAAAGTTATGATTACATAAGAGTAGGGGGGAAAAGTTAGGTGTAATTTGCCTAATGTTGGAGGAAAGCCTGTTGACCCCTCTGCAATCTTTCCAGCCTCATTATACTGTTGAGTGGAAAAGTCCACATTTGTTACAATTACTTCCTGCAGTTTAAATTGTGATGCTCTCTTTAGGTTAGTATATTTTAAAACACAAAAACTAGAGGTTACTCATATTAAATAATTATTTATGGGAAATGAAACCACATTTAGCAAATACAGTTTATGCATAAAATAACAAAAACCAGTTTTGGTGGGATGGTAGATTAGAGGTACATTTTTGAAACTTAGCTTGGCTGTGTTTAACAAAATTTAAAATGCAGTTCCCTTGACACAGAATTTCATTTAAATGTATTGAACCTATTCCTTATTGAAGACTGTTCAGTGTTTTTGCTATTACAGGTGTTTGTACTAGAAAATTTGTAATATCAAAAAAGCACAAAACAGTCTTCAATAGGGGACTGATTATGTAAAAAGATTATGTAAAAAGGAGATATATTGGCATGTACATCTATGCAAAGATGTCCAACTTACATTAATTAAAACAATTAAAAATTATGATTTGCATGGTATGATTTTATGTTAAACGATGTAAGCATGAGCATGTTTTATATATGCATATTTCTGAAGGACACATAAGAAACAACAGACCTTAACCTCAAGAGATTAACTGGGATTTGACTGGAGGGGGAACTTTCACATTTTACCTTATACTCTTTTGTGCTGTTAATACATTTTTAAATAATATATATTATTTTATAATCTTTAAATAATAAAAAAATTAAAAACAAAAGCATTAAATTGGCTGCAATACTCCTACCCTCCAAAAAACTCACCAAGCCGTTAAGTGATTTAGCCACTGTATAACCAGTATAGAGGTGTAGTGGATTTTTGTTTTTATAATAGTACCTTTATCCAGAATATATTTGGAAAACTTGTTGTTTTTCTGAATAAAGAAATTAAAGTATTGATGCTTTCATAGGAAGAGAAGTGCCATATTATTTTTTAAAGTTGTATTACAGTTGAAAATTACTGCAATTTATTTGGTATATTGGTAAATTTTGAGCTTTGATAATCAGACAGTGGGATACTAGACCGCTGTAGTATTAGATTAATAGGTCATCTTTTGAAATCTTTAAAATTAGTTCATTTTATATAGTAAATGAGAACATTTACTGAATTTATGTATACATTCTGAAGCTTGTTTGATTTTTTCAAATGTTGTCTATAAAATATAAATTTTAGCATATGTGTCAAAATATGTTAGTGTATATATACAGATATGTATATCTACAAAAATTTGTACAAATGTAAAGTATATGTTATATATAACATGCAAAATAAAATATACTCTATTTTGTTGAATCAGCAATGACTAAGTATTACTGTAGGAAATTTTTAGATGTGGTTTCTTTTTAACAGTATAGTTTTGAAGTGTAATCATTTTAATAACATTTATGCTGGTACTTTAAAATATTTTTGTTTTACCAGAGCTGTGTTTTAGACTCTTAGTTTAAATTAAAACCAATATATAGAAATAAATATTAGAATAATTATTTATCCCATAGAATTTAAAAAATTCTGTTATTTATGAATTCCAAGCCAAATATCTGATTCATGTTTTTATTACATATCAGTTTTACTCCTATAAGACTTTGTAATTGGTAGAAAATTCATACACATTTAAAGAGCAGTATGCACAAAAGAGATGCATATACTAGTAGAGATAACCATGTAGTAAGAAACAATGGATGTTTTTATTTGTGACTTTTATATAAAACTAGCCTATGAATCATTTTCCCTGTGAACTTTTTCCCTGATAATTTTTCTCCTGACATCATAATAATGAAAATAATAAAATTTTAGAGGCAAGCTTTAAGAGCATGTATGCCCTGCCTAATACAGCTAATAAAACCAAAAAACTTACCCATACTATGTACTGCAAAAATTCAATGACAGTTTTTTTATTTTGAGTGGTCAAATTCGTGTAGAAGCATACACCCTGAATTGCACAATTCAGTATCCCTGGGCAACTTGTTTCTGTATCATTCATATTCCCAAATGTACTCTGGGCTGTAAGAGTGGGCTGTGAAAACCTAAAAGTTATATTTACTCTTATGAAAAGACTTCCTTTTTTTATGTTTGCCTTCTTTCCCCATGTACAAATTCTTTAAAAATACAGTACATCTTAAAAGTACTAACCTGAATATAGTGTGGACTCTTCTAGAATTTTTATTCCACTTTCTTCTGATGCACAGAATGAATAGTATTTGCTTTATGAGTCAGTAAACAATCTTTAAGAACAAGGAAGGCCTGAAGCCCATTTCCCCTTCTTTTGATTATATCCAAATACCCCATCCACTGATGCCTCCTTCCAAAGACAATGGAATGATTCCTTCCTTTCATAAGCAAAAGCAGCCCTACTTAAGAACACTCTGAAATATGTTGCCCTCTTTGCATGATCTCCATTTACTAGACCAGTTATTTTCCTCATTCCTCGTCAAAGCATGAACTCAATAACTGATTAAGAAAACAGTGTTCTTAGTGTGAAAGAAAAAGATAATGATGTTCATAAGGTGATGGAAAGCATATTTAACAAGAAATAATGAGATCTGAATTACCATTTGAGCTCTGCAAGAAACTTGATAATTTTCTTTTGGGCAAGTCAGTCTCTAGGTTTCCTTTTTCTCCTCAGTGATATTAAGGATCGGTCTGTCTCTAAATTTTCATATAACTGTATATTTCTACTTCTATATTATTTTTCTGTTAGTTTTATCATGCTATTGGTGGAAATAAAGATAGTCTATACAATTTTATTTTTTATGCAAATACATTTTTAAAAGTGCATAAATTTTTTAAATAACATACTTAAACATAAGAGTGAGCTTTATGCTAAGCAGACCTAAACAAAACATGACTATCATTAGAAAACTAACTCTCTTTACTTCAGTATTGACCGCTTTTCTTGGGACAGTGATTTCTGTGAATATTAGCATCAGGTAATGTGTCACCTTAATCAGTATTCATTAAGTACCAACAGTTTACCTTCTGAGGGCTCTTTCTTTAAGGTCAGTTAAGTAAAAATGTTAAAGCCAGTTATTATGAGGATTTCTGCCATGTAATAGTCAAATTATTTTATACTTTGCCTCTTTTTGATTAAAAGTAGTAGTCAAAGATGTTGAAGCCCTCAAAGGTGATTTTCAACATGAAGTGCTGGAGCTACCCAGGCAGCAATCAGAAACAATTAGGAAAAATGTGCCAAATGCTTCATTCTTTCTCTAGGCTGCATGGCAAATTACATTTAATATTTCAGGCTTGTTGCATTTTAAAATAAGGCCTCCAACTAAGCAATTTTCAAGACAACTCCAATCAAAAGATATTTCTTAAAATTTTCTTATTGCTATAGAAATGAAAAGAGTGATTGTCTATGTTGATTAGCCTTGAAGATTGCTTTGGGAAAAATTTGATAATTCTAGTACCATTACCATTATAATTTACAATCTGTAAAGAATTGAATACTACATTGACTACCAGGATAGTTTAAGGCTTCCTTTTTATCTCCTAATTTTATTCTACTACCTTAACATAAAGAAATCCTTGTAATATGTATTTAATGCATATATAATTTATTTTTATCATGATTCTGGAAAATTATTCTCAATTAGATCAAACAAAAATCAGCCATAGAGCATAATAAATATGCCTGAAATATTTATTGATGCCTACTATGTGCCAAATTTTGTGCTAATCAACTTGGCAGATAGAGATGAAAAAGAAAGATTTAACTTCGAAGAGCTTTCAGCTTAATGGGTAGGAAATTCACAATAAAAAGAAACAAAATAAGAAAAATTTAGAGCCAATTGCATTTCAGTTATGATGAGTTGTGTATGGTTGATACAATTTCATTTTCTTATACCAAATGCTAAATAGAGGTTACAGTTACCTGATATGGCAAAACCTGGCAAGTTAGAAAAGTGCTCCCATAATAATGCTTTTATGCTTAGAAAGAAAAATTATAATGGAATGAAATTACATTATGTTGGAACCGAACTCTCGATTCCCTCCTGGGCAGGGGTCGCCGCGAAGGATCACCGACACGAGGTTCACAGCAGAGAGTTACTTATTACTAGCGCGCTAGGGTCCCAAGCTCTAAGTTGGCCCTGGGACCCCGACTGCTTGTTACAGGCTGTTTATATAGGCAAACACAAGTTCAAACACAGCTTATGGCGCGAAATTCAAACAAAGCTTAAGGCGTAAAATGATTGGGTCTAGCTATAGCCTGAGCAAGGGGTCTTGGTTTAATTGGTTAGAGCAGGACCTTATGAGGTTCTTTCCTGGAGTTGTTGATTCCGGGAACTTCGAGGCAGGGTGAGACCCCTGGAATTGGCAGGGTGGGACCTCATGAGGTTGTTTCCCGGAATTGGCAGGGTGGGACCCTATCAGGGTGGGACCCTATCGAGGCAGGGTGGGACCCTATCTAGGGCCACCTGGTGCTAACTTTTTAGGTTTTGTGAGGCCTAGTTTCAATTACACTTGGCAATGTATAGAAAAATGTTTAAATACCAAGAAAGACCTTTATTCTGGCAAGGAGATTCATTTCTTATGGACCTTCTGATTCAAAGACCAAGTTTTTAATTATTTTAAATAGTTTTAAAATAGCTAAAATGTACCAGCTGTCTTAAACTAGAAAACAAAATAAGATTCAGTGATAGTGAGGATTCAGTAACATGGTGTTCTCATTTATTCACTCATGAACTCAATTAGTGAACATTTATTGTGTGTTTACTAGGTGATAGACAATTTGTTAGAGGACTAGTGATGAAAGAGTACCAGTACCTCTTGTTATGGGCCCCACTGGTGAGAGTGCTGAAGTAATACACATCTATATGATCACTTTGAAAATAAATGTATTTATATTTATCAGCAACTCTAAAAATGTGCATACTTTTAACTGATTAATACTTTTCTGTGCAAAGGATTCAAAAGAAGTAAAGATTTATGTACATATGTATTGCATGTTTCTAATATTAGAAAATTGGAAGCAACTTTAATGTTCTATAGTTCAATGATTAAGAAAATTATAGTATTTCCCCTTGGTTGGCTATAACATAAACATTAGGATGATAATGATAATGGCTTTGTAATGCCATGGAAAATGCTTAGATACATAATATGAAGAAAATCAAAATTTTATAAACTATTAAAATTCTATGAAAATATACAAATGACAAAACTTGGAATTTTACAAAATGATAGTTGTATTTGCATGGAGGTGTTCCAGATGATCATCTCATTGTGTTTTTGAAATATCATGTACTATTTAACAATGGTTAATAAAATATTTTAATGTATAAAAGTCCCGAATGGCATACAACCTTTATGCATTGCTGATGAGAATGTAAAGTGGTGTAGCTGCTGTGGAAAACAATATGATGGCTTCTCCAAAAGTTAAACATAAAATTACCGTATGATCCAGCAGTTCCACTTCTAAGATACCCAAAAGAATTAAAAGCAGGAACTCTAATAGATACTCATATACCCATGTTCATAGCAGCATTATTCACAATAGCCAAGAGGCAGAACTAAACCAAGTATTCATTAACAGGTGAATGGATATGCAAAATGTATATACATACAATGGAATATTATTTAGCCTTAATAAGGAAGGAAGTTCTGACACGTGTTGCAACATGGATGATAAACATGTTTTTTTTGTTTGTTTGTTTGTTTTTGAGACAGGGTCTTGCTCTGTTGTCCAGGCTGGAGTACAATGGTGGGATGCTCACTGCAGCCTCAACCTCCTGGGCTCAAGCAGTCCTCCCACCACAGCTTTCCAAAGGCCTGGTGTTATAGGCATGAGCCACTGTGCTCAGCCCTGGATGAACCTTGACAACATTATTCTAAGTGAAATAAGGTATTCACAAAATTATTGTACAAATATTGTATGATTACACTTATATGATGTATCTAGAGTAGTCAAATACATAAAGACGGAAATTAAAATGGTGGTTTCCAGGGACTTGGGGGAGGAAGGATGGGGAGTTATTGTTTGATGGGTACAGAATCTCAGTTTTGCAAGATAAAAAGAGGCCTGGAGATGGGTAATAGTGATGGTTGCATATCAATGTGAATGTACTAAATGCCACTAAACTGTGCACTTAAAAATAGTTAAGATGGTAAATTTTATGTGTATTTTACTACAATTTGAAAAATAAAGGTTAAAATGGTAGATTTTATGTTTAGTGTATTTTGCTATAATAATAAAAATTTTTTAAAGTAGTTCAGAAGCTGTGGATGGATTTCTATATATGTATCAGAAGTTGAAAAGGGGACAATTTATAGAGTAAGAGTATAATAATAGTACAATGAAAAAAAAAGAAATGCATAAAGCAGTTTCAAAAAGAATTCCGAAGATAAATATCACCAAATTATATTCTGTGTTAAACTGAAATGCGTGATTTGAAATGTTTTGCGCAAGTATTTCTCTTGCCTTTTTTTGTCTAAGCTCATGACTATAGGTGGTAGTAGAAAATGTATTGTTAGACTGAAATGAACTTTGAATGTTGTCACAATTTTAGAGGTGAAAGAGATGCTTGCTATATTAGGGTTCTCTAGAGGGCCAGGACTAATAGGATAGATGTATATATAAAGCAGAGTTTATTAAGGAGTATTGACTCACAAGATCACAAGGTGAAATCCCACAATAGGCCATCTGCAAGCTGAGGGGCAAGGAAGCCAGTCCAAGTCCCAAAACCTCAAAAGTAGGGAAGCCGACAGTGCAGTCTTCAGTCTGTGGCCGAAGGTGTAAGTCTAAGAGTCCAAAAGCTGAAGAACTTGGAGTCCAATGTTTGAGGGCAGGAAGCATCCAGCACAGGAGAGAGACAAAGGCAGGAAGACTCCACCAGTCTAGCCACACTGGCAGCTTATTAGATGGTGGCCATCCAGATTGAGGGTGAGTCTACCTCTTCCAGTCCACTGATTCAAATGTTAATCTCCTTTGGCAACACCCTCCTGGACACACCCAAGAACAATACTTTGCATCCTTCAATCCAATTAAGTTGACAGTGTTAACCACCACACTTGCTTTAGAGGTAAGACACCACAGGTTCAGATAAATTAAGATTATATGGATATGTAGTGAGAGAGCTGTCTCGAATGGCTAGATTCTAATCTTTTAAAAAATAATGAAACATTCAATTATTTCTTCTCTATTAGGAAATTCCTATATTTTTTAATTTAAAAAATTTATTTCAATAGTTTTGGGGGTAAAGGTAGTTTTGTTACATGGTAAGGTCTTTAGTGGTAAAGGAAATTCTTAAACATGAATTTCCTGTGGTATAGTTTACAGCTATGTCTTTTACTCATGCTTTTGATGTTTTTTATATTCTCAAGGAATTGTTAACTTCACAGCTGTCTTCTCAAAACATTGTTCCTTTGATTCTAAGAGAGGTTGCATTGTCTTAGCTTTTAAAAATAATCTACATTATGAATTGTTGTTCAAATATCTTTCCTATCCCACTCTTATCTTGAACTGTATTTCTTCAAATATTTGTAACTGTGGGACTCAAAAAAATGATACTGACCTTATTATCTCCTAGATCTTATGCATTGCACAAAGTCAGAATACTTGGTTGCAAGTGACCGAAATTCAACTCCTCCAAAAAGGATCTATTGGTTCATGTAATTGGAAAGTGCAAGAGTGCATCTTAAGGCAAGAGTGCATCTGGAAACTCAAATACTGCTGTCAAGACTGTCTCTCCAACCCTTTGTTTGCATTGCTTTATTCTTCTAGAGTCTCTCCTAGTGGCAGACAAATGGCTGCCAGAAACTCAAATCTCCCAGTTAAGCAATCGCAATGGAGGAAATAAACCAAATAACTCTCTACCGATGTCCATATCTCAATTTCAGGTTCTGTGTACATGCTCCTATGATTAGCAGCCCCAGCACTAATGCATAGAGGAGATATTTCCCAAAGGATTCTGAAGAAAGGGGGGTGGGAACATTAGGCAGAAAAGAAGAACAATTCTCATAGTCTATTATACCAATGTTTCCCCACTTCATAGTGAAACAACTTTTTAAAAACTTCTGGATACATTACAAATCAATGTTTCTGTCCATTTAAAATCATTTAATGTACTACATGTTTGTCTCTTTTTAGCTGTGCAGCATTTGAATCCCTGTCCTTTCTGGAATTTGCCACTGTGAGAGTCTTAGTGGGAAGGCAGGCCACATCCCCCATCACAGATGTTAAAAAATACATATGCTTTTATTTATTTTTTTGCTGTGAAGGTATTATTATTGTTATATTTTTTATTATACTTTAGTTCTGGTGCAGGTTTGTTACATAGGTATACATGTGCCATGGTGGTTTGCTGCACCCATCAATCCATCATCTACATTAGATATTTCTCCTAATGCTATCCCTTGCCCACCACCCCACAACAGGCCCCAGTGTGTGATGCTTCCCTCCCTGTGTCCATGTGTTCTTATTATTCAGTGCCAACTTATGAGTGAGAAAATATGGTGTTTGGTTTTCTGTTCCTGTGTAAGTTTGCTGAGAAGGATGGTTTCCAGTTTCATCCATGTCTCTGCAAAGGACATGAACTCATCCTTTTTTAAGACTGCATAGTATTCCATGGTATACATGTGCCACATTTTCTTTATCAAGTCTGTCAGTGATGGACATTTGGGTTGGTTCCAAGTCTTTGCTATTGTGAACAGTGCTGCAGTAAACATACATGTGCACATGTCTTTATAACAGAATGATTTATAATCCTTTGGGAATATACCCACTAATGGGATTGCTGGGTCAAATGGTATTTCTGGTTCTAGATCCTTGAAGAATTGCCACACTGTCTTCCACAATGGTTTAACTAATTTACTCTCCCACCAAAAGTGTAAAAGCATTCTTATTTCTCCACATCCTCTCGAGCATCTGTTGTTTCCTGACTTTTTAATGATCACCATTCTAACTGGCATGAGATGGTATCTCATTGTGGTTTTGATTTGCATTTCTCTAATGACCAGTGATGATGAACTTTTTTTCATATGTTTGTTGGCTGCATAAATGTCTTCTTTTGAGAAGTGTCTGTTCATATCCTTCACCCACTTTCTGATGGGGTTGTTTTTTTCTTGTAAATTTTTGTAAGTTCCTTGTAGATTCTGGATATTAGCCCTTTGTCAGATGGATAGATTGCAAAAATTTTCTCCCATTCTGTAGGTTCCCTGTTTACACTGATGATAGTTTCTCTTGCTGTGCAGAAACTCTTTAATTTAATTAGATCCCATTAGTCAATTTTGGCTTTTGTTGCCATTGCTTTTGGTTTTTAAGTCATGAAGTCTTTGCCCATGCCTATGCCCTGAATGGTACTGCCTAGGTTTTCTTCTAGGGTTTTTATGGTTTTAGGTCCTATGTTTAAGTCTTTAATCCATCTTGAGTTAATTTTTGTATAAGGTGTAAGGAAGGGGTCCAGTTTTCGTTTTCTGCATATGGCTAGCCAGTTTTCCCAACACTGTTTATTAGATAGGGAATCCTTTCCCCCATTGCTTGTTTTTGTCCGGTTTGTCAAAGATCAGATGGTTGTAGATGTGTGATGTTATTTCTGAGGCCTCTATTCTGTTCCATTGGTCTATATATCTGTTTTGGTACCAGTACCTTGCTGTTTTGGTTACTGTAGCGTTGTAGCATAGTTTGAAGTCAGGTAGCATGTTGCCTCCAGCTTTGTTCTTTTGGCTTAGGATTTTCTTGGTTATACAGCCTCTTTTTTGGTTCCATATTAAGTTTAAAGTAGATTTTATAATTCTTTGAAGAAAGTCAATGGTGGCTTGATAGGGATAGCATTGAATCTACAAATTACTTTGGGCAGTATGGCCACTTTCATGATATTGATTCTTCCTATCCATGAACGTGGAATATTTTTCCATTTGTTTGTGTCCTCTCTTATTTCCTTGAGCAGTGGTTTGTAGTTCTACCTGAAGAGGTTCTTCATATCCCTTGTAAGTTGTATTCCTAGGTATTTTATTCTCTTTGTAGCAATTGTGAATGGGAGTTCACTCATGATTTGGCTCCCTGTTTGTCTATTGTTGGTGTATAGGAATGCTTGTGATTTTTGCACATTGATTTCGTATCCTGAGACTTTGCTGAAGTTGTTTATCAGCTTAAGGAGATTTTGGGCTGAGACAATGGGGTTTTCTAAATATACAATCATGTCATCTGCAACCAGAGACAATTTGACTTCCTCTGTTTCTATTTGAATATCCTTTATTTCTTTCTCCTGTCAGATTGTCCTGGCCAGAACTTCCAATACTATGTTGAATAGGAGTGGTGAGAGATGGCATCCTTGTCTTGTGCCAGTTTTCAAAGGGAATGCTTCCAGCTTTTGCCCATTCAGTATGATACTGGCTTTGGGTTTGTCATAAATAACTCTTATTATTTTGAGATACATTCGTTCCATCAATACCTAGTTTATTGAGAGCTTTTAGCATGAAGGGCTGTTGAATTTTATCAAAGGCCTTTTCTGCACTATTGAGATATTCATGTGGTTTTTGTCATTGTTCTGTTTTGTGATGGATTATGTTTATTGATTTGCATATCTTGAACCAGCCTTGCATCCCAGTGATGAAGCTGACTTGAACATGGTGGATAAGCTTTTTGATGTGCTGCTGGATTCGGATTGCCAGTATTTTATTGAGGATTTTTGCATCAATGTTCATAGGGATATTGGTGTGAAATTTTCTTTTTTTGTTGTGTCTCTGCCAGGTTTTGGTATCAAGATGATGCTAGCCTCATAAAATGAGTTAGGGAGCAGTCCTTCTTTTTCTGTTGTTTGGAATAGTTTCAGAAGGAATGATACGAGTTCCTCTTTGTACTTCTGGTAGAATTTGGCGGTGAATCTGTCTTGTCCTGGGCTCTTTTTGGTTGGTAGGCTATTACTGCCTCAATTTCAGAACTTTTTGGTCTATTCAGGGATTCAACTTCTTCCTGGTTTAGTCTTGGGAGGGTGTATGTGTCCATGAATTTATCCTAGATTTTCTGGTTTATTTACATAGGAGGGTTTATAGTTTTCTCTGATGGTAGTGTGTATCTCTGTGGGATCAGTGTTGATATCTCCTTTATCATTTTTTATTGTGTCTGTTTGATTCTTCTTTCTTTTCTTCTTTACTAGTCTAGTTAGCAGCCTATTTCGTTGATCTTTTCAAGAAACCAGCTCCTGGATTCATTGATTTTTGAAGGGTTTTTCATGTCTCTATCTCCTTCAGTCCTGATCTTAGTTATTTCTTGTCTTCTGCTAACTTTTGAATTTGTTTGCTTTTGCTTCTCTAGTTCTTTTAATTGTCCTGTTAGAGTATCAATTTTAGATCTTTCCTGCTTTCTCTTGTGCACATTTAGTGCTATAAATTTCCCTCTAAACACTGCTTTAGCTGTGTCCCTGAGATTCTGGTACCTTGTGTCTTTGTCCTCATGGATTTCGAGGAGCTTATTTATTTCTGCATTAATTTCGTTATTTACCCAGTAGTATTCAGGAACAGGTTGTACAGTTTCCATGTTGTTGTGCAGTTTTGAGTGAGTTTCTTAATCTTGAGTTCTAGTTTGGTTACACTGTGGTCTGAGAGACTGTTTGTTATGATTTCTGTTCTTTTGCATTTGCTGAGGAGTGCTTTCTCTCCATTTATGTGGTCAATTTTAGAATGAGTGCAGTGTGGTTCTGAGAAGACTGTACATTCTGTTGATTTGAGGTGGAGAGTTCTGTAGATATCTGTTAGGTCTGCTTGGTCCACAGTTGAGTTGAAGTCCTAAATATCCTTCTTAGTTTTCTGTCTCATTGATCTGTCTAATATTGACAGTGGGGTGTTACAGTCTCCCACTATTATTGTGTGGGAGTCTAATTCTCTTTTTAGGTTCCTAAGAACAGCTTGCTTTATGAATCTGGATGCTCCTGTATTGGGTGCATATATATTTAGGATAGATAGCTCTTCTTGTTGCATTGATCCCTTTACCATTGTGTAATGTGATTGTATTTTTTTATCTTTGTTGGTTTAAAGTCTCTTTTATCAGATACTAGGATTGCAACCCCTGCTTTTTTTTTGCTTTCCATTTGCTTGGTAAATATTCCTCCATCCCTTTATTTTGAGCCTATGTGTGTCTCTGTCTGTAAGATGGGTCTCCTGAATATAGCACCCCAATGGGTCTTGACTCTTTATCCAGTTTACCAGGCTGTGTCTATTAATTGGGGCACTTAGCCCATTTACATTTAAGGTTAGTATTTTTATGTATGAATTTGATCCTGTCATTATGATGCTAGCTTGTTATTTTGCCCACTAGTTGATGCAGTCCCTTCATAGTGTCAGTAATCTTTACAATTTGGTATTATTTTGCAGTGGCTGGTACAGGTTTTTTCCTTTCCGTACTTAGTGCTTCCTTCAGGACCTCTTATAAGGCAGGCTTGGTGTTTACAAAATCTCTCAGCATTGAGGCTTGAGTAGGTAAACAAAGCAGCCAGGAAGCTTGAACTGGGTGGAACCCACCACAGCTCAAGGAGGCCTGCCTGTCTCTGTAGGCTCCACCTCTGGGAATAGGGCATAGCTGAACAAAAGGCAGCAGAAACTTCTGCAGACGTCAACATCCCTGTCTGACAGCTTTGAAGAGAGTAGTGGTTCTCCCAGCACGGAGTTTGAGATCTGAGAATGGACAGACTGCTGCCTAAAGTGGGTCCCTAACCCCCCGAGCAGCAAGGCTGGATCAACGTACGCAAATCAGTAAACATAATCCATCATGTAAACAGAACCAAAAACAAAAACCACATGATTATCTCAATAGATGCAGAAAAGGCCTTTGACAAAATTCAGCAGCCCTTCATGCTAAAAACTCACAATAAAGTAGGTATTGATGGGACATATCTCAAAATAATAAGAGCTATTTACGACAAACCCACAGCTAATATCATACTGAATGGGCAAAAACTGGAAGCATTCCCTTTGAAAACTGGCACAAGACAGGGATGCCCTCTCTCACCACTCCTATTCAACATAGTGTTGGAAGTGCTGGCCAGGGCAATCAGGCAGAAGAAAGAAATAAAGGGTATTCAGTTAGGAAAAGAAGAAGTCAAATTGTCCCTGTTTGCAGATGACATGATTGTATATTTAGAAAACCCCATCGTCTCAGCCGAAAATCTCCTTAAAGTGATAAACAACTTCAGCAAAGTCTCAGAATACAAAATCAATGCGTAAAAATCACAAGAATTCCTATACACCAATAACAAACAGAGAGCCAAATCATGAGTGAACTCCCCTTCAAAATTGCTTCAAAGAGAATAAAATACTTAGGAATCCAACTTACAAGGGATGTGAAGGACCTCTTCAAGGAGAACTACAAACCACTACTCAACGAAATAAAAGAGGACACAAACAAATGGAAGAACATTCCATGCTCATGAATAGGAAGAATAAATATTGTGAAAATAGCCATACTGCCCAAGGTAATTTATAGATTTAATGCCATCCCCATCAAGCTACCAAGGACTTTCTTCACAGAATTAGAAAAAACTACTTTGAAGTTCCAATGGAACCAAAAAAGAACTCACATTGCCAAGACAATCGTAAGCCAAAAGAACAAAGCTGGAGTCATCATGCTACCTGACTTCAAACTATACTACAAGGCTACAGTAACCAAAACAGGATGGTACTGGTACCAAAACAGAGGTACAGACCAATGGAACAGAACAGAGCCCTCAGAAATAATACCACACATCTACACCATCCGATCTTTGACAAACCTAACAAAAACGAGAAATGGGGAAAGGATTCCCTATTTAACAAATGGTGTTGGGAAAACTGGCTAGCCATATGTAGAAAGCTGGAACTGGATCCCTTCCTTATACCTTATACAAAAATTAATTCAAGGTGAATTAAAGACTTAAATGTTAGACCTAAAACCATAAAAACCCTGGAAGAAAACCTAGACAATACCATTCAGGACATAGGCATGGGCAAGGACTTCATGTCTAAAACACCAAAAACAATGGCAACAAAAGCCAAAATTGACAAATGGGATCTAATTAAGCTAAAGAGCTTCTGCACAGCAAAAGAAACTACCATCAGAGTGAACAGGCAACCTACAGAGTGGGAGAAAAGTTTTTCAATCTACCAATCTGACAAAGGGCTAATATCTAGAATCTACAAAGAACTTAAACTTACAAGAAAAAAATCAAACAACCCCATCAAAAAGTGGGTGAAGGATATGAACAGACACTTCTCAAAAGAAGACATTTATGCAGCCAACAGACACATAAAAAATGCTCATCATCACCAGCCATCAGAGAATTGCAAATCAAAACCACAAGGTGATACCATCTCACACCAGTTAGAATGTCAATCATTAAAAAATCAGGAAACAACAGGTGCTGGAGAGGATGTGGAGAAATAGGAACACTTTTACACTGTTGGTGGGACTGTAAACTAGTTCAACCATTGTGGAAGACAGTGTGGCAATTCCTCAAGGATCTAGAAGTAGAAATATCATTTGACCCAGTTATCCCATTACTGGGTATATTCCCAAAGGATTATAAATCATGCTGCTATAAAGACACATGCACACGTATGTTTATTGCGGCACTATTCACAATAGCAAAGACTTGGAACCAACCCAAATGTCCATCAATGATAGACTGAATGAAGAAAATGTGGCACATATACACCATGGAATACTATGCAGCCATAAAAAAGGATGAGTTCATGTCCTTTGTAGGGATGTGGATGAAACTGGAAACCATTCTGAACAAACTATCGCAAGGACAGAAAACCAAACACCACGTGTTCTCACTCATAGGTGGGAATTGAACAATGAGAACACTTGGACACAGGATGGGAAACATCACACACCAGGGCCTGTTGTGGGGTGAGGGCATGGGGGAGGGATAGCATTAGGAGATAAACTTACTATAAATGACAGAGTTAATGGGTGCAGCCCACCAACATGGCAGATGTATACATATGTAACAAACTTGCACATTGTGCACATGTACCCTGGAACTTAAAGTATAATAATAAAAACTAAAAATAAATTAAAAAAAAATTTCTCAGCATTTCCTTGTCTGTAAAGGATTTTATTTCTTCTCCACTTATGAAGCTTAGTTTGACTGAATCTGAAATTCTGAGTTGAAAATTCTTTTCTTTAAGAATGTTGAATATTGCCCCCCCAACCCCTTTCTTCTAGCTTGTAGGATTTCTGTAGAGAGACCTGCTGTTAGTCCGATGGGCTTCCCTTTATGCTGGCTGCCCTTAACATTTTTTCATTTCAATCATGGTGAATCTGACAATTATGTGTTTTGGTGCTGCTTTTCTTTGTGGCGTTCTCTATATTTCCTGAATTTGAATGTTGACCTGTCTTGCTAGGTTGGGGAAGTTCTCCTGAATCATATCCTGAAGGGCGTTTTCTAACTTGGTTCCATTCTCCCCATCACTTTCATGTATACCAGTCAAATGTAGGTTTGGTCTTTTCACATAGTCCCATATTTCCTGTAGGCTTTGTTCATTCCTTTTTATTCTTTTCCCTCTAATCTTGTCTTCATGCTTTATTTCATTAAGTTGATCTTCGATCTCTAATATCCTTTCTTCTGCTTGAACAATTTGGCTATTGATACTTGCGTATGCTTCACAAAGTTCTTGTGCTGTGTTTTTCAGCTCCATCAGGTCATTTATGTTCTTCTCTAAACGGTTATTTAGTTAGCAATTCCTCTAACCTTTTTTCAGGGTTTTTTGCTTCCCTGCATTGGGTTATAACATGCTCCTTTAGCTCAGATGAGTTTGTTATTACCCACCTTCTGAAGCCTACTTCCGTCAATTCGTCAAACTCATTTTCTGTCCAGTTTTGTTCCCTTGCTGGCAAGGAGTTGTGATCCTTTGGAGGAGAAGTGTTCTGGTTTTGGGAATTTTCAGCCTTTTTGTGCTGTTTTTCCCTCATCTTCGTGGATTTATCTACCTTTGGTCTTTATCTACCTTTGGTCTTTGATGTTGGTAACCTTCAGAGGGAGTTTCTTTTTGTTGATGATGATGCTATTCCTGTTTGTTTGTTAGTTTTCCTTCTAACAGTCACACCCCTCTGCTGCAGGTCTGCTGGAGTTTGCTGGAGGTCCACTGCAGACCCTGTTTGCCTGGGTATCACCAGCGGAGGCTGCAGAACAGCAAAGATTGCTGCCTGTTCCTTTCTTTGGAGGCTTCATCCCAGAGGGGCACCCGCCAGATGCCAGCCAGAGCTCTCCTGTATGGGGTGTCTGTCTACCCCTGCTGGGAAGTGTCTCCCAGTCAGGAAGCACAGGGGTCAGGGACCCACTTGAGGAAGCAGTCTGTCCCCTTAGCAGAGCTTGAGCACCATCCTGGGAGATCTGCTGCTCTCTTCAGAGCCAGCAGGCAGGAATGTTTAAGTCTGCTGAAGCTGCGCCCACTGTCGCCCCTTCCCCCAGGTACACTCTCCCAGGGAGATGGGAGTTTTATCTATAAGCCTCTGACTGGGGCTGCTGCCTCTCTTTCAGAGATTCCCTGTCCAGAGAGGAGACAGTCTGGCTACAGCAGCTTTGCCGAGCTGCGGTGGGCTCTGCCCAGTTCGAACTCCTGGCAGCTTTGTTTACACTGTGAGGGAAAAACTGCCTACTCAATCCTCAGTAATGGTGTATGCCACTCTCCCCACCAAGCTCGAGTGTCCCAGGTTGACTTTAGATTGCTGCGCTGGCAGCGAGAATTTTAAGCCAGTGGATCTTAACTTGCTGGGATTCATCAGGGTGGAATCCACTGAGCTAGACCACTTGGCTCCCTGGCTTCAGCCCCCTTTCCAGGGAAGTGAACGGTTCTGTCTTGCTCTCATTCCAGGCACCACTGGGGTATGAAAAAATAACTCCTGCAGCTAGCTAGGTGTCTGCCCAAACAGCCTCCCAGTTTTGTGCTTGAAAGCCAGGGCCCTGGTGGCATAGACACCCAAGGGAATCTCCTGGTCTGCGGGTTGCAGACTGTGGAAAAGGCCTGTATCTGAGCTGGAATGCACCGTTCCTCAAGGCACAGTCCCTCAAGGCTTCCCTTGGCTAGGGGAGGGAGTTCCCTGACCCCTGTGCTTCCCGGGTGAGGCAATGCCCCACCCTGCTTCTGCTTGCCTTCCATGACTGCATACACTAACTAGTCCCAGTGAGATGAGCCAGGTACCTCAGTTGGAAATGCAGTAATCACCCACTTTCTGTGTTGATCTTGCTGGGAGCTACAGACTGGAGCTGTTCCTATTTGGCCATCTTTCCAGCCACCCCTTGCTTTTCTTTAATAACTAAAGTTGTGGCGGGCAACCTAAGTTTAGCCATCTTATTCCTGGTCCTTTCAATGTAGAACATGGGAAGCAAAGAAGCAGGAATATTTAGAATTCATTTTGATGGCAACAGGAACATCAAGGCCTTATTGCACTCATGTAGTGGCACCCATGCCTGGGGCAGTAGCATGGCACTGGCACCATAATTAAGGTGATCCTGTGGCATGATACTATCTGGGGTGTTGGCTGGTACGCTCCCCTTGTTCTCATTCTATGAGCCTGGTTTCCCAGCCTTTCTGTTCTGTGAAGTATCATATAAGCTATATCCCAGAGTAATTTTCTTTTGCTGCAACAAAAACCACTGTGTGATACACTCTGCTAATAATTTTTAGCCAAGATATTTTGAGGTACAATTATTTTCTCTAAGATGCTAATAATTGGCGAATATAAGTATGATTTCTTTTTCATCCTAAATGTATTTAACAGCTTCAAATTCTAGAGTTTATTCTTTCATGACCCCCTTTTTATACTGACATTAAACCACTTCCAGTGACTTTCTTTTATGATTCATTCAGAACTAATTGCTGCCTTCATTTTGCCATTATCTAGTTTATGCTCTTCCATAAAATCTACTTTTGTTCTTTGCTTTTTCATTTCTCATTAAGTTGTATCTTTCTGCTATAATTTTAGTACCAAAGTCCTTCAAATCTCTTTTCTGGGACCATTTCTGTATCAGTTAGGATTAGGTTGTACTTCTTGTAACAGAGAAACCATAACAACAATGGTTTAATAAGATATAAACTTATTTCTTGCCATATAAGTTAATTATTCCAGGGTTAGAATGGCGGTTCTATGGACTAGTGGGACAGTCCCATTTATTATGCCGTCATCTCTAAGGTTTTTTTCCTCCTGGTCCAGCCAGACTTCCTCCATCATAATCTTGTTCCAAGCTACAGTATGAATAGAAGGGAACTTTTTCTTTCTTTCCTTTTTAAGAAGACTTCCAGTAAGTTTCCATATGACACTACCACATATAAGTCATTTGCCAAAACAAAGGGCCACATTTAACTGCAAGAGAAGCACTATTCCTAGCTAATAATCAGGGTTCTTTTACTAAGGGAGAATGACAGAACAGGCCCAGGAGGCAATTGGCTGTTTCCTCCACAATTTCTACTTCTTTTGACTATCTCTAAGTAATTTACCATCTTTCTAGATAAAACAGTTTATTTTGTGTTTTAGGACTACTTTGTAAATTTTTAGTTCAACTAATAAAAGTTTAGTTCAACTAGTAACAATTTGGAACAAAAATAGTGGTCCTAATGCAATACATATTTTATTTAATAATTATACAGTTTTTATCATATTGTTACACTCATTCTAATTGCCTGAATAAAGTGGTTTTCTTACAAAAATTCCTACTTAGTTATTTTCAAGATATGATGGCTTCAAAATGAGTTAAGTTCTTACTTAGAAAAGGATTGTGTATTTTTAAAGTAAACTAACATATTACTTTTAGATTGTGATATGAAAATAAAATATGGAAGATTCCTAAGACTTTCCAGAATTTGTTAAGAATGTGTGAAATAAAGTGATGGTTGGGCTCACTCCCCTATAGTTTTGCTTCTACACCAGTAAAATAACAACTTGAATCAGGAACACTTTCAATAATTTATATTTCAAAATTTAAATTCTTGTTTTTAAAGAAATAATTTTGAACATGCAGAAAAGTTTTAAATATGGTGATTGCCGGGCGCGGTGGCTCACGCCTGTAATCCCAGCACTTTGGGAGGCCGAGACGGGCGGATCACGAGGTCAGGAGATCGAGACCATCCTGGCTAACACGGTGAAACCCCGTCTCTACTAAAAAAATACAAAAAACTAGCCGGGCGAGATGGCGGGCGCCTGTAGTCCCAGCTATTCGGGAGGCTGAGGCAGGAGAATGGCGTAAACCCAGGAGGCGGAGCTTACAGTGAGCTGAGATCCGGCCACTGCACTCCAGCCTGGGGGACAGAGCCAGACTCTGTCTCAAAAAAAAAAAAAAAAAAAAAAGGTGATTTCCTCACCCAGCTTTTCCTAATGTTAACATTTTATATAGCAATGATTGAAACTAAGCAATTAACAATTATACTGTTAACAAATCTATAGACTTTATTTGAATTTCAACAGTTTTCCCACTAATACCCTTTTTCTGGTTCAAGATCCAATCCAAGATCTTGTGTATTATACTTAGTTGTCATGTTTCTTAGTTTCTTCCAATATGACTTCCTCAGTCCTTATCATGCAATGCCCTTGATCCTTTTAGAGACTTATTGGCCAATTATATTGTAGAATGTCTCTTAGTTTTGGTTTGTCTGATATTTTCTCATGATCAGATCATTCTCCTTCTCAGGATCATGTGGTATTTTTGGCAGGAATACTACAGAATGATTTTGTGCCCTTATCAGCGCATCATATCAGGATATTGATATATCTTATTTTTGGTCATATTAAATTTGATCTCTGGGTTAAGGTGTTTATCAGTTTTTTCCACTGCACAGTTACTATATTTTCTATTTGTAATTAAAAAGTATCTTGTAGGGAAATTCTTAAGAGACCATGCAAATACCCTGTTTATACTGTCATCTACTAATTTTAGTATCCATAGATGATTCTTAACCACAGCAATTATTACTTTGGTGTTTTTCATAGTCATCAATATTCTTTACATGTTTATTGAATGCAGAAGAAAATTATGTTCATAAAAAACATCTATAAATGTGAACTTGAGGAAATTCTTTTGATCAGTAGGGTTAAAGATACAGCCAAGAAGTTCTGTGAAAGTTACAGGGAAAAATGTGTTTAAATGTTAAATTATTTGTGGCATTTAACTTCAGTTGAGAAGAGCACAGTTATATAATCCAGCTATCTCTATTTATTTGTGGGGTATGATTCTTGATGGGACCAAAGAACTCCGGTGTTCTAATCCCACTCTTCTCTTTGTTCAGAATAAATCTTCTTGTCCCATAGCCAGGTATAGGGAGTGCTATCTAAGCAACGATAAACTAGAACTCTCTCAATCCCAGTTGTTTTGTTTTGCTTTGCTTTTTTATGAAACTAAAAATATAGCTCCCACAATTCAAGTCTGTTTCCATGTTGCACATCACAACTCTAACCTGTCGTTAACATCTTGCTGTAAAAGAAAGAGGTGTCAGGTGTCTAGGCCTAAACCAGAAGACTAATGGATTATAAAAGAAAACAATTAGACATTTCAGTTTTACATTGCTAGTTTTTCCATTTTAATTTAAAATATAATTCCCCAGTATCATACATTTGTATCATATAGGTTTTTTATGTACAAGGGTATCAGCAGGAAACAAGTGGCAGAGTCAAATGGGGCCATTGAGGAGTTTAGTGAAGGGACTAGACTACTTCAAAAGTGTGGATAGAATTAAGGAAACAGACCAGGATTAGTGAAGCATTTTATTTTTTATTTTTTGAGACAGAGTCTCGCTCTGTCACCTGGCTAATTTTTGTATTTTTGGTAGAGTTGGGGTTTCATGTTTGCCAGGCCATTCTCGAACGCCTGGCCTCAAGTGACACGCCTGCCTTGGCCTCCTAAAGTGCTGAGATTACAGCTGTGAGCCACCATGCCCTGACAGGTGAAGCATCTGAACTTGCAATGCCTGTAGGCCTCAAGGTATAAGAGAGAGTTCACCAGAACCAAGATACTTTAGGAAAGCCAATAGAAGCTAGAGTTCTTGTAGAATACAGCTGCTACTAAAGCCCAAATCTCACTCTTTTACTGTTCAATATACTTCTAGTGTCTTGATTGGCTACAGCCAACTGCCAGCTACAGGGACAAATGACCCTAAGTGATGTTGTCCTTAAAGGTGAGTCTTTAGAGTCACCGAGCAGGAGGAGAAAGGTGGAGAGTAGATCTGGAAGGACAAATGGAGGCTATCTAGCAAATTGTATTTCAGAAAAAGTGCAGTTGATTATATTTCTGGCTGTAGTTTTTCTTATGTCTGGCCTCCTTCATTGAGGTTATGTGACATGTTTCTGAAGACTTTTTCATTCTTTGTTTTATGTTATCTTTTTTTGTGATGGAATCTTGCTCTGTCTTGCCCAGGCTGGAGTGCAGTGGCTCGATCTCGGCTCACTGCAACCTCCACCTCCTGAGCTAGCAATTCTCCTGCCTCAGCTTCCTGAGTAGCTGGGATTACAGGTGCCTACCCACCACAATGCCCAGCTAATTTTTGTATTTTTAGTAGAGATGGGGTTTTGCCATATTGGCCAGGCTAGTCTTGAACTCCTCAAATGATCTGCCCGCCTTGGCCTCTTGAAGTGCTGGGATTACAGGCCTGAGTCATGGCGCCCGGCCCATAATTGAACTATTAAAGGATGACAATTATGTGACTGACATTCTCATAGTTATACTTCTTGTGAGTTAACAACTGCCCAATGTGTTAGCATTAACACATGTTTGGGCTTTAGTTTTATTGTATCATTTCAATGTATAGAGTTTAGCATGTTTCCATAAATATAATCATATCTTCATTCAAAACATAATTTAACAATATAGTAATGGCTCCATTAATATTGGAATCTTCAACTAACTAAAAAAGTTATTTCAGCATCATAATAATTGAAGGGACACACAAAAAAAGTACGTATAAGGGAATTTGGCCTTAAGCAACTGCCAAGGTTATAGCAGAAGTTCAGAACACATTCTATACACTATAAATCATTGAAAATAAAATTTTGTTTAATGTATTCTATTTGTTAAAGCAGGAAAATACATCAATGCATTTAAGAACAATTTCCCCAAAATGTATAAAATAAGCCTGATTGATTACAGCTAATTAAAAAATTAAACCATTTTATCTATTTGTACATTTGCACCTTTGCCACTAAACCTAAACTAGCCTTTTTTTTTTCCTAAACGGCAGGAAGTTTCATATAGTGTACTGATTGCTATAGACTAGAATATTAAGTTGTTACAACTACGTGAGATCTACATGTATTTCTACTTCCATGTATATATGTGTATGTTTGTAAAATTCACATATTTATACTGTGCTGTTTAAAAACCCCAATTGTGGCAGTGTAAATACTGCTTTGTTGCTAATCATGGCTTAATACCTAAAACAGAAGAGTCCTTCACAAGGTAACCAGGGAAATATGCCAATTTTGACTTCATTGCCATCCTATTGAATGACTGTATTCATTCTCTTTAGATTTAAAGCTCCCCATTCAACACTCTTTATAGAATTCCAGCTTGCTTTTTCACCTATCTTTTAACAGTTTAACATAGATGGCTGGATCAAGTCCATTGTTCCAATTGTATGAACCTTAAAAAGCTCTGCAGTATTTTACTCTTTCCATTGTATCTGGCTTCCCTGAGTGCTCTGCTCACTGCATTTTACTCGTACTCTGATTTCTAAACCCATTTATGCCTGAGTCTTTCTGAAGACATTTGTTTGTCTGGGAGCTCAAATTGACTTATCCCCATTCTATTTCCTTAACTAAAAATGCACCATTAAGGTTGATTGAACTCTTTTAAAGCACTTCATATAAAATCAAAGGCCATAGGAAAGTAGGCTACCAGTGTTTGTAAATACCTGTTTTAAACCAAATTGATAGGGGAATAAGAAATAATTAGAAACTTTAAAATGTTTTTTATATATATATATATATATATATATTTTTTTTGCTGATTAGTCTTTTTTGGTTGTTCTTTGAGAGACACACTTGTAAAACATTCTGAGAGGGAAGGGAGAGGAAGAGCTATGCTATAATTAAAGATGGAAGAAATAGTAGAGCCAAACCACTAAAATTACTGAAAACATTTTCTACAAAAAATAATGTTCTACAATAAGCAAGAAGAAAAACGTGCAGCTCTTGATTAAAATCTACAGCTTTTAAAAAACTCCAACCCCACTGGAAACAAACAAACGAAAATCATATCACCATATCTTTTTTCTATTTAAACTATAGTCATTGTTATTTTTGTGGTTCACAACAATAGTAAGATTATCACTAATTCTTTTCCTATTTATAATGTTTAAAATTAACTGCTGGTATAAAATATTTTTAAACATTTAGAAGTCAATTACAATTATAAAATTAAAAACCAAATGAAAATATAGAATGCTATTTGTTAAAAATTCTTTGCATCCATTTCTATTTTAATGTTTGATCAAAATGTAACTATTTTGAAAAGACAGACTATGTTATCTCAATGGATTTTTATTCAGAGCATGTAGAAATACTGTTATTTTAAATATTAGAAAAAATCTGTTCTAATTTAAAATTTAGCATTTCAGAATCTATGGAATCTTATATGGAAAATGACAGTGTTGATAAACTCGCTTTTTGATTTACCTAAAAGAGCATATAGTTGAGGTAGTGCTTAATAAAATATAAAAGATAAATAATTTGACTTCAGCTAACTAATACCTTCAAAGCTACTTCTAAGTTCCTTTGAATACGCTATTCTATTTTTATATTACATTGTATGTCTTTGCTATTAAATCATTCATTTTATCTTAATTTTTAGGAAAAATCATTACCAAAACAAAAATCTTAAGATAAAAGTGCATAAATTAAGTCTGGGAAATATCTTTTGAGTAGTTTACAAAACAATTTTATTCACAATGGAAAGAAAAACAGTAATAGTAGAATGGTATAATTTATATATTTGTAATATAAAAACTTGTAGAAATAATATTACTAATAAAATAGCTGTGGTATTTCTTACTGACCTAGTAGTTCTAAAAGGCAACTGACAATTTAAATCGCAATTCAGCACAGGTTTTTCTTCAAAACTACTTCAATAATGGAGAAGGGAGAAAAATGTAGACAAATGAACAAGTAGTTAGCACTTGCAGGTGGTCTAGAAGCTCTAAGTTTTATAACAAGGCATCAGAAAAACCAGCCAGTTTCTAGCCTGTAACCAAAATGATTTGGTTAGCTTCACTGAATAACCAAAGGAATTTGGCCATAAGTGCTTGCTTCTACTAATATAATATTATAATAATCTTACCTCCCTTTATGTAAGTAATATTTAATTGAAGCCATGAGCCTAGAACATGACTAAGAGTGAGACGTAATGTTTTAAAACATTAAACACTTTTCATAATGTACGATAGCTTATAAAGAGTGAAATGGCATGTTACTTAAATATAAGGGTTATTTGTAAACTAGTCAGGAGTGCCTGCAAACACATGTACATAATGCACACTGGATATTCTAGGCAAAAATATATTTACAATCAGTTAATTTTGTGTCAATAGTCAGAAAAATCTAAGACTAGAAAAATTAGAAGTAAATGGCCGGGCATGGTGGCTCATGCCTATAATCCCAGCGCTTTGCGGGAGCCGAGGTAGGAGGATTGCATGAAGCCAGGAGTTTGAGACCAGCCTGGGCAACATAGTGAGACCCCATCTGTATAAAACATTTTTTAAAAAGAGAAGTAAATAATAAAGTTCATATTGGACAATTAATCGTGGTTAATTTTATCTATAGAAATCAGACTAATTTGACACTGTCTATATTCAGTTCAGCTTTGGAGGCTTCTAATCTATAAAGTGCCTTAATTTCTAGATTACCAGGTTGTTTGTGGAATTGTCTTTAATGAAAACAAGTTATATAATCATACATTTGACTACTTGCAAAATAAATCAAGACATTTGCTGGGAGCAAAGACATAATAACTTTACTAGATAAATTATACATTTTATCTAAGTGAAATACCTTGATGAATAGTTTACAGTCTTTTACAGTTTCTTTTTCTTTTTCTTTTTTTTTTGAGATGGAGTCTCGCTCTGTCACCCAGGCTGGAGTGCAGTGGTGCCATCTCAGCTCACTGCAATCTGTGCCTCCCTGGTTCAAGCAATTCTCCTGCCTTAGCCTCCTAAGTAGCTGGGATTACAGGTGTGTGCCATCATTCCAAGTTAATTTTTGTATTTTTTGTAGAGATGGGACTTTGCCTTGTTGGCCAGGCTGGTCTTGAACTCCTGACCTCAGGTGATACGCCCGCCTTGGCCTCCCAAAGTGCTGGGATTACAGGCGTGAGCCACTGCACCTGACATGGTGGTATAATCCCAGCTACTCAGAAATTTAGATGAATTTTCTTTTTTTTTTGAGATGGAGTCTCGCTCAATTTGTCTGCCTCAGCCTCCCTAGTAGCTGGGACTACAGGCACGCACCACCACGCCTGGCTAATTTTTGTATTTTTAGTAGAGATGGGGTTTCACCATATTGGCCAGGCTGATCTTGAACTTCTGATTTTGTGATCTGCCTGCCTGCCTCGGCCTCCCAAAGTGTGGGATTACAGGTGTGAGCCACCACACCCGGCTCAGATGAAATTTAATTAACAATTTATAAGAATTATAAATGGCTCAAAATTTAACAATGTGTACATAAAAATCACATGAAGATCTCAAATGTATTAAAAGTCCATAGGAAATATAGCTAAGAGAAAATATGCCAAAATGGTAAGTGAATACAGTGTAAGTTATGTTTTTTCTGCTTTATGTATTTCTATTCTGAACATTTTTCTGCAGTGAAACCTATTACATTTATTTTCCCACTTAGTTATTTTAAGACACTTTCCATTATAAAAGTAACATATTTTCAGCATTTAATGTATATGTAATCATAAAAGAAAAAAACAGATGTGCCAATTTAGTAATAAATAGTGAAGAGTAGACTGTCACAACACTGTAATAAAAGCAGTTGTCAAAACTAAAGGGCAACAAAGACATCTTCTGGACATCTTAAGAACTGCACAGTTGTTTTTAAACAAAAGATCCTATTTCCATCTAAGTGTAATAGTTGTTTAAAAACCACACATTACGAAGAGCAAAATCAATCTGTAATTAGGTTTGAAATTTTAAATATTACATGATTAAATTATAGACATACAACATTTGAAAAATAAAAATACAAAATTGTTGCATAGATATTGGAATTATATCATCTCCAAAATACCTTTAAAACTATTTCCAGACAGATTATAAAGTCTACATATTTTAGTTAAAGTAATTTATTTTCGTGTAAGAAAAGTATAAAATATTATGAAACTACATGTACTGTTGAACCAATAACTTTAACATTTTAAATAGAATACTTCATGAATCATGGAGCTCATTTACATCAAAATATGACTGGCAATTTGGTTATCAATTTAAATAACTGTAACGAGCAAATTCATAACTACATTTGATTAATTTGTGATATGTCCTAGTACTATGCAATGTAATAGTTTAGAAAAGTTCTTTTTGGTGAAATATAATTATCGAAGGTCATATTTTTAAATGTGTCCACTCAGTTTGGATACGTGTTCTCTTCAACCTGAAACTACTTGTAAAATTATATCACTGTAGGTGTAATTAGTGATTTGTATATGAAATCAGGCTCTTTTTTTATTCTTAGAGCATGAAGGACTGGTTGCACCCATAGTTAGCCACATTTAGAAACTACTATTGATGCCCACAATTTGCATCTCTAAACAGTTTTGAGGGCAGATCTGGTTTGAGGGTATTTTTAAAAAAAAAATACAGTCCTAAAAACCAATCTGTAGTTCAACTAGCAAAACTCATCTTGCTTTAGTAATAGTTGCGTTTGGTAAGAAATGTGCTTTAGTTTTATGTAATCTCAAATGAACAGATACTCTACAAATGAAAGTATGCCTATTTCCTAAAGTTATCTTTTCTTAGTGTCTTCCTATGACATGCCATAATGATGTTTCATGACTAAATGTTTCTAATACCAGAACTAAGCATTCAGTTCTCTGGACTTTGTTTCATGTCACTTTTATCTTTTCAGATTGTTGTCTGATGTAATAGTTCATGATTTTTATGATATAGAAATTTAAACAAATAACTGAAGATAACCATAAAGAAAGTTTAAGAGAGGTGATATTAAATCAAGTTCATGAAGGGTAATAGATTATCTTCATATGGAACTGAAGTGCTTCAGTAACTTAAGTAACATGATTATCTTTTTTTTTCTTTTTTTAACTGACCTCTGTCAGCTAGTTTTTGTACAACTACTAAACAGTTAAGTTTCTTGGTGTATGCTCATTTCTCTTTAGGCAGTTACATTCGATTTGATCTTGGAAAGTTGCTCCCAGAAATTCTGCAAGAAGTAAGATTTAATTAGTCGAATAGTGGTGACTTAATTTTGTAATGGATCAGCTAACTTAAGGTAATTCTGCAATAAATAATTTCTGTATTTTAGATGTGTGCAATTTCAAAAAGATAAAATGATCCCAGTGGTGGCTCACACCTGTAATCCCAGCACTTTGGGAGACTGAGGCAGGTGGATCACCTGAGGTCAGGAGTTCAAGACCAGCCTGGCCAACATGGTGAAACCCTGTCTCTACTAAAAATTGGCCGGGCATGGCGGCACATGCCTGTAATCCCGGCTACTCAGGAGGCTGAGGCAGGAGAATTGCTTGAACCCAAGAGGTGGAGGTTGCAGTGAGCCAAGATTGTGCCATTGTACTCCAGCCTGGAAAACAAGAGTGAAACTCTGTCTCAAAACAAACAAACAAACAAACAAACAAAAACTGTGGACTCAGTGGGACATGGCTGATTACATCAGGAAGAGTCAGTGCAGCAAGAGCTAGATCTGCTGCTGGAGTAGGTCATTTTAACAGATGAGCAGGAGCATGGATGCCAGGAAAATGGGGGACAGGTGGACTCTAAGAAGTCAAGTGTTGAGCAGAAGAGTGTATTCTTAATGAGAACTAGCAAGGTTCTTAGGCTTTGAGCTGGGCTCTAAGGCTAGATTCAGACTGGAGAAGGAGGCAAGTAGGAATTTTAAAGAAAAATTGGAAGAATTTACAAAATTCTTAGCCTTCACGATTTCAGAGAGTTGAATTTATCTGCTGTTTAAAGCGAACTGCTTTGCAAATTCAGTGAGCAGAGTTGGTAGAGGATACAATTAAAGTAGTTCCCATGTAGCTATTTCATTGTTCCCTCACTAGTGAGCACTAGTACTCTGAATTATTTGACCTTCATAGCCATTTCTCAGCCTTTTTCAATTATTATGTAAATACACCAGACTTTGGGAAAGGTTTGGTGAATGTGGTAATTAAGAAGCCTTATGCTATCTGACAGTTTTTTTCTAGTTCCCAGAGTAAATATATAAGAGTACATAACAATATTTCTTGTTTTTTTTTTTTTTTTAAATTTATTTATTATTATTATACTGTAAGTTGTAGGGTACATGTGCATAACGTGCAGGTTTGTTACATATGTATACTTGTGCCTTGTTGGTGTGCTGCACCCATCAACTCGATGGAGAGTAGTTTTTTAATGATAAGAAATATTAAGACACAGAGAAAATAGCTTTACCTTCTCTCATCTTGGTTGCTCTGGTATATTTGTGCAGTCGGAGATGCAATATTCTGATGTGATAAAACAGATGGAGAGATACCTATCCCTCTGAGTTGCTGGAAAGCGATTTCTGCATGGATGCTCCGAGGATTATTTGTCAGAATCCCAGCATTCTTGTTTTTTTTGTCTGAAATTAGAAATTAGAAATTTGAAAAATTAAAATTATGAAACAGTGGGAAACATTAACATAAGCATTAAGCAATATAGTTTGGTTGTCCTTCAGCTGAATATATGCTATACATGTTTCATAAAGTGAGTTTAAAATTTCAAATAAAAATATAGAATTAGGATGTATTTTTAGCACTTGATGTGGCTTAAATTTCTGTGAGGTAGTGAATCAGTTTGATTTTTCCTAGATAATATTTTAAACATATAAATATCCAGACCTGCATGCTATAATAAATGTGCAGATAAAGTGATTATACTTTTAAAAATTGGGGCAGCACAGTCAAAAAATAGGAAAGAGATTGCAGGACTTTTTCAGCACATAACAAATCTTGAAGAAAGTAGCAGGCATACCTCGAAAATACTGTGGGTGTGGTTCCAGACCATTGCGATAAAGTGAGTCACATACATTTTTTTGGTTTCCCAGGACATACAAAAGTTATGTTTACAACTATAGTGTAGTCTATTAAGTGTGCAGAAGCATTATGTTTTAAAAAAACACTGTACATACCTTAATTTAAAAATACTTTATTGCTAAAAAATGCTAATGAACATGTGAACCTTCAGTGAGTTGTAATCTTTTTGCTGTTGGAGGGTCTTGTCTCAGTGTTGTTGACTGCTGACCAATCAGGGTGGTGGCTGCTGAAGGCTGGGATGACTGTGGCAATTTCTTAACATAATACAACAATGGAGTTTGCTGCATAGATCAAGTCTTCCCTTCATGAAAGATTTCTGTGTACAACGTGATGTTTGATAGCACTTTCCCCACAGTAGTTCTTTCAAAATTGGAGTCAGTTCTCTCAAACTCTGCCACTGCTCCATCAACTAAGTTTGTAATATTCTAAATCCTTTGTTGTCATTTCTACAGTGTTCACAGCATTTCACCAGGAGTAAATTCCATCTCAAGAAACCACTTTCTTTGCTCATCCATAAGAAGCAACTCCTCATCCATTCGAGTTTGATCATGAGATTGCAGCAATTCAGTCACATCTTCAGGCTCCACTTCTAGTTCTCTTGCTGTTTCCACACATCTGCAGTTACTTCCTTCACTGAAGTCCTGAACCCCTCAAAGTCATCCAAACTCCCATTAGGGTTGCTATTTTGACCTCCTCTCATGAATTAAAAATGTTTTTAATGGCGTCTAAAATGGTGAATCCTTTCCAGAAGGTCTTCAATTTACTTTGCCCATATCCATCAGAGGAATCACTATTTTATTTTGTTTTATTTTATTTTATTTTATTTTTTTGAGACAGAGTCTTGCTCTGTCACCCAGGCTGCAGTGCAGTGGCGCGATCTCGGCTCACTGCAAGCTCTGCCTTCTGGGTTCACACCATTCTTCTGCCTCAGCCTCCCGAGTAGCTGGGACTACAGGCGCCCACCACCTCGCCTGGCTAATTTTTTTGTATTTTTAGTAGAGATGGGGTTTCACCGTGTTAGCCAGGATGGTCTCGATCTCCTGACCTTGTGATCTGCCTTGGTCTCCCAAAGTGCTGGGATTGCAAGCGTGAGCCACCACTCCCGGCCAGGAATCACTATCTATGGTAGTTAGAACAGCCTTACAAAATATATTTCTTAAATCATAATACTTGAAATTACTCCTTGATCCATTGGCTGCAGCATGGATGTTGTGTTAGCAGGCATGAAAACAACATTCATCTCTTTTTACTTCTCCATCAGAATTAGTAGGTGACTAGGTATATTGTCAGTGAGCAGTAGTCTTCGGAAAGCAATCTTTTTCTCAGCACTAGGTCTCCATAGTCAGCTAAAATACTTAGTAAACCATGCTGTAAACAGATGTGCTGTTATTCAAGCTTTGTACATTGATAGAGCATAGATTGATAGAGCATAGACACAGTAGATTTAACATAATTCTTAAGAGCCCTAGGAGTTTTACAATGGTTGAGCAATGGTTTATTTAAGTTGAGCAATGTATTCAACTTAAAGTCACCAGCTGCACTAGCCCCTAAGAAGACAGTCAGACTGTCCTTTGAAGCTTTGAAGCCAGACATTGACTTCTCCTTTCTAGCTATGAAGGTCCTAGATGGCATCTTGTTCTGTAAAGCTGTTTCATTTACATTGAAAATCTCTTTTTTAGTGTAGCCACTTTCATCAATGATCCTAGCTAGATCTTCTGGATAACTTGCAGCCGCTTCTATATCAGCACTTGCTGGTTCACCTTACACTTTTATGTTGTCTGATACAATAGTTCATGATTCTTTCCTTAAACCTCATGAAGCAGCCTTTGCTAGCTTCAAACGTCTCTTCTGCAGCTTTCTCACCACTTTCAGCCTTCATAGACTTGAAGAGAGTTAGGGTCTCTGGATTAGGCTTTGGCTTAAGGGAATGTTGTGGCTGGTTGATATCTTATCCAGACCACTTTATCCATATAAGCAATAAGATTGTTTCAATCTCTTATCATCCATGTGTTCCTTGGAGTTGCATTTTTAATTTCCTTCAAGAATTTTTCCTTTGCATTCACAGCTTGGCTATCTATTTGATACAAAAGGCCTAACTTTCAACCTGTCTTGGCTTTCAACATGGCTTCCTCACTAAGCTTAATCATTTCTAGCTTTTGATTTAAAGTGAGAGATGTGAGATTCTTCCTTCCTTAGAGGTCATTATAGGGTTATTAATTGACTTAAAAAGATTACTGATCACAGATCACCATAACAAATATAATAATAATGAAAAAGTTTGAAATAGTAAGAGAATTACCAAAATATGATAAAGACACAAAGTGAGCACATGTTGTTGGAAACATGGCATCAATAGACTTGCTTGATGCAGGGTTGTCACAAACCTACAATTTGTAAAAAACTCAGTATCTGTGAAATGCAGTAAGACAAAGTATGCTTTTACCTGAGAAGTAAGTTAGTATCTGAGAAGTAAGTTATGAAGATGAATTCAGGGTTAAACTATTAAAAAATATAAAAAGATAATGACATTCCTGAAGATGACTTTGTTCTGTTAACGAGGTAATAACAATTTGATATGCCCAATTTTACTGTAGACAAAAGCATAACAATCTTTGTTGTAGACAAAAGCATAACAATCTTCATTGTTATTAAAACCTGGAAGTCATAATGACATATAAGTATGAAAAATGAGACAAAATATAACATCTTAATGGAGTAAATTATGCTGGTTTGTTTTTCACTGGGTTTCTTTAAAAAACTTTAATCACATGGAACAATCTGCTATTTTTTATAGTAGGCTCTTAGATCATTTTATAATTATTGTGATGTTCAGTTTTATTGTCTAAGAGTGGTCTGAGATCAAATGAGAAGTCAGAAGGAATGGAAGAGGTAAGCCCTCAGAGAAGGAGTAGTTACCCCCAATTTTGCCAAAATGATAACCAGAAAAGATGTGGAATTAGGGAACAGGCTTATTCTAAACTTGAACTAAAACTTATACAGCAGAATAAACTGCTTCCATGCTTGTTCTTTTAATATACTCCCTGTTTTAAAACTCCACCTCTTGAAGCTCTTCTCTAGTATTTGCTTAATGAATATTTTCTTATGATTTCAAGAGGAAAGTGAGATCTCTCTGCAAAATATCCTTTGTACCCCAGGATTCTGTTATGCTTTTACACCTCTGATTTCCACTTTTAGCAGGATGCACTAATGAACTGCTTTTAGTAGTTGTTTGCTCTGACATCCATGAAATGAAATAAAAGCTTTGGAAAGATATGTCAGGAAATAACTGTTCAAGTATCACAAAGTTCACATTGCAAGTAAGCAAATGTTTAGTCACAACATACTAGTAGCTGAGTACAAAAAAAGCTATAATAAAACTAAAAATAATAAAACTATAATCTCTGAAATCAAAATGGCCACAGGAAACTTGAACAAACATGCAATTTTAGGAAATGTAAGTGAAAAGGAATTTTAAGTAATATTAGAAATTAAAGTGATATTTTTATTTCAAATGAAGTGATTCTTTTACATTCTATCTGAAATTCTTTGTCAAAATACCTTCAACTTCAGGAGTTAAAGTGACGTCAGATCCCAAGCAATGGCTGAATCCACTAGGCAGAATTACATTTGTTACCTTTATGGGAGGAGTTTTCACTTGGCCAAATGATCTGCCATCCATAGGACAGTGGGTAACAGGAATAAGCTACATAATAAAATAAAAGTTAATAACATCTCATCTCCAAAACTCAGATCAATAGGCTTAATCCTTATAATAAGTCCGAGTTGACAATCAAGGTTTTTTTTTAGTCAGGAGCTAACTGCTTGCCTAAACTCAGAATTGGTACTAGGTAAAACCTGTAAAATCAGCAGAGCTTTTTGGGGAGTAAACCTCCCTCAGAACCTTGTGTTCTTTTTTTTTTTTCAGACTGCATTGTACCATCATTAGAATCTAGTGCTTAACAGCAACTCGCCCTTTCCAAAGAGTCTTAACAAGGTAAGTATGGAACTAAGAACATAAGAATTAAAACTTCCCCATTGTAATGCTTTTTCTTTTTTTGTGTGAATAGAATTTCTGGAAGGTAAAAGTTGTTTTTCGAAATCTTTATGTTTTTCACATTACCTAATCAGATGACTTGCAGTTAATTAGTTTTCAGAACAAACAGTAAATATAATGGGAGTTAAGAAAAGCATCTTATGATAATCAATTTTAGTGAATGTAGTAAAACTCTCTAAATAGTATTTACATTTCACACCTGCTGAGGAATAAGGGACTTTTGTAAGAATTTCAGGAATCAGCAAATAGAGGAGAAAAATATTTTAGGCAGGAGACTCTTGCTTCCCCTAGAAATGTATGCCTTCTCTGCTTTCGTTAAGACTGACCTCGTTTATACGTGTGAATTCTGAACGTACGATTCAGCTTATTTAGAGATGGAGGCCTTTTCTGTTTGTGTAAAATTACCTATTTAATCTCATACTTCAGTAAGTGTTACCAAGAATGCTGCTTTATAATGAATGCTAAGGTATTAGTCCTTTTACTAAAGCTGGTCAGTCCTAAATTCCCTAATGAATTCCTTTCTGGGAGTTTTTTCCCATCACTAATCTAGAATGCTGTCAAATTTTCTTCTGAAACTAAACCCCCAAAATATTTTGGTTTAAAAGAACTTTAGATTTCATTTATTTCCTCCATATTTGCTGTTAAAAAGAAAGGCCAGTAGCAACTAAGACAAAGACAAACACATTTGACTGATAAACTTCAGAAGTTTTCTGGACTTGAGTCTCCTGAACAGCTAGTTAAAAGAAATAATGGCTTGATTTTGTTCTAGTCCTGAAAATAATTAGTGTTGAATCTAAAAAAAATTCTCTAAAATAAAGATTTCAAATATCCCCTTTATTTTACTAACCATATATAGACAAATAAAAAATAATTTTAATGAAGTATTTACATACAGAATAACTAAGTGGAAAGATGGTTAAATTCCTATGTATAGCACTGATTTAAATAGCAAGAATATGTATCTAGAATAACTGAAGATGACATCATAGTACTGTAAGGGGAATATCTGAGTTCACTATATGATAAATAGAAAAGAACAGCCGACAAACAAACCCCTTAGTAAAGTATTAATTATTGGTTGAATTTTGAGTTATGCCAAATTAAATGCTAAATTAAACCAACGTTTAAAGAATTTTATATGAAAACTGCGATCGTCAAAGTTCTAAGTGGTTATTTTATGTCTTTTCAATTTAGCCTGCATTACCTTAAAACAGAATTTATGAATTTTTATATGGTAATTTCGTAGGTCTTTCACTGGAGCCCTCACATAAGTGGTATGGCAGGAAGAATAATGCCCCTCCCCCAAACATATCTACATCCTAATTCCCAAAACCTGTGAACCTTGCCTTACATGGCAAAGTACTTTGCAGGTGTGATTAAGGGTTTTGAGATGGGGAAATTATCCTGAATTATCGAGGTAGAAGGAGGCAGAAGGTCAGAGAGAAGGGGAAGTGATCATGGAAGCAGAGGTCTAAGTGATGGCATTGCTGGATGACAGCCAAGAGCCAAAGAATGCGGATGGCCTCTAGATGCTGGTAATGGCAAAGAGTAAATTCTCTCCTAGAGCTTCCAGAAAAAATGCAGCCCTGCCAATCTTTTTTTTTTTTTTTTTTTCCAAGACAGGGTCTTTCTTTTTTACCCAGGCTGGAGTGCATTGGCACGATCTTGGCTCACTGCAACCATCACCTCCCAGGCTCAAGAAATCCTCCCACCTTAGCCTCCTGAGTAGCTGGTACTACAGACATGTGCCATCATGCCTGGCTAATTCTTTTTTTTTTTGTAGAGACAGGGTTTTGCCATGTTGCCCAGGCTGCACTCGAACTCATGGGCTCGAGTGATCCACCTGCCTCAGCTTCCCAGAGTGGTGGAATTATAGGCATGAGCCGCCAAGCCTGGCCCCTGCAAGTATTTTTAATTTTAGTCCTTTAATACCGGTTTTCAGACTCCTGACCTTCAAAACTGTAAGACAGTATGTTATTTTAAGCCACTAAATTTGTGGTAATTTGTTGTAGCAGCAATATGAAACTAATACAGGTGGCATACATTTTTCAAGAAGTGACCTGCTTCAGGAATATAAAAAAGGGAAAAGGAAAGAAATCATCTTAAATCACTGAACTAAATTTTATTTGACCATTTGCTCTCTTTTGAAAGACTGGGGCCTGTGACAAGGATTTGAGTAGATGGCATTAAATGATGCACTTTTTTTGTTACATCATATAGATCAATGGCTAAATTTCTTTTTGGAAACCATAGTTTTTAGAAAAAAATTTGTAGATATAGTCCATAAATGAATCAATTTCCTTTGCCTAAACTAAATAATCTTTTTAAAACATTGTACAACTTTTTAAGTCACACAAGTCTCTGTAGCCACTTTGACCTATAATAGAAGCCCTTTGGTTAATCAAAAAATGTCAAGATTATTTTAAAAGAGTTAATAAAAAAGTAAGGGGGCCAGGTGTAGTGGCTCAAGCCTGTAATCCCAGCACTTTGGGAGGTCAAGGTGGGTGGACTGCCCAAGGTCGGGAGTTTGCCACTAGCCTGGCCAACATGGTGAAACCTCATCTCTACTAAAAATACAAAAATTAGCCTGGTATGGTGGCACATGCCTGTAGTCCCAGCTACTCGGGAGGCTGAGGCAGGAGAATCAATTGAAGTCGGGAGGCAGAGGTTATAGTGAGCCAAGATCATGCCACTGCACTTCAGCCTGGGCAACAGCGCGAGACTTCGTCTAAAAAAAAAAAAAAAAAAAAAAAAAAAGTAGGGGAATCATTGTCTAATTGATATTCATCTTAAAAATATATGTAAAAGTACATGCATTCATCAATCTTTTGATGAAGGACCAAGGCTTTTTCTGTAGGCAAGGGTCCCTTGATTGGTATTTTTTATGTGATTGTTTTTGGAGACATCATAATCTTATTTTGTCTACAATTTCCAGTTTTGGTTTCTTTAAAGTAGTGAGAATTTAAAGGCATGTGGAAAAGATCCGAACTTTGAATTTGTCTAGCTTTTAAAAATAATTTCCTTACATGTTTTCTCTGCATCTTTATCATTTTCTTCATATTTTGTTTTTTTCTCCCACATCTAATTTGATCCTATAGGGGAGGGTGTTGGAAGGGGTGAGGAGACAGAGAGTGCTCTTTATCCAGACTTTCCAAAGTATTCCATTTGGTTTTCATAGACAAATAGAAATAATAATTTAAAATTTGCACTTAGAGTTCCTGTGTTTGTTTAAAATAAAAAGAACTGACATACAGTTAGCTCTTGATAAGTATATGAAGGTACTGCTGAAGGCAGAAGTGGACTAGAGAGGAGCCTCAAGTATCAAAAGTTGAGTGTGTTCTAGAATTGGGAGTGTCACTGGAATTAATCTGGTGAGTTCAGTGAAAGTCCGTTAGAGCATGTATGGTAGTCCTAGCTCTTTCCTATTCAGTATAATGTTTTTAAAGTCACCTCTGTTCATAGACTCTAATGTCCTTGGTTTCTGGTTTTCACTTACATCAGAGATTCATTTATATTCTCTACTGTGGTCCAGGTCTTCATAACATCTCTCTTGGATTATTTTAAAAGCCTCTTAGCTGGTTTCCCTTCCCCTTCCAGCCTCTTTTTTTCTCAAACCACAGCATTCTAACAATGTGACCTCTCTGTTCAAAAACCATAGATTTTCTGTGTTAAATTTAGTCTTTAGAAGATGGTCATGAAGAAACTAGGTGGTCAAAGACGGAATTTTCAAATGACATGCTTTTATTATTTCTTCTCTCTTTTAATCTCTTTCCTACCATGATCAGATACATTTTAGGGCTCCTGAGTAAAAAGCCCAATTATCCTGACAAAACACACAGATAGAGGGACACATCTCCTTTCTTAGATAAACTACACAATCCAGAGAGTTGAATTCAGAATTCCTTCCTTCCCTTTCTGTGTGCCTAAATGGAAATAGTTTTATTGTTAGTTTCTATTTATGAAAGTGATATGTTATAGTTTCCTGTGTTCTAGCATCATCTGACATATTGAGCATACAAATATTAAATAACTTCCCTTATGTCAGAGTATGAAGTATGCTATTAAGAAAAGGATGCTCCCTGACTTATATATGTATGTGTGTGTATGTGTGTGTGTGCATGCATCCTCTATTCACCAAATCAAGCTGCCTTTGATAGTAATCACTAAATAGATACTAAGATCATCCTCATCAAAAACACCATAGGTTTAAACATTTGAATCAAAAGATATAATAAAATGTTCATTTACTAATAATTAATGTGCTTCAGAAGGAAAATTGTAAATAATATAATTATTACCGAATTTTTCTTTGCTTGTAGTTCAGCGAGGTGAAATTCAGCTTTTGCCCTATCATCTGAATTCACAGGACTTCCATCTAACATCTGTAAGTTAGGCAGTCGAAATATGAGCATGTGGCGATGTAGCATTTTTCTACAAATCTGAATAAAGTTAAACATAACAATTTATTCCCACAAAACTTTTATTTCAAAGATTAACCTGTATAGAGAAGGAAATTTAACATAGGCAACAAAGAGGACAAATAATAGCTAACTTATAGTAATAGATGCTACAGATAATAAGCTACCTTTTTGAAAAATTACTCAATTTCCTATTATGTCAAATAAATAATTCTTTTTAAAATTATGACTACCATTTAGAGGTTCAGCCTCCTTTTAAAGTAACAGTATTGTTCACTAACTACAGGCAATCCAAACTCATTAATAGGATTACATTAGGGAAGTTCACTTAAAAGTAACTATTTTGAAACTTATATTTTCCCACAGGCACTATCTAATTAATTCAACACACACCTACTGAACTATATGATCCATCTCTTCATAGTATCAACCTACTCTAAAAATTTGAGAGGGATATAACAAAGTTGGCTTGAGGTTGTTAACTTCAGAAGGGTCTGCTTGCAAGGATAGCTATTGCTGGTGTTAGGTATTTGGTGTTTTGTGAGTGTTCCCACCATTCCTTAATTGATAAGGGGAGTTTACTGTGCCTGGACTATTAATACGAACAATATGATTTATGCTCTACCTCATTTCTTTCTGGGGTCTGGAATTTTGGTACATGATAGGAAAAGGGTGCCTGTGTAACCATCCCCCAACAAAATCATTGAATGCTGAGTCTCTAATGGACTACCTTGGGCAAAAACATAACATAGAAGTTGCAGCATTTTTCTCGCTGTGTGAAGAGTGTGCTCTGTGTGACTCCTTGTGGAAGAGAAGGAGCATAAGAAAGCCTGTCCATGGATTCCTCCAGAATCTCCCTGTGTCTCCTTCCCTTATCATCTGGCTGTGTATCCTTATTATGTCACTGTAATAAGTCTTAGCCATGAGTACAATTATATGTTGAGTCCCATGAGTCCCCCTAGCAAATCTGTGATCACGAGGGTGATCTTTGGGATTGCTGACACAGATAGTATGCAGCAAACAAAAAGAAACAAAATAAGAAAGAAACTATCCAGAAAGTATGAAAAAACTATCTTAAAAAAAAAGAATATAGTAGATTATATATACAGTAATGGAGAAAGATCGCTAATACATAAAATCGAGTAAAAAAAAAAAAAAACCTTGATTGGATTCTAGACCACAAAGCAGATTTCATAAATACCAAGACATTTATGTTTTCCTCTGATTGTTTTCTCTGACTAAATTATGATAACATTAGAAATAAACGACAATGATAACTAGAAATTCTCTATAGATTTGAAATTAATATAGACACTCATGTCTCCCTCAGTAACTCATGAGTTAAAGAAGAAACGCTTTGGGGAGTAGATTTTAAGAAATAAGAAGCAGTAAAATATTACATATCAAAACTTTTAGGATGTTGCTAAAGCAGCAGTTTATAACCTAAAATGTATTGACTGATTCTGAAAAGAAACTGAAAATTAATGAGCTAGGTATCCTACTTAAGACTTCCTTCCTTCCTTCCTTCCTTCCTTCCTTCCTTCCTTCCTTCCTTCCTTCCTTCCTTCCTTCCTTCCTTCCTTCCGTCCGTCCCTCCCTCCCTCCCTCCCTTTCATTTTCTTTCTTTCTTTCTTTTAAAGAGATAGGGTCTCACCCTGTTGCCCAGGCTGAAGTGCAGTGATACAGTCACAGTTCACTGTAACCTCGAATTTCTGGACTCCAGTGATTCTCCCACCTCAGCCTCCCAAGTAGCTAGATCTACAGCTGCACACCACCACACCTGGCTAATTTTGAAATTTTTTGTGGAGACAAATCTAGCTATGTTGTCTAGGCTGGTCTCAAACTCCTGCCCTCAAGAGATCCTCCTGTCTCACCATCCCCCCAAAAATAATTTTTTTGAAAAGCAAACTCAAAGTAAAAGAAGGTAATAATAAAGAGTGGAAATTAATGAAATAGAAAACAAAATAATAACACACTTGATGAAGCCAAAATATGGCTCTTTAAATAAATTATTACAATAGACAAGCCTGTAGCAGGATTCATCAACAATAAAAAAGAGAAAGAAAAATGGACAATTTTAGGTATTAAAAAGGTGACAAAAACATGAATATGATGAACATTTCAAAAATTCACAAGAGGATTTTGGTTCCAAAATGGTAGCAAAGAGGCAAGCTGGCTTCTCACCCCCAATAAAAAACAGAAAACAAATATACAGTGCTGAGATCTTCACCAGCAACAACCCAGAGCTCAAGAATGAGGATAAGACAGTTCCCGGGGCCACAGAGAAGTGGAAAAACTCTTAGTAGATGGCAGGAGAACCAGCCTTCCACATACATGATGCCTCTTGCCCCCCTACCCCTCCACGGAATCCTGCCAGACACCAACTGCGTAGAAAATCTGCCCTTAACTCATGGTTTATACCCTGGAAAAAGTAAAATGGAGGTGATCAGTCAGCTTCTCCATCTTCTCGGGCTCCCTAGCAGGAGACCTGTCATTGTGTTAACCTGTGGGTAGCATCATGACTGCCTGAAGGGAGAAATATCTCTGAGAATAGGCAGAGACAAACAGGGGAGGCAAGACTACCATCCCCAGCCCAGAAACTCTGCTCTATAACTTGGCCAAAGTAGATGCCAAATAAAAGTGGCTGCAGGAGGTACATTCCCCTGGTCCCCTGTCACAAGCTCCTAAAAAGCCTTCCCACACTGTCAGGATAATCCCTTTGGGATGCCCCTCATTTGAGATAGGCAGTGCTCTGACCAGTTACTAGAGCTGAGGTGAACTTGGCCTTAAAGTGCCACCCCACCCAGAACCAAAAGGCAGGCAGCAACCTAACAGTGAAGATTTGCTAAACAAATATATTTAATAAAAAGCAAAACAAGCTGGACAGAGAAAACTGGAATAGATAACTAATATTTCAATGCAAAGACATAGATGTATACTCACAAGAAATAATAGTAGACAGGGACCCATGACCTCCCCAAAAGGATAAAGCAAAAATCCAGTGACTGACCCTAAAGAGATGGTGATTTGCGAGCTTCTGACCAATAATTCAAAATAGTAATTTTAAGAAAATTCAGTAGTCTCCAAGATAACTCAGAAAAGCAATTTAGAAATTTATCAGAAAAATTTAACAAAGGAATTGAAATAATTAAAAAATATCAAATAGAAATCTTAGAACTAAGAAATAAATTTGCTGAACTGAAAACCTCTAATTTAGAGGCTCTCAACATCAGAATAACCAAGCAGAGGAAAGAATCAATGAGTTCAAAGACTTGCTATTTGAAAATTTACAGGGGTGGGGCAGGGCAGGGGAAGGAATGAAAAGGAATGAAGACCATGTACGAGATATAGAAAATTGCCTCAAAAGACCAAATCTAGATACTCAGGAGGCTGAAGCAGGAGAATTATTTGAACCTGGGAGGTGGAAGTTGCAGTAAGCCAAGATCGTACCACTGCACTCCAGCCTGGGTGACAGAGCCAGACTCCATCTCAAAAAAAAAAAAAAACAAAAAAAACCAAAAAACAAAAATCCCAAAATGAAAACATGTAAATTGAAAGAAAGTTAAAATTTAGGGGGCCAGAGAATAGAGTTGTGTAGAATTTTTGTGTGTTTTTTTCCTTTGTTTCTGGTTTTTTTTTTCCTAGGTTTTTTGTTGTTTGTTTTGTTTTTGTTTTTGTTTTTTGAGACAGAGTTTTGCCTTTGTTGCCCAGGCTGGAGTGCAATGGCATGATCTCAGCTCACTGCAACCTCTGCCTCCAGGGTTCAAGTGATTCTTCTGCCTTAGCCTCCCAAGTAGCTGGGATTACAGGCATGTGCCACTATGCCTGGCTAATTTTGTATTTTTAGTAGAGACAGGGTTTCTTCATGTTGGGTCAGGGTGGTCTTGAACTCCTGATGTCAGGAGATCCACTTGCCTCATCGTCCCAAAGTTCTGGGATTACAGGTGTGAGCCGCCACACCCGGTCATTCCTATTATTTATCTTCTCAGATAAGTTGTCATCTGTTTAAAATAACTTGTTATATGTATAATTTTTTTAAGCTCATGGTAACCACAATGCAAAAACCTGTAGCAGATTCATTAAAAATAAAAGCAACAAATTAAAACACTTAACTAAAAAAGAAGAAAATCACTTATCCACAAAGGAAGACAGTAAAAAAGGAAGGAGTTACAAAACAACGAAAGCAAGCAACAAAATGGCAGTAGTAAGTTCTTAATATGAATAATAACACTGACTGTAAATGATCTCAGTGTTCCAATTAAAAGGCATACAGTGGTGGAAAGGATATAGAAAAAAGACCTGAATGTGGGCCAAGATGGCTGATAAGAAGCAGCTGCGGTCTGCAGCGCTCACAGAGAAGAGTGAAAGCAGTGAGTGAACTCAGCACCTTCAACTGAAATATCCAGGTTCTCACACTGGGACTGACTAGGCAATCAACTGAATCCATGGAGAACAAAGAAAAGCAGGGTGGGGTGACAGCCTACATGGGAGTGGCACAGAGCCAAATGAACCCCCATCCCCAGCCAAGGGAAGCGGTGAGTGTGCCATCATGCCCAGGAAACCATGCTTCTCCCATGGATCTTTGCAACCCACAGATGGGGAGATCCCCTTGTGAGCTCACGTCTCCAGGGCTTTGGGTCTGCTACACAGAGCAGTGTGGAGTCTTGCCAGAGTAGCTACTTAGGCACAGAGACCCAGGAGTTTTATATACTCCAGAGTCGGGATTCTGGCAAGGCAGCAGATCTGTCTGTACATTCCCCTAGGAAGGGGGCTGAATCCAGGGAGCCAAGCAGTGTCAGTCTGCAGGCCTCAGTTTCATGGCACCTCGTAAGTTAAGACCCACTGGCTTAGAATTCCAGCCAGCCAAGGGCAATAGCTGAGTCTGCCTGAAACCAGAGGCAGTTCCTGGGGGAAGGGTGAGTCCGCCTGAAACCAGAGGCAGCTTGGGAAGGGGTGGCGGCCATTTTTGTGGTTTGGTCAACTCAGCGTTCCAGCCCGCCATCTCTGGAGAGTCCAGGTGGTCTGGACAAGGAGGGTTCCCCCCAACTGCAACACACCTGCTTTGCAAGATGATGCTCAGACTGCTTCTTTAAGGGGCACCCTGATCCATTCTTCCTGACTGGGTGGGACCCCCTTGTGGGGGGCCTTGAGTCACTCTAGCCAGGCTTACATATAAGCACTGAACCCTGATCTCTCCTTGGGATGGAGCTCCTGTGGAGAGAGTCAGCCAGTGTCTCTGTTGTTTGGTTGACTCAGCTTTTCCAACCTGCTGGCTCTGGAGAGTCCAGGAGGTCCAGACAAGGAAGAGTCTCTCACCAATGCAGCACACTGGCTGTACCAAAAGCAGCCAGACTATTCCTGTAAGTGTGTCCCTGATCCTGTTCCTCCTGACTGGGTGAGACGTCCCAACAGGGTTCTCCAGACACCTCCTACAGGTGCGTTTGGGCCAGCAACAGGTCAGTACCACCTTGGGATGGAGCTTACATAGGAAGGAGCAGGTTGCCATCTTTGCTGTTTTGCAGCCTTCACTGGATATACCTCCAGGCATGGGAAAAATGGAGGCAATTAGGGTCTGGAGTGCACCCCCAGCAAACTGTAGCAGCCCTATGGTTCCTAATAATTAGTGGCCTGATTGTTAAGAACAAACAGACAACAACATCAACAAAAATGACCCCACAAAAGCCCCACTCAAAGGTCAGCAGTCTCAAAGATCAAAGTAGATAAGCCCCTAGAAAAGAGAAAAAAATCAACGCAAAAACATTGAAAACACAAAAAGCCAAAGTGCCTCTTCTCCTACAAATGATCACAACACTAAATAACCAGCAAGGGCACAGAACTGGGCAGAGGCTGAGATGGCTGAATTGATAGAAGTAGGCTTCAGAAGGTAATAACGAACTTCGCTGAGCTAAAGGAGCATGTTGTAACCCAATGCAAAGAAGCTAAGAAACATAATAAAACAATACAGGAGCTGATAATCAGAATAGTCAGTTTAGAGAGAAATGTAACTGACCTGATAGAGCTGAAAAACACAACATGAGAACTTTACAATGCAATCACAAGTATCAATAGCAGAATAGACCAGGCAGTGAAAGGATCTCAGAGCTTGAGAACTATCTTTCTGAAATAAGAGAGGGCCAGGCATGGTGGCTCATGCCTGTAATCTCAGCACTTTGGGAGGCCAAGGAGGGTGGATCACCTGAGGTCAGGAGTTCGAGACCAGCCTGGCCAACATGGTGAAACCTGTCTCTACTAAAAATACAAAAATTAGCTGGGTATGGTGGTTTTGCCTGTAATCCCAGCTACTCAGGAGGCTGAGGCAGGAGAATCACTTGAACCCAGGAGGTGGAGGTTGCAGTGAGCCAAGATTGTGCCACTGCACTCCAGCCTAGGTGACAGAGTGAGACTCTGTCTCCAATAAAATAAAATAAAATGACAGAAAAGATTAGAGAGAAAAGAATAAAAAGGCATGAACAAAACCTCCCAGAAATATGGGATTATATAAAAAGGTTGAACCTATGACTGACTGGGGTATCTGAAGGAGATAGGGAGACTGGAACCAAGTTAGAAAATATACTTCAGGATATTATCTAGGAGAACTTCCCCAACCTAGCAAGACAGGCTAACATTCAAATTTAGGAAATTCAGAGAACCCCAGTAAGATACTCCATGAAAAGATTAACCCCAAGACACATAGTCATCAGATTCTCCAAGGTCAAAATGAAAGAAAAAATGTTAAGAGCAGCCAGAGAAAAAGACAAGGTCACCTACAAAGGGAAGCCCATCAGACTAACAGCATACCTTTCAACAGAAATCCTACAGACCAGAAGAGATTGGGGGCCAATCTTCAACATTCTTAAATAAAAGAATTTCCAACCTAGAATTTCATATCTGGCCAAACTAAGTTTCATAAGCAAAGGAGAAATGAGATCCTTTGCAGACAAGCAAATGCAGAGGGAACTGTCACCACCAGGCCTGCCTTGCAAGAGCTCCTGAAGAAAGCACTAAATATGGAAAGGAAAAACCATTATCAGCTACTCCAAAAACACACTGAAGTACACAGACCAGTGGCACTATGAAGTAACCACATAAACAAGTCTGCAAAATAACCAGCCAGCATCATGATGACAGAATCAAATTCACACATAACAATACTAACCTTAGACATAAATGGTCTAGATGTCCCAATTAAAAGACACAGAATGGCAAGCTGGATAAAGAACCAAGACCCATTGGTATGCTGTCTTTAAGAGATCCATCTCACATGCAAAGACACACATAGGCTCAAAACAAAGGAATGAAGGATAATTTACCAAGCATATGGAAAACAGAAAAAAGCAGGTGTCACAATCCTAGCTTCTGACAAAACAGACTTTAAAAGAACAAAGATAAAAAAACGACAAAGAAGAGCATTACATAATGGTAAAGGGTTCAATTCAACAAGAAGAGCTAACTATCCTATATATATAGTCATACAATACAGGAACACCCAGATTCATAGCAGTTCTTAGAGACCTATAAAGAGACTTAGACTCCCACACAATAATAGTGGGAGATTTTAACACTCCACTGACAGTTTTAGACAGATCACTGAGACAGAAAATTAAAAAAGATATTCAGGACCTGAACTCAGCTCTGGATTAAGTGGATCTGATAGATACCTACAGAACTCTTCAGCCCCCAACAACAAAATATACATTCTCATTGCCTCACGGCACTTACTCAAAAATTAATCACATAATTGGAAGTCAAACACTACTCAGCAGATGCAAAAGGACTGAAATAATAACAGTCTCTGAAATCACAATACAATCAAATTAGAATTTAAGATTAAGAAATTCACTCAAAACCACACAACTACATGGAAATTGAGCAACTTGCTCCTGAATGACTGCTGGGTAAATAATAAAATTAAGGCAGAAATCAAGAAGTTATTTGAAATGTATCAGAATCCCTGGGGGCAGATAAAGCAGTGTTAAGAGGGGAATTTATAGCACTAAATGCCCACATCGAAAAGTTAGAAAGAGCTCAAGTTAACAACCCAACCTCACAACCAAAAGAACTAGAAACCAAGAGCAAACAGACCCCAAAGCTAGCAGAAGACAATAAATAACTGAGATCAGAGCAGAACTGAAGAAGGAAAGAGACATGAAAATCCCTTAAAAAAATCAAGAAATCCAGGTGGTGTTTTTTTGAAAAAATTAATAAAATAGACTGCTAACTAGACTAGTAAAGAAGAAAAGACAGAAGAATCAAATAAACACAATCTGAAATTATAAGGGGAATATCACCACTGACCCCACAACCATCAGAGAATACTATAAACACCTCTGTGCACACGAACTAGAAAATCTAGAAGAAATGGATAAATTCCCGGATATGTACACCCTCCCAAGACTGAACCAGGAAGAAATTGAATCCCTGAATAGGCCAATAGTGAGTCCTGAAATCGAGACAGTAATTGATAGCCTAACAACCAAAAAAAGTCCAGGAGCAGACAACTTTACAGCTTAATTCCAGAGGTACAAAGAACAACTGGTACCATTTCTACTGAAATTATTCCAAAAAAATAGAAAAGGAGGGTCTCCTCCCTAACTCGTTTTATGAGGCCAGCATCATCCTGATACCAAAATCTGGCAGAGATACAACAACAACAAAAAAACTTCAGGCCAGTATCTCTGATGATTGTTGATGCAAAAATCCTCAATAAAATGCTGGCAAACCAAATCCAGCAGCACATCAAAAGGCTTATCCATCATGATCAAGTTGGCTTCATCCCTGTGATTCAAGGTTGGTTCAACACATGCAAATCAATAAATGTGGCTGATCACATGCAAAGAACTAAAGACAAAAATCACATAATTATTTCAATAGATGTAGGACAGGTCTTTGATAAAATTAAGCATCCCTTCATGTTAAAAATTCTCAATAAACTAGTTATTGAAGGAATATACCTCAAAATAATAAAAGCCATATATTATAATCTCCCAACCAATATCATACTGAATGGGTAAAAGCTGGAAGCATTTCCCTTGAAAACTGACACAAGACAAGTTATCATGTCTCTATCCTTCTTCAGTCTCTCACCACACCTATTCAACATAGTTTTGGAAGTTCTGGCCAGGGCAATCAGGCAAAAGAAAGAAATAAATGGTATTCAAATAGGAAGAGAGGAATTCCAACTATCTTTGTTAGCAGATGACATGATCCTGTATCTAGAAAAACCTGATAATCTCAGACCGAAACCTTCTTAAGTTGATAAGCAACTTCAGCAAAGTCTTGGGATACAAAATCAATGTGCAAAAAAGCTAGCATTCTTATACACCAACAGCAGGCAAGCAGAGAGCCAAATCATGAATGGAACTCCCAATCACAATTGTTTCAAAAAGAATAAAGTGCCTAGAAATACAGCTAACAAGGAATATGAAGGACCTCTTCAAGGAGAGCTACAAACCACTGCTCGGGGAAATCAGAGAGGACACAAACAAATGGGAAAACATTGCATGCTCATGGATAGGAAGAATCAATATCATGAAAATGGCCATATCACCAAAAGTAATTTATAGATTCAGTGTTCTTCCTGTTAAACTGCCATTGACATTCTTCACAGAATTAGAGGAAACTGTTTTTTTTAAAAGCCCAAATAATTAAGACAATCCTAAGGAAAAAGAACAAAGCTGGAGGCATCATGCTACTTGACTTCAAACTATACCACAAGGCTACACTAACCTAAACAGCATGGTATGGTACAAAACAGGCACACAGACCAATGGAACAGAATAGAGAACTCAGAAATAAGACTGCACACCTACAACCATCTGATCTTTGACAAACCCAACGAAAGCAAGCAATGGGGAAAGGATTCCCTATTTAATAAATGGTGCTTGGAGAACTGGCTATCTCATATGCAGAAAATGGACACTGGATGCCTTCTTTACACCTTATACAAAAGTTAACACAAGATTGATTAAAAACTTCAATGTAAAATCCAAAACTATAAAAACCCTGGAAGATAATCTAGGCCATAACATTCAGGACATAGGCACAGGCAATGGTTTTGTGACAAATATGCCAAAAGCAATTGCAACAAAAGTAAAAATTGGCAAATGGGGTCTAATTAAACTAAGGAGCTTCTGCATGGCAAAAGAAACTATCACCAGAGTGCACAGACAACCTACAGAATGGGAGAAAATTTCTGCAATCTATCCATCTGACCAAGGTCTGATATCCAGAGTCTACAAGGAACTTAAACAAATTTACAAGAAAAAAGCAAACAACTTTATTAAAAAGTGGGCAAAGGGCTAGGCTTTTCTTTTATGGGAGACTATTTCACAGCCTCTATTTCATTACTTGTTATTGGGTTTGTTGAGGTTCTCTATTTCTTCGTGATTCGATCTTTGTAGGTTGTATGCATTCAAGAAGACATTATCCATGTCTTCTAGGTTTTCCAATTTATTAGAGTATAGTTCATAATACTCTCAATAATTCTTTGTATTTGAGGTCTCAGTTATTACATCTTCTTTTTCATTTTTGATTTTATTTGTTTAGGTCTTCTCTTTTTCTTAGTTTAGCTAAAGGTTTGTCAATTTTGTTTATATTTTGAAAAAACAACTTTTTGTTTTGTTGATCTTCTGTTTTTAGCCTGAATTTCATTTATTTCTGCTCTGATATTTATTATTTCTTTCCTTCTACTAATTTAGGGCTTGGCTTGTTCTCGCATTTCTTGTTGTGTAAGGCACACCATTAGGGTGTTTATTTTTGAAGCCTTTCAACTTTTTTGATATAGGCATTTATTGCAATAAACTTTCCTGTTGGTACTGCTTTTGCCATAATCCCATATATTTTGGTATGTTTTATTTCCGTTTTCATTTGTTTCAATAAAATTTTTAATTCTCTTCTTCATTGACCCACTGGTCCTTCAGGATCATATTGTTTAATTTCCATATGTTTGTGTATTTTCCAAGGTTCCTCTTGTTATTGATTTCTAGTTTTATTCCATTGTGATCCAAGAAGATACTTGATATTATTTGCTTTTCAGAATTTCTACAAACATGTTTTGTAGCCTCAGATATGGTCTATTATGGAAAATGTTCCATGTGCTGTTGAAAAGAATGTGTATTCTGAAGCAGTTGGGTGAAATGTTTATAAATGTCAGGCCTGTTAGATCTAGTGTATAGTTTAACTTTACTGTTTCTTTATTGACGTTCTGTCTGGATGATCTGTCTGGATGATGAATTCACTGATGAATTCTACCAAACATTAAAAAAGAACTAATACCAACTACTTAAACCCTTTTAAAAAATTGAAGAGGAAGGAATACTTCCAAACTCATTCTACAAGGCCAGCATTATTACCCTGATACCAAAACAAGGCAAGGCGGGAAAAAAAAAAAGAAAAGAAAAGAAAACTACAGGCTAATATAATTGATGAACACAAATGCAAAAATCTTCAACAAAATACTAACAAACTAAATGTAACAACACATTAAAAAGATCATTCACCATTATCAAGTGGGATTCATCTCAGGGATGCAAGGATGGCTCAACATATGCAGATCAATAAACATGTTATACCATATTAACAGAATCAAGAACAAAAGCCATATGATTATTTCAATAGATGCCAAAAAGGCATTTGATAAAATTCAATATCCATAATGAAAACTCATCAAAATGAGTATAGAAGGAACATATCTCAAGATAATAAAGGCCATCTATGAAAAACCCATGACTAGCAGCATAATGAATGGGGAAAAATTGAAAGTCTTTGCTCTAAAGACTGGAACAAGACAAGAATGCCCACTTTTACTGCTTTTTTTCAATATAATACTGGAAGTACTGTCTGGAGCAATTAGACAAGAGAAAGAAATAAAGGGCATCCAAACTGAAAAAGTAAAATAAGCCTTGTTTGCAGACAGTGTGATCCTATACTTAGAAAAGCCCAAAGGTTCCCCAAAAAACTGTTAAGAGCTAATAAATGAATTCAGTTAAGTTGCAGAATACAAAGCCAACATGCAACAATCAAAAGGATTTATATATGTCAACAGCAAACAATCTGAAAATGAAATCAAGAAAGCAATCCTGTTACAATAGCTACGAAAAGTATAAAATACCTAGGAATCAGTCTAACCAAAGAAGTGAAAGATCTATGCAAGGAAAACTGTAAACCTCTGATGAAAGAAATAGAAGCGGACACACAGAAAAAAGGAAATATATTCTATGCTCATGGATTGGCATAAATAATATTGTTAAAATGACAATATGTGGGAGGTTCCAAGATGGCTGAATAGAAACAGCTATAGTCTACAGCTCCCAGTGTGAGCAACACAGAAGAAGATGGGTGATTTCTGCATTTCCAGCTGAGGTACTGGGTTAATCTCACTGGGGCTTGTCAGACAAAGGGTGCAGCCCACAGAGTGTGAGCCAAAGCAGGGTGGGACATCGCCTCACCTGGGAAGTGCAAGGGGTTGGGGAATTCGCTTTCCTAGCCAAGGGAAGCCATGACAGGCGGTACCTGGAAAATTGGGACACTCCCAGCCTAATACTGTGCTTTTCCAATGGTATTAGCAAACGGCACACCAGGAGATTATATCCCATACCTGGCTTGGAGGGTGCCACACCCATGGAGCCTTGCTGACTGCTAGCACAGCAGTCTAAGATCGTACTGCGAGGCAGGAGCGAGGCTGGCGGAGGGGCGTCCACCATTGCTGAGGCTTGAGTAGGTAAACAAAGCAGCCAGGAAGCTTGAACTCAGTGGAGCCCACCACAGCTCAAGGAAGCCTCTGTAGACTCCACCTCTGGAGGCAGGGCATAGCTGAACAAAAAGGCAGCAGAAACTTCTGCAGAATTAAACGTCCCTGTCTGACAGCTATGAATAGAGTAGTGCTTCTCCCAGCATGGAATTTGAGATCTGAGAGTGGACAGACTGCCCCTTCAAGTGGGTCCCTGACCCCTGAGTAGCCTAACTGGCAGGCATATCCCAGTAGGGGCCGACTGACACCTATTACAGCTGGGTGCCCCTCTGAAGCTGTATGATCATTCCTCCAAAGGAAAGATCAGGCAGCAACATTTTCCATTCTGCAATATTTGCTGTTCTGCAGCCTCCACTGGTGATACCCAGGCAAACAGGATCTGGAGTGGAACTCCAGCAAACTCCAACAGACCTGAAGCTGAGGGTCCTGACTGTTAGAAGGAAAACTAACAAACAGAGAGGACATCCACACCAAAACCCCATCTGTACATCACCATCATCAAAGACCAAAGATACATAAAACCACAAAGATGGGGAGAAACCAGAGCAGAAAACCTGAAAATTCTAAAAATCAGAGTGCCTCTTCTCCTCCAAAGGAATGCAGCTCCTCGCCAGCAATGGAACAAAGCTGGAAGGAGAATGACTTTTATGAGTTGAGAGAAGAATGCTTCAGACGATTGGTAATAACAAACTTCTCCGAGCTAAAGGAGGATGTTCGAAGCCATCACAAATAAGCTAAAAACCTTGAAAAAAGATCAGACGAATGGCTAACTAGAATAAACAGTGTAGAGAAGTCCTTAAAATACCTGATGGAGCTGAAAACCATGGCACGAGAACTATGTGACACATGCACAAGCTTCAATAGCCAATTTGATCAAATGGAAGAAAGGGTATCAGTGATTGAAGAGCAAATGTATGAAATGAAGCGAGAAGAGAAGTTTAGAGAAAAAAGAGTAAAAAGAAACGAACAAAGCCTCCAAAAAATATGGGACTATGTGAAAAGACCAAATCTACGTCCAATTGGTGTACCTGAAAGTGACAGGGAGAATGGAACCAAGTTGGAAAACACTCTTCAGGATATTATCCAGGAGAACTTCCCCAACCTAGTGAGGCAGGCCAACATTCAAATTCAGGAAATACAGAGAATGCCACAAACACACTCCTCAAGAAGGGCAACTCCAAGACACATAACTGCCAGATTCACCGAAGTTGAAATGAAGGAAAAAATGTTAAGGGCAGCCAAGAGAAAGGTCAGGTTACCCACAAAGGGAAGCCCATCAGATTAAAAGTGGATCTCTTGGCAGAAACTCTACGAGCCAGAAGAGAGTGGGGGCCAATAGTCAACATTCTTAAAGAAAATAATTTTCAACCCAGAATTTCATATCCAGCCAAACTAAGCTTCATAAGTGAAGGAGAAATAAAATCCTTTACAGACAAGCAAATGCTTAGAGATTTTGTCACCACCAGGCCTGCCTTACAAGAGCTCCTGAAGGAAGCAGTAAACATGGAAAGGAACAACCAGTACCAGCTACTGCAAAAAAAATGCCAAATTGTAAAGACCATCAATGCTAGGAAGAAATGGCATCAACTAACGAGCAAAATAACCAGCTAACATCATGAGAGGATCAAATTCACACATAACAATATGAACCTTAAATGTAAATGGGCTAAATGTTCCAATTAAAAGACACAGATGGTCAAATTGGATAAAGAGTCAAGACCCATTGGTGTGCTGTATTCAGGAGACCCATTTCACGGGCAGAGACACACATAGGCTCAAAATAAGGGGATGGAGGAAGATCTACCAAGGAAATGGAAAAAAAGAAGAAAAAAAAAAACCAAGGGTTGCAATCCTAGTCTCTGATAAAACAGACTTTAAACCAACAAAGAACAGAAGAGACAAAGAAGGTCATTATATAATGGTAAAGGGATCAATTCAACAAGAAGAGCTAACTATCCTAAATATATATGCCCCCAATACTGGAGCACCCAGATTCATGAAGCAAGTCCTTAGAGACCTACAAAGAGACTTATACTCCCACACAATAATAATGGGAGACTTTAACACCCCATTATCAACATTAGACGGATCAACGAGACAGAAAGTTAACAAGGATATCCAGGAATTGAACTCAGCTCTGCACCAAGCAGATCTAATAGACATGAAACTTTCCACCCCAAATCAACAGAATTACATTCTTCTCAGCACCACATCACACTTATTCCAAAAGTGACCACATCGTTGGAAGTAAAGCACTCCTCAGCAAATGTAAAAGAACAGAAATTATAACAAACTGTCTCTCAGACCACAGAGCAATCAAACTAGAACTCAGGATTAAGAAACTCACTCAAAACAGCTCAACTACATGGAAACTGAACAACCTGCTCCTGAATGACTACTGGGTACATAACAAAATGGAGGCAGAAATAAAGATGATCTTTGAAACCAATGAGAACAAAGACACAACATACCAGAACCTTTGAGACACATTTAAAGCAGTGTGTAGAGGGAAATTTATAGCATTAAATGTCCACAAGAGAAAGCAGGAAAGATCTAAAATAGACACCCTAACATCACAATTAAAAGAACTGGAGAAGAAAGAGCAAACACATTCAAAAGCTAGCAGAAGGCAAGAAATAACTAAGATCACAGCAGAACCGAAGGAGATAGAGACACAAAAAACCCTGCAGAAAATCAGTGAATCCAGGAACTGGTTTTTTCAGAAGATCAACAAAATTGATAGACTGCTAGCAAGACTAATAAAGAAGAAAATAGAGAAGAATCAACTAGATGCAATAAAAAATGATAAAGGGGATATCACCACCAATCCCACAGAAATACAAACTACCATTAGAGAATACTATAAACACCTCTATGCAAATAAAATAGAAAATCTAGAAGAAATGGATAAATTCCTGGACACATACACCCTCCCAAGACTAAATCAGGAAGAAGTTGAATCCCTGAATAGACCACTAACAGGTTCTGAAATTCAGGCAATAATTAATAGCCTACCAACCAAAAAAAGTCCAGGACCAGACGGATTCACAGCCGAATTCAACCAGAGTTACAAAGAGGAGCTAGTATCATTGCTTCTGAAACTATTCCAATCAACAGAAAAAGAGAGAATCCTCCCTAACTCATTTTATGAGGCCAGCATTATCCTGATACAAAAGCCTGGCAGAGACACAACAAAAAAAGAGAATTTTAGACCAATATCCCTGATGATCATCGATGCAAAAATCCTCAATAAAATACTGGCAAACCGAATCCAGCAGCACTTCAAAAAGCTTCTCCACCACGATCAAGCTGGCTTCATCCCTGGGATGCAAGGCTGGTTCAACATATGCAAATCAATAAATGTAATCCAGCATATAAACAGAACCAAGGACAAAAACTACATAATTATCTCAATAGATGCAGAAAAGGCAAAATTCAACAGCCCTTCATGCTAAAAACTCACAATAAATTAAGTATTGATGGGATGTATCTCAAAATAATAAGAGCTATTTATGACAAACCCATAGCTAATATCATACTGAATGGGCAAAAACTGGAAGCATTCCCTTTGAAAACCGGCACAAGACAGGGATGCCCTCTCTCACCACTCCTATTCAACATAGTGTTGGAAGTGCTGGCCAGGGCAATCAGGCAGAAGAAAGAAATAAAGGGTATTCAGTTAGGAAAAGAAGAAGTCAAATTGTCCCTGTTTGCAGATGACATGATTGTGTATTTAGAAAACCCCATCGTCTCAGCTGAAAATCTCCTTAAGCTGATAAGCAACTTCAGCAAAGTCTCAGGATAAAAAATCAATGTGTGAAATTCATAATAATTCCTATACACCAATAACAGACAAACAGAGAGCCAAATCATGAGTGAACTCCCCTTCAAAATTGCTTCAAAGAGAATAAAATACCTAGGAATCCAACTTACAAGGGTTGTGAAGGACCTCTTCAAGGAGAACTACAAACCACTACTCAACAATATGAAAGAGGACACAAACAAATGGAAGAACATTCCATGCTCATGGATAGGAAGAATCAGTATTGTGAAAATGGCCATACTGCCCAAGGTAATTTATAGATTCAATGCCATCCCCATCAAGCTACCAATGACTTTCTTCACAGAATTGGAAAAAGCTACTTTAAAGTTCATATGGAACCAAAAAAGAACCCACATTGCCAAGACAATCCTAAGCCAAAAGAACAAAGCTGGAGTCATCATGCTACCTGACTTCAAACTATACTACAAGGCTACAGTAACCAAAATAGCATGGTACTGGTACCAAAACACACATATAGACCAATGGAACAGAATAGAGCCCCCAGAAATAATACCACACATCTACACCCATCTGATCTTTGACAAACCTGACAAAAACAAGAAATGGGGAAAGGATTCCCTATTTAATAAATGATGCTGGGAAAACTGGCTAGCCACATGTAGAAAGCTGAATCTGGATCCCTTCCTTACATCTTATACAAAAATTAATTCAGATGGATTAAAGACTTAAATGTTAGGCCGAAAACCATAAAAACCCTAGAAGAAACCCTAGGTAATACCATTCAGGCCATAGGCATGGACAAGGACTTCATGACTAAAACACCAAAAGCAATGGCAACAAAAGCCAAAATTGACAAATGGGATCTATTTAAACTAAACAGCTTCTGCACAGAAAAAAAAACTACCATCAGAGTGAACAGGCAACCTACAGAATGGGAGAAAAATTTTACAATCTACCCATCTGAGAAAGTGCTAATATCCAGAATCTACAAAGAACTTAAGCAAATTTACAAGAAAAAAATCAAACAACCCCATGAAAAGGTGGGCAAAGGATATGAACAGACACTTCTCAAAAGAAGACATTTATGCAGCCAACAGACACATGAAAAAATGCTCATCATCACTGGCCATCAGAGAAACACAAATCAAAACCACAATGAGATACCATCTCACACCAGTTAGAATGGTGATCATTAAAAAGTTAGGAAACAACAGATGCTGGAGAGGATATGGAGAAATAGGAATGCTTTTACACTGTTGGTGGGACTGTAAACTAGTTCAACCATTGTAGAAGATAGTGTGGTGATTCCTCAAAGATCTAGAACTAGAAATACCATTTGACTCAGCCATCCCATTACTGGGGATATACCTAAAGGATTATAAATTATGCTGCTATGAAGACACATGCACACGTATGTTTATTGTGGCACTATTCACAATAGCAAAGACTTGGAACCAACCCAAATGTCCATGAATGATAGACTGGATTAAGAAAATGTGGCACATATATACCATGGAATACTATGCAGCCATAAAAAAGGATGAGTTTGTGTCCTTTGTAGGGACATGGATGAAGCTGGAAACCATCATTCTGAGCAAAGTATCACAAGGACAGAAAACCAAACACTGCATGTTCTCATTCATAGGTGGGAATTGAACAATGAGAACATTCGAACACAGGATGGGGAACATCACACACCAGGGCCCGTCGTGGGGTGTGGGGAAGGAGGAGGGATAGCATTAGGAGATATACCTAATGTAAATGATGAGTTAACGGGTGCAGCACATCAACACGGCACATGTATACATGTGTAACAAACTTGCACGTTGTGCACATGTACCCTAGAACTTAAAGTATATATATATATAAAATAAAGTACATGATGCCACAGAAGGCAAAAAAAATAAAGAGGCAAAGAGTAACTTTACAGCAGAAAAATCTGGCAAACACCACTTCAATCAAGTGATCACAGTGAATAGGACAAATTAAAATTGTATGACAGATACATGGAGAATGCAACATCCACCTTTGCAATATCCCTCCCCAAAATGCACAACCTGAGTCTAATCATAAGATGTCACCAGAAGAACCCAACTTGAAGGACGTTCTACAGATTAACTGGTCCATAATCTTCAAAAGTGTCAAAGTCATCAAAGTGAAGGAATCATCATGTCCCTTTGGCTTCTCTGGTCTGGAAGATTCCTCAGTCTGGAGGAGGAATCTTCTAGACTGGAAGAGCTAAAGGTACATGACCACTAATGTCTCTTAGCAATGCATGATCCTGGCTGAATACTTTTGCTATAACAGACATTATGAGAACAATAGGTGAACCCTGAGTTGAGGCTGAGGATTAAGTTTTGCTATGGACTGAATGCTGATGTGCCCCCAAAATTCATATATTAAAGCCCTAACCCCTAATGTAATGGTATTATTAGGAGTTGGAGTCTTGGGAGGTGATTAGGTTTAAATGAGGTCATCAGGATGGGGTCCTTATGATGGGACCAGTACCCTTATAGAAAAGTATAGTAGAGACCAGGAGTTTTTGTGCCCTCTTCACACCCAACCCTTCCCACCAGAGCCATGTGAGGATACAGCAAGACAACTATCTGCAAGCCAGGAAGATGGTCCTCACCAGGAACTGGATCAGTTGGCCCTTTGATCTTGTACTTTCAGCCTCCAGAACTGTGAGAAATAAATATCTGTTGTTAAAAAAAAGACAATACTACCCAGAGCTATTTACATATTCAATGCAATCCCTATCAATATACCTAAAACATTCTTCACAGAAATAAAAAAAAAAAATCCTAAAATATTCCCAAATAGCCAAAGCAATCCTGAGCAAAAAGAACAAAACTGGAGGCATCACACGATGTGACTTCAAATTTTATTACAAAGCTATAGTAATCAAAAAACCATGGAGCTGGCATTAAAAAAAGACACATAGACCAACGTGACAGAATAGATAACCCAGATATAAATCCATGCATTTACAGTCAACTCATCTTCGACAAAAACACCAAGAACTTACAGTGAGAAAATGACAGTCTTGTTAATAAATAGTTCTGGGAAAAGTGGATAACTCTGTATAGGAGAATGAAAATTGACGTCTATCTCTCACCATATACAAAAATCAAATCCAAATGGATTGAAGACTTGAATCTAAGACCTTAAACTATGAAACTACTAGAGGAAAGCATTGCTGAAATCCTCCAAGACATTTATTTGGGCAAATACTGTGTAAGACATCAAAAGCACAGGCAACCAAAGCAAAAATGGATAAATGGGATTACATCAAACTGAAAAGCTTCCGTACAGCAAAGTAAATAATCAATGAAGTAAAGCTACAACCCACAGAATGGTAGAAAATATTTGCAGTCAATCCATCTGACAAGGGATTAATAACCAGAACACATAAGAGCGCAAACAACTTAACAGCCAAAAATAAATAAATAATTAAATTTAAAAACTGGCAAAAGATCTGAACAGACATTTCTCAAAAGAAGACATACAAATGGCCAACAGGTTTACAAAAAAAAAAAAAAAAGTGCTCCAAGTCACTAATAATCAGAGAAATGCAAACCAAACCACAATGTGGTATCATTTTACCCCAGTTAAAATGGCTGACATCAAAACTACAGGCAATAACAGATGCTGGTAAGGATGTGGAGAAAGGGGAACCTGTGCACACTGTTGGTGGGAATGTAAATTACCATTATGGTAAACAGTATGGAGGTTCCTTAAAAAACTCACAATAGAACTTCCATCTTTTCCAGCCATTCCACTACCGGGTATGTATCTAAAAGAAAGGAAATCAATACATCAAAGAGATACCTGTACTCCTATGTTTATTGCAGCATTATTCATAATAGCCAAAATATGGAATCAACCTAAGTGCCCATCAGTGGATGAATGGATAAAGAAAATATGGTATATCTACACAATGGAACATTATTCAGCCATAAAAAGAATGAAATCCTGTTATTTGCAGCAATATGGATGGAATTGGAAACCATTATGTTAGGTAAAATAAGCCAGGCACAGAAAAACAAATATCATATGCCCTCACTCATATGTGGGAGCTAAAAAAGTGGATCTAATGAAGACGAAGACTAGATTGGTGGTTACCAGAGTCTGGGAAGGGGAGCGGGGATGAGAGATGGGAATGAAAGGAACAATAAAGAATATAAATATATTTATTTACACTAAACTGGACATTTAAAAATGTAAATATGGTAAATTGTATATGTATATTTTACATCAATACAAATTTTAAAAAATAAATGAAAAACAATTCATGAAAGTACTATGAGAGCAATACATTAAAATTTTACAGGCCAGGCAAGGTGGCTCACGCCTGTAATCCCAGCACTTTGGGAGGCAGAGGCAGGCAGATCATGAGATCAGGAGATTAAAGCCATCCTGGCCAACATGGTGAAACTCTGTCTCTACTAAAAACACAAAAAATTAGCCAGACATGAAGGCACGCATCTGTAATCTCAGCTACTTGAGAGACTGAGGAAGGAGAATTGCTTGAACCCGGGAGGCAGAGGCTGCAGTGAGCTGAGATCGTGCCACTGCACTCCATCTTGGGTGACAGAGAGAGACTCTGTCTCAAAAAAAAAGAAAAAAAAATTACCTAAAAAGGGCAATTTTCTAGATAATATAACTTATCAGAATAGCTGTTTTAAGAAATACAAACGTGACTAGCTTTATCGCCATTAAAGAATTTAAGTAGTTTAAAATATAACCTCAAAAAATATTAAGCCCAGAGAGTTCTAGAGATAAGGTTTAATTATCCTTCCAGAAGTATATGAGACATTGCATATAAAAACTCCATAGATTGAAGAAAGAGGGAATGCTCCCAAATTATTTTATGAAGCAAGTAAAACTTTGAGAGAGTTGAAAAGAATACTAAAAGATAAAATTATAGGATAATTTTACTTATTTCCATGGATACAGATATGCTACATAAAATATTAGCAAATTGAATCCAATAAAATATAAAACATGACCAAGAAGTATTCATCCCAGGAATTTCAAGATGGTTTAACACTAGTCTATTATTGTAATTTACCATATTAACAGATTAAAGAGAAAAACTATATTACCAATTACTGAAAAAGCAATGCCCATTCAAGACAAAACTGGTAGGAAACTGGAACTAGAATTTCCTTAAGCTGTTAAAGGTTATCTTCCCATAACCTACTGCAAACATCATATTAAGTAGTGACAACTTTAAAGCATTCTTTTGAAGTTAGTAACTTACTATAAGTACTTCTAATGGTACTTCTAATTCAACACTGTACTAGAGGTCCTAGATAGCATGCTAAGAGAAGCAAAGGAAATTAAAAATGTGAGAACTGGAAAGAAATGATAGTCATATTTGCAGATAATAGTCTATAGAGAAAATCCAAAAAAAATTACAAACCATTATAATTAAAAAGAGGGTTCAGCAAGGGTCCTAGATAAAAAGCAATATACAAAAATCAGAATGTATACACTCCAGCAACAAACAATTAGGAAAATAAAGACACTATTTAAAAAGCAATTAAAACAACAATAAATCTAACCAAAGATGATTAAAATCTTTATGGAGAAAATTACAAATATTTATTCAAAGACATGAAATAAATGGAGTGATATTTATGTTAATGTGAAGGCTGAATACTATAAATATTAGGGGATACTGTTTATTGCTATTTTCTTCTTGGTGGAAGTAGCTCTATGATGTGGCCCTCCTGGGTTTTCTCAAACCCTTCACTTCCTCTCTACTAGGGGAAGTTTAGTGATTTAGCTCCCTTCTTGGGAAAAGAGTGTTCTGGAAGAATGTGTTCTGCTCTCCAAGAGTAGCTCTCCTCTTATGCAGAAAAAGCTCGGTGTAGTATTTTCTATATCTGGGTGATCATGACTGACTATTTCTGAAATCTGATAACATGCCCCTTTGATTTCTCACTAAGCTAAGCTGATATTTTTGCCTCTCCATTGTCATATTACTCAATCTGTTTAGAAATTAGATGAACAAGGGTGCTACTTATTGGGTCCCCTCAAAGATTCCAACAGGAAAGGTTGCAACTTTCTCCCCAAATTAATTTATAAATTGAATGCCATTCCAATTAAAATATCAACAAGATTCTCATGTAACTTGACGGGTTGGTTCCTAAAATTTATAGAAAAGTGTAAAGGGCCAAGAATAGCCAAGGCAGTGAAGAAAGAGAAAGAAATAATGAGAAAGAGAAGGAGGTGAAAGAGGAAGAATTAGAGGTGCTTATTCTACCAGACATCAAGGCTTACTACAAAATGTTAATTAATTAACACTATATAATATTGGCACAGGGTTAGAAAAATAGGCCAAGGAATATAATGTGGAAACCTGAAACAGACCTTATTTATACATGACAATGACAGTTTGCACTGTAATCAGTTGGAAGAAGTCAATACACTTGGGCTGGGATAACTGGCTATGCATACAGAAACATAAAATTAAATCCCTTTCTAATACCATATAAAAATAAATTTTATAAAACTACCAGTAAATTAACTAATAAATTAGAATGGTAACATACTCACTGGATTGCCGTACACTGTAAGCTCCCTGAGAGTAGAGATAACATCAAGTTTTTCCAGTTCTGTGATATCCTATTCAAAAGTTAATCAGTTATTATTTGGTTAGACTCAACATCTTCAAATGTAGACTCATTTGAAGTAATTATATGTAAGTGTTAGATTGCAGCTAGCTCATGATTGAATTCTCTGAAGTGAGCTTGAGTGACAGTGACAGTCTTCTGTATTCTTGAAAAAAGGCAGATCTGTGTACTGTAGATTTCAAATACATGACTGGCAAAGATAACAGTCTAACATGGAAAATTGGATATATAGCAGCACTTGTAAGAAAAGACCAAATTTTTTCTCAGAATTATGATTTATTCTAGGACTCAGATTATATTTGGTTAATTCCTCCAGCACATTGACAAAAAACTATGGAAAAGGTGAACCAAATCTAAAAGTTTTAAAGGTATATAACTAAACACAACCTTAACAATAAAAGAATGTGTGCTATTGAGTGGATTGCATCTTGATATACTTGCTGGGAATATATATAGCTGAAAAACTATCTCTCATGTTAAATAATTTGCCTTCTCCATTGCATAGCATTATTTATTAGCTTCCATTTAACATTGGTGAAAGTTTGCAAATATATTTTAGTTTTTGCAAAATTATTTCTAAAATGCTATTTCTGACAAACTTTAGTCAACAAGCTCAGCCTAAAGTTGTTGCTAGTTCATGTAACACAACAAAGTTATTGACATGCCTGTATTCCTTTGTGGAATTACTAGTGGACATATAGCAAATTCTTCTAGTATGTGTAAAAATATGTAGACCTATTTTAGATCATTTGGAAGTGAATTTGATTTTTAAAATGACTGATCTTTACTATTTTGATTTTGGAAGTATCATAAAGGAGGGTTTTGAAAAATCTGTAAATCTATAGAGATATTGTGCATTTTTACCCACAGGCAGTTTCTGTCTGTGGAACCAAGGCCTGATCGGTAATCACGGACATGCGAAAAGTCTTACATTATTTTCTCAAATTAAACCAAACATAACAGTAGTCACTAGTGAAATATTCCTAATCAAAATTTCTGTTTTCACAGAAAATGTTAATATGGGAAATAGACTATTAAATTTGTAGAAGATAATGATGGCATAAACTTTTAAAGAGACATCAGGGAAACTAATATGTCCCTAATTTGGGGGAGAGTGCTGATGGCTTCCCATTTTTAATATGCAGCATTATTTTTTACAGTAGTGTGCTGCTACTGGCTCACAAAGTCAACTGGTAAATTTTTAGGAATTTTGTGAGATGGTGTGTTAGCCTGAAATTGGCTATGACAGAAGAAATTATACCATAGAAATTGGCAAACGTTACTCATTAGGGATTTTTTTCCTCTTGGAGAGCCAGTTGTTAAGCATTAACCAGGATACCAATGGTAGTTACAATGTCAGCGTAAGTACTTAAGGCAATCATAATAATAATTGTGCCTGGATTGGGGCCTTCACTGAGGACAGGAAATAGCAATAGACTATTCTTGGGGTTCTTTTCAGCTTCAGGTGTTTAATTATATGTTTAAAAGTAGACAGAGTAGCTGGATGCCAGGTAGGGGAATCATTTAGACACAGGGATCAAACAGGACTATAAAGGTGAATTAAATAATGAATCTTTCAATTGTGTTTGTGTGATTCTTTCTTTTTTTTTTTTTTTTTTTTGTTGAGACGGAGTCTCGCTCTGTCTCCCGGGCTGGAGTTGCAGTGGCCGGATCTCAGCTCACTGCAAGCTCCGCCTCCCGGGTTCACGCCATTCTCCTGCCTCAGCCTCCCCAGTAGCTGGGACTACAGGCGCCGCCACCTCGCCCGGCTAGTTTTTTGTATTTTTTAGTAGAGACGGGGTTTCACCTTGTTAGCCAGGATGGTCTCGATCTCCTGACCTCGTGATCCACCCGTCTCGGCCTCCCAAAGTGCTGGGATTACAGGCTTGAGCCACCGCGCCCGGCCCGTGTGATTCTTTCTTTAGAAGCAAGACTATAGACAACAATTTGCTAAATCTATATTATTGGACATGATGGCTAAGTAAAAAGCATCACACCAGAATCAAGGGTATGTATTATATTTTATCAAGGATATAGCTTCTGAAGGATGTTAAAGTAGGCCAACGAGGGACTGCATATACCTTCACTTGAAATATTGTTCCTTTGTTAATTTTTCTAGGCTTTCTCCCTTCTATCAGTTTTTATTAACTCAAAGTTATCTGATTGTCCCTTTGTTGAAATTAATGCTGGTATCAGCCTGCCCATGTTGGTATGAATCTAGAGACAGAATCTCTCTCAAAAATAAAATTTGAAAGGAGAGTTCAGAAGTCTGAAGAAAATATGTTTTCAGTAGAATTCAACAGAATTTCCAACATAACCTTTCTATTCCTCTGAGTTCATTTTTTCCCCATCTAAATGTATGGTCACATTAAGGTACTATAATATTAATGGTTAGAATAAGCTTAAAGGCAAAATGATCTATCTAAATTCAATGGAAAATACCATTTCAAGGATAAAAATAAAACAAATAAGGGATGATCATTAAATAATAATACTTACTTCTTCATTCAATGATACGTAGAATCTCTCATATAAGTTGTCATTTAGCTATATTAGATTTTGTTAATAAATAAGCTTGACTAAGTATAGTTGTTATACCAGCTGATCTCTATCGATTCATTTGCTTAAGAGGGATAGAGGAGTAGAGAGCAGGGACACTCTTGTGGAAAAGCAGGTTACCAGGTCTAATCTGGTAACTGGACATCCTGTCAAATAAAGCAATGATACTTGCTAGGAAGAAGGTCCTCATTTATGATATTCTCTTAGCGGTCCTCATTTATAATATTCTCTTAGCAGATCTTCTTGGTTAAGGACTGCCTATAATAAATAAACCTAGAATCTATAGAATTATAAGGCATGGATCCCTGTAAAATGTCACATAATTTCAAGTTTAAAATGGAGATGGTTCGTAAATGAAACACACTCCCTTATTGTATAAGATCACCTCATGGAATCTCACTTGAAGACCTCACATTTTATTCTAAGCTCAGTGGTGTGTGTGATGTGGGAAGGAAGGGCCTGAGAAGGCACTAGGCATGTCCTGGGCCCTATGTGTCCTTGAAATTATTTATTAAAGCTCGATACCAGGTAAGATCTCTGATGAGTGTTAAAGTCTGATTTGACAGTCTTTTTTGTTAGCTCAGTTGCTATCACTGGAAAGATCTCCATAGAAGGGCAATTTTCCTAATTTAGATTTCTTCTTGATAAATCTTAGGAAGAATTATCCCCAGTTTTGGCAGGCTTTTCTCAGATGAATGTTTGAATCTGTATAAATTAGTTGTATACTATTTTTATCTGTATGTACATTCCCTAATTGCTTTGTAGAAAGGGGCATGGCTCATGATTTCCTTCTAACCTTGTCCAGGGCTTTTAAAAAATCACCCCCAGAAAAGGCTTCCTGAACTCTATAGCAAGTAGAGCCACAAATGTTTATGGAGGATCTATTATGTACTGGGTACTATGCTGTATACTGATACAAATGTAGACAAGACAGACTTGCTGCCTGCTCTTGGCGGTTAGTCCAGAGTTCAGTCTGTCTTTGAGGCTATCTTAGAGGTATTGGCAGAAGTAGAAAAGCTGGTAAAAGGAGAGCTAAGAGACCACCACAGAAATGCTGAGAGAAATGTGAGGGCTGTATAAGGTTATGTCTTCAACTCTTATCTGTATGCTATCTCAGGAGAGAGTCTGAGCGGTTCAGTTGGGGCGGTGACCTAAAAGTAACAGGTTAAATTCTCAGCAGGTAAAACTAAGCCAGGATCCTATCTAAGGAAGCCTTGAGTGGGGAGAGATATAACATTAAAGCCGAGCCAAAGTCCGTTATCAGGAGTTGATTCAAATGCCGGGTAGAACAAGTACATATGATAAGTTCAAGGGGCCAAAGGAAGTCCAGAATCAAGATTCAGAAACAACTTGGATCAAGAGCAGTCAAGGAACAAATGAGAACTCTCAGAGAGGACTGATGAGAAGAGCCTTAGAACATGTAGACCTAATCTTTGTTAATGAGCTTGTGCATGTGGCTTTGTCCAGTTCTTAAGTCTAGAAGTAGGGTGAATATTTCTGCATCACAGACTATTTCTATGCCTTGAAATATAGATGGTATATAAATGATAAATAACATACTAGCAACATTTTCATTGATGTTCTTGGAAGCTTTATGTTCAGAACTCAGAGAAACTAAAGCTTGTAAATCCCATAATAAAAAAATAATAGTTACCTGGATTTTATTATATCCTAGGAAGAGTTTCTCTAGTTTTACCAAAGATTGTAATTTGCCCAGTTCTCGTAGTCTGTTTTCCTCCAAGTGAAGTGCCAATAAAGAACTTGGTTTGGCAAAAGCACTGTCATTAAATGATCGGATGCGGTTATGATCCACTACCAATTCCTGAAGGACTACTAAGTTGTCAAGCCCTTCAACTTGGCTGATTTCATTACCTAAAAAGAAAGAAGTCATGATATATCAAGTGAGCCCAAACTTCCTGAATTAAAGGATATCTACTTACATATTAATATCTTTTAATCAGATGATTTTTCAAAAGAAGTAAAGGATTCAAGAAACTTATTTCCAAAGAGAAATTGAAATGTAATTTACAGGAAGGTAGCATCATCATAAAATAATATTTGCTAAAATTTCTCATTTGTGAATTTGAAAGATCAGGATGTGATGTACACAATGTACTGAAATGATCTAATATGTCTGTTCAGTAATTGTTAAAATAGTTGGTATTGACAAAAGTAGATACAGAAAAGTGCTGCAAAACATATGCTTCCTGAGTATATTATTACTCTAATAGACATTACAATAGTATATTTAATTATTTCTTAAAATAGACTAATTTGTTGTATTATGTTAGAAGAACACCATTAATTATGCTGTTCTTTCTCATATTTTTGCACTGCAACCATATTAAACACATCAAAGTTCATTTAATTCTTCAAAACTCTAAACCCTTATTTATAACCTATGATTTCTCTCTATCGTAGCTATCAATAGCTATATAGATAGTAATGATAACTTATATGAAGACTCTTCACTTTACAAAATTTTTTTATATGTACAGTATTTTCTATCAGAGTCTCAAAATACTATAGGGGAAATATTTTATCTCTTTTTTCTAATCAGAAAATTGAGGGTCAGAGAAATTAAGTGGCTTTCTCAAAGACATAAAAATGGCAATATCAGGCCTAACTTAGACTTTTTACAGTTTAAGCTCAATTATCTTTCTAGTATGCCACACTACGTTTCATTCAATATTCATTCTCCTTGATTATTATGTGCTGAATTGTGTCCCCCTGAAATTAATATGTGAAAATCCTAACCTCCAGTACCTCAAAATGTGACTGTATTTGGAGACAGGGTCTTTAAAAGATAATTAACGTTAAAATGAGGTCATTGGGATGAGCGTTAATTTAATATGACTAGTGTCCTCATAATAACTGGCGTAAAGACAGACACATAGACCAATGGAACAGAATAGACAACCCAGAAATAAATCCACACATTTACAGTCAACTCTTTTTTAATAAAGGTGCTAAGAACATACGTTGGGGAAAAGACAGTCTCTTCAATAAATGGTGTGGGGAAAACTGGATATCCCTATGCAGAAGAAATGAAAATTGACCCCTATCTCTTATCATATACAAAAATCAAATCAAAATGGACTTGGCAAAGATTTCTTGTGTAATACGTCAAAAGCACAGGCAGCCAAAGCAAAAATAGACAAATGGGATTGCATCAAGCTAAAAAGCTCCTGAACAGCAAAGGAAACCATCAACAAAGTGAAGAGATAGCTCACAGAATGGGAGAAAGTATTTATAAACTACCCATCTGACAAGGGATTAATAACCAGAATATATAAGGAGCCCAAACAACTCAACAGGAAAAAGGAAATGCATAGACATTTCTCAAAAGAAGAAATACAAATGGTCAATGGGTATATGGAAAAATGCTCAGCATTACTAATCATAAGGGAAATACAAATGAGATATCATCTCACCCCAGTTAAAATGGCTTTTATCAAAAAGACAGGTAATAATAAATGCTGACAGGGATACAGAGAAAGGGGTAGAATGTCTTCAAAGCTCTTTTCAGCCTTTCACTCATCTTTCTGTGTGCTTACTTCCTAAGTAAGCACATACATTTATGACTTCACCTTTCACTTCCATTGTGATCATTCTGAAATAATATATCTCTAGTCCTGACTTGTGGTCCAGTACTATTGCTAGAAAAACTTTCTTTTTTTTTTGAGATGGAGTCTCGCTCTGTTGCCCAGGCTGGAGGGCAGTGGCGGGATCTCGGCTCACTGCAAGCTCTGCCTCCCGGGTTCATGCTATTCTTCTGCCTCAGCCTCCCAAGTAGCTGGGACTACAGGCGCCCGCCACCACGCCTGGCTAATTTTTTGTATTTTTAGTAGAGACGGGGTTTCACCGTGTTAGCCAGGATGGTCTCGATCTCCTGACCTTGTGATCCACCCGCCTCGGCCTCCCAAAATGCTGGGTTTACAGGCGTGAGCCACTGCGCCCAGCCAACTTTCTATTTTTAATGCATCAAAATTGTCACAACACAAACTGATCTTTCTCTACTCTCAAATAAGCAACATTTCCCAATGACTTTAGCTTTAGTACCTCCTCTTGCCCAATCTCCCAGTGAAATTTTAAAAACATCTGGGACAGTTTTTCTCCTTATTTTACATCTAATTAGCCACTAAGTCTTAATATTTCTTCCTTTTAAACTGCCTTTTGGACTCACCTCTTACCACTCCCACTGCCAGCACTCTAGTCTATGCCCTTATTATGTCATTCAAGCTGGATAGAAACTGCATGTGCTTTGAAGGTAGACAGATCTAGGTTTGACTTGGTACCAGAACACACACTGGTGCAAACTTGGCAAATTATTAAACCACACTGAATGTCACTTTTTTCTTTTGTAAAATACATGTAACAATCCTTACCATGTAGAGTTGCTGTGAAGATTAAATATGACAATGATGTAGACAAACACCTTACCCACTGACTCCACAAATGGCAGCTGTTATTGTCAGAGTAAACTGCCTTACTTCCTGCATAAGGCTGCCCTACTCTAATTTGCCATGCTAGCCATGGCATCAGAACACACTCCTCCCTTACATTATTCGATTGAAATAGACCTTCCAGGGTTAGGTTGTCTGCTTTTTTGTATGTCAATGTATCTTTTAAAAGATCTGGGCAGGGATTGGTGGCTCATGCCTGTAATCCCACCATTTTGGGAGGCTGAGGTGAAAGGATCTCTTAAGGCCAGGAGTTTGAGACCAGCCTGAGAAACAAATTGAAACCCCATATCTACAAAAAAAGAGAGAAAAATAAAAAAAATTAGCCAGGCATGGTGGCACAAGCCTATAGTCCCAGCTACACAGGAGGCTGAGGTGGGAGGATCACTTGGGCTCCAGAGGTTGAAGCTGCAGTGAGCTATGATCGTACCAATGCACTCCAGCCTGGGTGATAGAGAGAAACCCGTTCTCAAAAAATAATAATAAATAATAAAATAAAAAATAAAACAAAAACAAAAAACAAACCAAAAAAACACACGAAAACAAATACCAATCTGTCATAGCCATAAAAAAGAATGAAATCATGCCCTCCCTCTACAGCAGCCTGGATGGAGCTGGAGGCCATTATCCTCAGTGAACTAACTCAGAAACAGAAAATCAAATACTGCATGTTCTTATCTACATGTGGGAGCTAAGCAGTAAGTTCACAGTAAGTACACTCCAACAATAAGTACACTGCAAAAAGGGGGAGAATGGGAGTAGGGGTGAGGGTTGAAAAATTAGCTATTGGATACTATATTCACTATTCGGGCAATAGGTACACTAGCAGCCCAATTCCCACCAGAACATAATACCATGTTAACAAAAATACACATGTACCCCTTGAATCTAAAATAATTTTTTTTTAAAAAAAAGATCTGTCATTGTGCTTAATTTCTTGGTTTTAAGGCCAAGTCTCTGGGTTCTTGATCCAAATCACAAGTGCTTTTGATAGATGCATTCAAATTTTTAAAAATATGGTCTAGAAAATCCTGTCTTTGAGAAGTTACTGTACTCAGATCAACTACCTCAGTATCTCCCCACATGGTCCACTGATGGATATACCTGCCTTTCTCCTATGCCATTAAAAATTATTGTTAGACTAATGTCCCAAGCCCTGTGTTTTTCTCATGCTACTTTTCTTAAAGTTTCAAGCTCCTACCTATTATGGACTATATCCTGTACAAATTTCTCTGCTTGACTTTCCCTACTTTGGTCCTGCTCTATATTTTCAACCTCAATTTTTCACTATTATACAAAATTTAAAAATTACTAATTGTTGGTGGGAGTGTAAACTAGTTCAAACATTGTGGAAGACAGTGTCCCAATTCCTCAAGGATCTAGAACCAGAAATAGCATTTGACCCAGCAACCCCATTACTGGGCATATCCCCAAACAATTATAAACCATTCTAATATAAAGACACATGCACACATATGTTTATTGCAGCACTATTCACAATAGCAAAGACTTGAAACCAACCCAAATGCCCGTCCGTGTTAGACTGGATAAAGAAAATGTGGCACATATACACCATGGAATACTATGCAGCCATAAAAAAGAATGAGTTCATGTCCTTTGCAGGGACATGGATGAAGCTGGAAACCCTCATTCTCAGCAAACTAGCACAGGAACAGAAAACCAAACACTGCATGTTCTCACTCATAAGTGGGAGAGAACAATGGGAACACAAGGACACAGGGAGAGGAACATCACACATTGGGGCCTGTCAGGGAGTAGGGGGGCAAGGGAAGGGAAAGCATTAGGAGAAATACCTAATGTAGATGACAGGTTGATGGGTGCAGCAAACCACCATGGCACGTGTATGCCTATGTAACAAACCTGCACATTCTGCACATGTATCACAGAAGTTGAAGTATAATTTAAAAATTACTGTAATGAGGCTTATTTAAATAAAAACTAAATAACATGATCTCATATATTGAAATGAGGATTATTTATCAAATTGATCATGTTTAGAGGATTTATAACTCTCTTAGAAAAGTGCATATTCTTTGTTCTCATCAGGTTGTTCCCTTTTCAAGTGTTGGCCCACAGACACCACAGTTATGTCCTGTGACTCTTTTCCTCCTTTCCCCTGCTTGCAAAGCACTCAGTAATGCTCACCTTCAGTCTAGATTCTATCACTCATTTAAAGAGCTCTATACATGTTCACGAGCTAATCTTTTAATTTCTCTTTTCTCTGAACTTCTGTTGCACTTAAGTTAGTAATACGTAGTCTGAACTTAATTCATCTTTGTCTCAGTACATCTCCACAGATAGATCTTAAACTACTTAGATCAAGGATTTCAATGATACATAATTATAATAACAAAGTACCTCCATATCTTTCATAGTACTTATGACAATTCTGAGTTTAATAAATACTTGTGAATTACCCACTAGTTTTTTTATTGTTTTTTAAGTTGAATACTATATACAAGTAAATTATGATGTAATACTGTCTATATTCTCAGAATACCGCATTGACCTTTGAAAATGGTTTCTAAAAGTATGTAAGTAGCCAGGAAAAATTCATTTGTGATTACTAAAATATTTTTGTCTGTGAATCTGTTTGAGTAAATACTGATGCTTATATTTGCTTATCAAAACAGAATGATGATAAAATCAGTTTTTAAAAATAAAGGCTTATACAATAACAGTATTTCTACTTACCCTGTAGAAAGAGGAATTTTAAATTTCTTAGTCTGTTAAGTTGTAGCTGGATCAAATTACAAATTCCATTGTAGCCCAAATGAAGAACTTCTAAACTGTGCATTATTGGAGGCAAATTTTCACTGCTCATTATGTCTCTGAAACACATAGGTAAGTTTGAGGCCATAAACTTAACTTCAAACCGTGTATATTATAAAAAGACAGTTCAGTATGTGTTTACTATAAACTGAAGTTAAGAAAATATAAATTTATTAATATATCAGAATTAAGCTATAATACATAGTCTGTTTATATTTTATGTAATATTCTTTAAAAAGTATGGTCTAGAATAAAGAAGTACATAAGGTGTTACAATGAAATCAATAGAAAATGTAATCAGGCAAGAAAAAAATGCATCCAGATTGGAAAGGAATAAATAAAACTGTCTTTATTTTCAGATGACATGATCCTGTATTTAGAAAATCCTAAAAGATCCACCAAAAAACTACTTGAAGCAATAAAGGAGTTTAGCAAGGTCACAGGATAAAAGATTAATATACAAAAATCAACTGAATTTTCTACTTACTAGCAATAAAAAATCTGAAAATGAAATTAAGCAAAAATTCTTTTTCACAAAGTATAAAAAAGAATAAAATACTTCAGCATAAATTAATAAAAAGTAGAAAATCTGTACACAGAAAACTACAAAACATTACTGAGAGAAATTAACAAAGATCCAAATAAATAGAGAAATATTCCATGTGTATGGATTAGAAGATTCCATATTACTAAAATGGCAATTCTCCCAAATTGATCAACAGATTCATTTAATACAATCTCTATCAAAAGCCCAGAAGACATCCCCCCCACTCACTGTGAATAACCATCTTGTCCTAAAATTTTTAAAGAAATGTAAAGAATCTAGAATAGTCAAAACAATCTTTTAAAAGAACAAAGTTGGAGAGCTTAAATCAATGATTTTTAAATTTTTTATAAAACCACAGTAATCAAACCAGTCTAGTACTGGCACAAAAGGACAGACATACAGATCAGTGGAACAGAACTGAGTACAGAAATAAACCCTTACATTTATGCTTAACTGATTTTTAGCAAAGATGCCAAAACAATTAAATAGAGGAAAGGAGAGTGTTCTAATAAAATGGTGCTCAGACAACTGAATATCCACATACAAAAATAGATTTAGACCTCACTCCTACCTCACAACGTACACAAACATTCAACTCAAAACAGATCACAGGACTAGATGTAAGAGTGAAAACATAAAACTTTTTAAAGAAAACAAGAGAACATCTTTGTGACCTTAGGTTAGGCAAAGAATTATTACATATAACACCTAAACTGCAATCTGTAAGAGAAAAGTTGATAAATTAGACTTTATCAAAATTAAAATTCCTTCAAAGACATCATTTAAGAAAATGAAAAGAGAAGCCACGGATTGAGAGACAATGTCTGTAAATCATTTATTTAATAAAGGGCTTACACCCAGTATAAAGACACTTAATAATGAAAAGCCAAGCAACCTAATTAAACAATTAGGATTTTTAGGTTTTAGATTTGAATAGAGATTTTACCAAAGAAGATATATGAATGATTAATAAGCATATGAAAAACTGCTCAACACTATTTGTCATTAGGAAAATACAAATTAAAACCACAATGAGATACCACTTCGAATGTATTAGAATGGCTATACTATAAAAGACAGGCACGCACTGGCAGAGATGTGCAGGAATTAGAATTTTCATATGCTGCTGGTGATAATGAAAAATGGTGCAACCATTTGGGAAAACAGTTTAGCAGTTTCTTAAATAGCTAAATGTTAAGTTACCATATGACCCAACCATTCCATGCATAGGTATCTACCCAAAATAAACACAATGAAAATATGAGTGCACACAAATACTTGTACACAAGTGTTTAAAGCAGTGTTATTCAAACCAGTCAAAAAGTGGAAACAATCCAAATTTCCATCAACTGATGAATAAACATTATGTAACATATCCATATAGTCATATCCATAGTGAAATAGCCAATATATTCAGCAATAAAAAGGAGTGAACTACTAACACATCCTATAATGTGAATGAACCTTGAAAACATGCTGAGTGTAAGAAGCCAGAGGCAAAAGACCACCTATTTTATAGTTCCATTTATATGCAATGTCTAGAAAAATACAATTCTAGAAAACAGATTAGAGGCTGTTTGGGACTAGAGGTGGGAAAGGAAATTGACTGTAAATAGACATGAAGGATCTTTTTGGTGAGATGGAAAATGTTATGAAATTATATTGCAGTTATGATTATACAACTATAAATTTAGTAAAATTATTGAATTATACATTTAATATAAGTAAACATGATATATAAACTGCCACTTCAATAAAACTATTAGAAAAATCAAATATGAATAGGATCCAAAAAAGTATGTATATAAATGAAATATTCATAGTAGCTTTAATCATAATAGCCTAAAATTAGGAACAACCAAAATGTTCATCAATGATAAAAGCATAAATAACTTGTCATATAATACATATAATAGAATACTATTTGGCAATAAAATGAAATAAATTACTGACACTTGCAACAAAATGAACGAATCTCAAAAGCATTATGCTAAGTAAAAGGAGCCAGACACAAAAACTACTTACTACATAATTCCAATTATATGAAATTCTAGAAAAAGGCGAAATTACAGCAAGAGAGCAGATTAGTGGTTGTTGCCAGGTGCCAGGTGTCAGGGGAGGGATTACAAATGAACTTTTTGGAATGGGAATACTTTGTATTTTGATTGTGGTAGAGGTTTTATGATTGAATACATTTGTCAAAATTCATTAAACTTTACACTTAAATTGGTCAGTTTTGTTGCATGGAAATTATACTTTGATAGAGGTAATAAAAGGCACAAGGAATGTTCTTTATTGGGAAAACTGGAATGAAAGTATTCTGATTTGGAGATACACATTATAAATATATATATATAATATATGATATGTATTATATGATATGATATATATATGTTCTATCAAAATATGTAAGGAGGTGGAAGGTTTGTCTTCATTTTTTGCGTAAAGTATATATTCCATTGGTGCTGAGTCATTAAGTGACCAGATAAATAATTTAGAAATAAAAGCAAAACAAATGCTAAAAAAAAAATCCCATTTCCATGCTACTGTGTATAGGGTTCCTTTGTGGGTTGATAAAAATGTTTATGATGAATAAACTAAAAATTGCTAAATTGTACACACAGGGTGAGTTTTATGGTATGTGAATTGTACCTTAATTTTTAAAAAAGAAACCCAAGGTCACCAAACATGCAGTACAAGGCCTTTTGTTTGTTTGTTTTTTGTTTTTTTCCCTTTGTTCACAATACAGGTTTGAAATGGAGAAGGCAGGGAATAAACAATGAGAGAAACATTTTGAGTATCTTTTTATTTATGAAGTTTATTTTTGGTATGTAGCTATAAATAAAATAGGTATTACAATAAGCTAAATGTTATGTACTGGAATGTGTTACTGCTATCATTAATGTGATTAACTGCTTTTAAAATTCCCAGCCAAAATTAGTTATAATCATAAAAATAAAGAATACTACCTGTTTGTTTTTGAAATTCCTTGCTGTCCATAGCCACTTGAAGGCACTTTCTGGTACAGTAGTTGTCTATTGGTTAAGTGAGTCTGAGGCTTTAGTCTGGGCATGATTGATTCAATATGATTATAGTTGAGGCATAAGACCTACAGAAAGAATATCTTATTAATCAGAAATCCTGGAAATTATTAAAAATTGTATGGATAAAACTTGGCATATACCACATAATTTAATAATATATTAGTGCTAAAACAACAAATGTTTATATCCTAAATAATCTAGACTTAGTTTTGAATGTGTTTTTAATCTGACATTCTGGGAAATTACAATACTTCACATGGAGACTCTAGAAAGCTCCTCAGCTTTCTCAATCTGTACTCCTGATTTCTCCAAACCTGACAAGGATGAAATAATTTTTAGTCGAAGAGACAGCTATTTATCTATGTTTAAAAGGCCTTAGTAGATGGCTGAGTCAAGGAAATAATAAAGGAGGCAATAAGGCCATTTAAAGAACCTAGAAACTTCTTACCATGTCTGCCTTCAATCCCATCTCTGACTACAGAGGAAAATTTACTACATATGTGACAATCACATAAAACTGAGGTCAAAGCAAAATCACTTTGGAAGGTAATAGTTTTTTTCTTGCTTAGTAAAAAAACAAACAAAAAAAACCCAAAGAAAATTTAGGAATAATTTATCTACTTTAATAATGTGGAAATATCATTTAATCCAAAGTAAAGAAGATAAAAACTTGCATTGGAAACCTTGAAAGAAAGAAAAATTTGTGAATGACTCACCTTCACATTAGGTAGATAGATTAATCCACTGAATGAAGTAAGATTATTGTTCTGTAGATTCACTTTACATACATTTCTAAATTGGTCGACTGGAATCAAATCCACTGTTCTGAATTTAGACAAATACAGTTACTATTTTAATAGGACAGGAAAATATAGGAAAAGGTGAGTTCCTTCACATATAGCCACCGAAGACATTAAAAATAGTCTCACCTGACAAATATAAAAATAATTACTTTAATGTAAAATGAATTGGTTAAATGATTAGCTGAATATACATTTTTGGTTGGATACATATGCAAGAAAGTGACATAGAATTTGGTTGCTTTCAAAAAAAATCTATTACCATATAAACATAGCACTATTATAGAAGAAACTTGTAAAAGAGACATTCCACTTTCTTTATAAATTCACATATATGTTCATGAAATCATAGTGAAGTTGATATAGTAAATCATAAGATTTTCAGGTTATAAACTTCAGATGATATATATGAAGCAGGTCATTTCTGAAATACCAGGAAGTGGCTAGGGATGGGAAAGGAAAGGAAAAGCAGGTAAGGGCTTTGAAAATAAGAGTTTCTGTGAGATCTTCTGGAAACCTTTATTGCATTCCACCCTGTGTGAACATTTTGGTAATTAAACAGAATGCTTGATTCACAGTCCATAGCTATATCTTCATTTGAGCCATGACAGAGAAGAGCATAAAACTACATCCCTTTCCCTAACCAGTTCTCTAAACAAATCCTAAACTTGAAGTTACAATTATGACATACTTTTACCCATTAATAAGTTATTCATTCATTCAACATAATTTCATTAGTATTTCCTAAGTGCAGCGAATGTGTTTGGAAAGGCTACAAGAAAGATGAAAGAAACGTTTCAGCCCCCAAGAAGAGGGAGCCAGAAAAATGAAAATAAAGAGAATTGCTATGATAGAGTTAGCATCTCTATCATACCAATGTAATGGCATTTTGGGGAAATAAAATCTGTAGCATGGAGCAGAAAGATCTTGAGATGATATTTGGAGCATTTGTAGGTATTTGTCGAGCAAATTAGCAGAAAAGAGTTCTAGGCAGTGCAACAGGTACAAACAAAGGCAGAAACAAACATGAAAAAATATCTTATGATTGAGATTCAGTAACTAGAATATTTCAGAATTCCTGAAATATGAAGTGTCATGGGCAGTAAAGAAAAGGACTACAATAGATAATAATGGACAGATAATAAAGAGTCTTTTATGCCATACAAAGGAATTTTTAATTTTAGGCTGGGCACAGTGGCTCACACCTGAAATCCCAGCACTTTGGGAGACTGAGGCAGGTGAACCACTTGAGCCCATGATCGGCGACTAGCCTGGCAAGATGGCATAAATGCTGTCTCCACAAAAAGTACAAAGAAAATTTGCCATGCTTGGTGGCATGTGCCTATAGTAGGAGGATCGATTGAACCTGCAAGGTTGAAGCTGCAGTGAGCCATTTTTTGAGACCCCATCTTAAAAAACACGCATTACTTAGCATGAACCTTTGCAGTAGAGTAGATAATTTTATGAGTTATTGATTATATTTATATAAGATGTATACATTTATAAGCTTCAGAAAAATGATAATTACATAATGTAATTATAATGTAAAAAGGCATATAATAAAATGATTGTACCTAATGGATGATGAAGTCCAATTTAGTTCTTGCATTTGCATGAAGTTGGAATGTCCTTGTCGTTCTGCAATCATGTCAGAAGTAAGTCTACCACCAAACAAATCTTTTGCATTCTCAGTCTCTGGTGGTTCCTATATGAAGGCATTTACAAAATGATGTCCTGTCTTACAGATGACTAAATTATGTAGTTCTCTGATTTCAGGTAAAAATTCAGTGGACTTATTTTTCCAGATTCCTCCTACTAAGTAGAACTAAATCCTGTGCATTATATATAAAACAAACATATGCAGGGCAAGGTGGCTAATACCTATAATCCCAGCACATTGGGAGGCCAAGGTGGGAGGATTGCCTGAGTCCAGGAGTTCGAGATGAGGCTGGGCAACAAAGTGAGACCCTGTCTCTACAAAAGCAAAAAAGAATTAGTCAAGCACAGTGGCACATGCCTGTAGTTGTAGCTATGTGGGAGGCTGAGGCCAGAGAATGTCTTGAGCACAGGAGTTCAGAGGCTGCAGTGAGCTATGATCATGCCACTGGATTCCAGTCTGGGTGACAGAGTGAGACCCTGTCTCTAAAAAATTTTTTAATTAAAAAAATTAAAACCAAACATATGAATACTGAAAGATGTGGAGAAGGCAGCAGACCAGGTAGGTACCTCAGGACCTGAGGAATGACACCCTGGATTTTCTTTTTGCCTCACCTTCTCTACTGGGTGCTAGAGAAGCTAGAAACCCAGAAATGACAATAAGAAAAAAACAAGACAAAGTACACAAAAAGCCTACTGTCTCTAGTCAAAGGATCAGGAAAGGGGAAGCCTAGCACAGCAGAAAACTTTAGACAATAACAAGCCTACTCCTGCTAAACCCTACAGAATAAACTGTGGCCCCAACTTCATGCCCACAAGTAAAAGCAGAATGGGCTGCTTAGACTTTAACCTGTGCTCATTTGTAACAAGGCACTTCTCCATTATCCACCTGCTGAGTGGGAACCTGGACTTTCATCCCCCATCAGCAGTAACACATGGCCCCACTTCCTACCTGCAAGTGTTATTGTAGATAACATGGGGAGTCTGGATTCCCACTTCCACCCACTCATAATGAGTTATCTGTGGAGCATCAATTAGGTGTTCCTGTCTCTCCCAGCCAGGATGAATCAGTGGAGGGAAATAGTAACAAGGAGTTCCTTCCTTCCCAGCCCGAGTAAATCAATGGAAGTCTGGTGGGGAGCATGAACTCCTACTCTAGCCTAGCAGTTAATGAAGAACACACCTCCAGGTTGTCAACAGAGGCCACATGGAGGAACTTGGACTTCTATCTCCCACCTGACAGCAACGAAGTGGTTCCCCATCTTCTCACTGGTATAGTGTCAAGGGAAGGCTTGCTAAAATAGATTTAAATAAGACCCACATAATACCCCAAATGTCCAGAATAAAATAAAAAATATGTCATGCTAAGAACCAATAACATCTCAACTTGAATGTGAAAAGACAATCGACAGATGCCAACTTTGAAATGATACAAATATTTTTAATTGTCTGAAAGGCATTTCAAAGCAGTCAAAGGAAAAATGCTCAACAAGGGATTATGAACATACTTGAAACAAATGAAAAAACAGAAACCTTTAGCAAAGAGATAAGTGATAGCAAAGCAATAGAAGATATGAAGAATGAAATGAAAATTTTAGAATTGAAAAATACTATAAACAAATATATGCAATGGATAGGGACTCAATAGCAGAATGGAGAGAAAAGAGAAAAAAATAACTTGAAGACAGAACAATAGAAATTACCCAGTATGAACAAAAGAGAAACAGACCCATAAATAAATGAGCCTCACTTTACCAAGACAGACACATCCTGTACTTGCGGAACCATACAAAAGATTTAATATTAGTATCACTAGATTCATAGAAAAAGGAGAGAAATAATGTGGGGCTGAAAAAGTATTTGAAGAAATTATAACCAAAAATCTTCCAAATTTGGCAAAAGACATAAACCAAGAAGCTAAGAATCTAATCAAACCTCAGATGGGAAAAAAACCCAAATCCATGCAAGGACATGTAATAATCAGAATCAAATTTCTAAAAACTAATGGCAGAGAAAAAAGGCATGAAAACAGTGACAGAGGAATTAAATCTTACCTGTGAGGGAAAAACAATGTGAGTGACAGCAGATTTCTAATCAGAAAGCATGGAAACCAGAGGATGTGGCACAACATTTTCAAGTGGTGAAAGAGAAACATCAACCCAGAATTGTATATCCAGGGAAAATATCATTCAGAAATAAAAAGAGAAAGCAAGACATTCTCAAAGGAAGGAAAACTAAGCAAACTGTTACCAGCAGACCTACCTTAAGAAATGACTAAAGAAAGTTCTTGAAATGGAAAGGAAAAAAAAGGAATCTTGGAATGCCAGGAAAGAGGAAAGCACAATGGAAAGAGTATTAATAAACTTTCCTTCTTTTCTTGATTTTTCTAAATTATCTTTGATTAGTTGATGTAAAAAAACCTATAATATTGTCTCATTTGTTCTCAGTGTATATAGTGAAAATATAAACAGGGGAGAAGAAATAGACTGAAAGGAAAGTAACATTTCTACACTTTACTCAAACTGGTAAAATGTCAACCCTAACAGACTATAATAAAGTATGTATATGCATTGTAATACTTAGAACAACCACTAAAAAAAACTATATGGAGAGATACACCAAAAAACACTATGGATAAATAAAAATAGAATTTCAAAATGTGTTCAAGAAGCTCACGGGAAGGCACAAAGAAAGAAAACAGAAGAAAGATAAACAAAGGAAACAAATATAAAACAAGAAAACAAAGTGGCAGACTTAAGACCTAACAGGTCAGTTAACTATATTAAATATAAATGGCCTTTGTTCATCAATTAAAATATAAAAATTAGCTAAAAGATAACATGATCCAACTGTATGTTGTCAACAAGAAACTCACTTCAAATATAATATATGCAGGTTGAAAGTAAAAGAACAGAAAAAGATATCCTATACATTAATCAAAAGAAAGCAGGAGTGGCTTCATTAACCTCAGATAAAGTAAACTTTGAAGCAAAGGAAATTACCAGAGTCAGAGGGGACACTACCTACTGATAAAAGGGTCAGTCCACCAAGAAGACGTAACAGTCTTAAATGTGTATGTACCAACAACAGAGCTGCAAAATATTTGAAGCTAGAGTCCCCAATTATTTTAGCCAATGATGTAGGTATTGCTGTGAAGGAATTTTGTAGACATAATTAAAACTCCTAGCAAGCTGACTCTCAATAAGGAGATCATCTTGAACAATCTGGATGGGCGTGATTCAAACAATTGCAAGGCTTTAAAAGCAGAGGTGAGGTTCCTGAAAGAAAGAATTTTCCTGAAGAAAATCCACTCATGGACAGCAGCTTTCATCTATGCCTGTGAGCCCCAGCCTGCCCATAATCTTCGCTTCCTGATGGCCTGTCCTATGGATTTCAGACTTGTTTAGGCAGTCCCCTCCATTATTAAATATTCCTTGATATCTATATATCTATATATAGACATAGATATCTCTATATGTATATCTGTCTTACTAGTTCTGTTTCTCTTGTTGAATCTTCAATAATAAAATCTCAAAATAAGTTTTAAAAACATTAATTCAGCCTTAGAAATACCATTGCTTTTGTGTTTTTCATAATTATACAAGCAACATATGATTAGTGTCCTCCTAAATCAGGGATTGGTAAATGTTTTCTACAGTTTTCCTGTAAAGAGTCAGTCAATATTTTAGCCTTTGGGAACACTAGCTTCTCTGTTACTATTTAATTTTGCCACTGCAGTGTGAAAGCAGTCATAGACTATATATAAACAAACAGGCATGGATGTGTTCCAATAAAATTTTATTTACAAAAATAAGTGGCAGGTCACATTTGGCCCAAGGGCTATTGTTGACAATCTATTTCAGACAAATGGTTTGAACTTCATCTAAATAAAACTGGTAAGTCATTTGATCTACTTTTACTCAAACTCCTTTCTTTTTTTCTACTCTGTTAAAACTTCATATCTAAATTGAGAATATGTATCCTTAATGCAAAAAATAATCTTTTAAAAATAAAAGTATGTGGGAACAAAAGATAAAATGAAAACACAACTACCCAAATCATTCTTTGGTTCCTCCTAGTCTATGCCCTCCCTGGGTTTCTACTCCCACTCCAAAGAAGACAATGTAATTATATATCTAGAGAGTGTTGGACAGAGAATGAGGCTCATGTGCCTATGATTTACCATTAAACAGTCATATAATTTGGAAGAAGTCATGTAACTTCTCTAGAGTTGCTTGTGTTCATACATAAAATAAAGGATTTTGACTATGCCATTTCCAAAGTCTATTTATATCTCAGACACTCTAGCATTATATATTACTGTATTACCTACCTCTGCACCCACTTTTCATGACTTCTTTTTCTACATATGTTTAATAAATGCAAGTATTAGAGCCTCACTTAGATTTCTTTTCTTTCTCTACTCTCTTCCATTAGACGATATTGCATATGCTTTTGGTCTTAACTGTTAACTGTCTTCAAATTACATTCAAGTCCAAACATATGTAAAGTAAATTTTCATACGCAAATTTAATCCTGTGATTTCAACTGCCCGCTTGACATCTCCAGTCAGATGATCTCCATATAAAACTAAAGTCCAATACTAATCATCTCACACCCCGAAATTGCTTTTCTTCCTATATTCATATTCTGTTATGGTGTCTTTTATTGGCATAGACTCAAACCTTGTAGACATCTTTCAGTCTTCCTTTCCTTTGCTCTTCAAATCCAATGCATTCCCATTACCTTGCATTTAAAATCTAAATTCTTCAGTCTAGTCTTCAAGATGTCCAATTATTAATTCATACATTTATATTTTGCCTCATTCCACAAATAATTTGTGGCAGCTTACAGGAAACACATATAATCAAAGAGTAAAATGCAAATCAAACATAATGAAAATCAAGCTCACTAGGATTAGTGACAAAAAGACTATAAGATCCTATACGGTTTATATTATTGAATCATAAATTTGGTCCTGAGCTTTTAGGTAAAGTGAAAAGGAATATAATTAAATAATACTCATTGATATGGATTGGCTCTGTGTTCCCACCAAAATCTCATCTTGAATTGTAATAATCCCCTCCTGTTGTGGGAGGGACCCAGTGGGAGCTAAGTGAATCACAGGGGTGGGTTTTTCCTGTGCTGTTCTCATGATAGTGAATAAGTCTTATGAAATCTGATACTCTTATAAAGGGGAGTTCCCCTGCACATGCTGTCTTGCCTGCCACCATGTAAGACCTGCCTTTGCTCTTCCTTCATCTGCCATGATTGTGAAGCCTTCCCAGCCATGTGGGACTGTGAGTCCATTAAACTTCTTTCCTTTATAAATTACACAGTCTCAGGTACGTCTTTATTGGCAGCATGAGAACAGACTAATGCAGTAAATTGTAGAGTCATGTGCTGCTGTAAAGATACCCAAAAATGTGGAAGTGACTTTGGAACTGGGTAACAGGCAGAGGTTGGAACAGTTTGGAGGGCTTAGAAGAAGATGGGAAAATGTGGGAAAGTTTGTAACTTCCTAGAGACTTGTTGAATGGTTTTGGCCAAAATGCTGATAGCGATATGGACAATAAGGTCCAGGCTGAGGTGGTCTCAGATGGAGATAAGGAACTTGTTGGGAACTGGATTAAAGGTCACTCTTGCTATGCAAAAAGATTGGTGACATTTTGCCGCTGCCCTAGAGATCTGTGGAACTTTGAACTTGAGAGAGATGATTTAGGATATCTGGTGAAAAATTTCTAAGTAGCAAAGTGTTCAAGAGGAAGCAAAGCATAAAAGTCTGAAAAATTTGCAACCTGATGATGCAGTAGAAAAGAAAAACCCATTTTCTGGGGAGAAATTCAAGCTAGCTACACAAATTTGCATAAGTAACAAGGTGCCAAATGCAAATCACCAAGAGAATGGGGAAAATGTCTCCAGGGCATGTCAGAGACCTTCATGGCAGCCACTCCCATCACAGGCCTGGAGGCCTAGGAGGGAAAAAATGATTTCCTGGAGCAGTCCAGGGCCCCCCTACTGTATGCAGCCTGGGGACTTGGTACCCTGTGTCCCAGTCACTCCAGTCATGGCTAAAAGGGGCCAATATATAGCTCAAGCCATGGCTTCATAGGGTGCAAGCCCCAAGCCTTGGCAGCTTTGAAATGGTGTTGGTCTTGTGGGTACACAGAAGTCAAGAATTGAGGTTTGGGAACCTCTGCCTAGATTTCAGAGGGTGTATGGAAATGCCTAGATGTCCAGGCAGAAGCCTGCTGCCCTCTGCTAGTGCAGTGCCAAAAAGAAATGTGGGGTGGGAGACCCCACACAGAGTCCCCACTGGGGCACTGCCTATTGGAGCTGTGAGGAGAGGACCACCGTCTTTCAGACCCCAGAATGGTAGATCCACCCACAGCTTGCACTGTGCACCTGGAAAAGCCACAGACACTCAATGCCAGCCTGTGAAAGCAGCTGGGAGGGAGGCTGTATCCAGCAAAGCCACAGGAGTGGAGCTGCCTAAGGCTGTGGGAGCCCACCTCTTGCATTAGCGTGACCTGGATGTGAGACATGGAGTCAAAGGAGATCATTTCAGAGCTTTAAGACTTGGCTGCCTCACTGGATTTTGGACTTGCATGGGGCCTGTAGCCCCTTTGTTTTGGCCAATTTCTCCCATTTGGAATGGGTGTATTTACCTGATGCCTGTACCCACATAGTATCTAGAAAGTAACTAACTTGCTTTTGATTTTACAGGCTCATAGGCAGAACGGACTTGACTTGTCTCAGCTCACACTTTGGATTGTGGAATTTTGAACTAATGCTGAAATAAGTTGGGGGACCGTTGGGAAGGCATGATTGGTTTTGAAATGTTAGATCATGAGATTTGGGAGGGGCCAGGGGTGGAATGATACGGTTTGGCTCTGTGTCCCCACCCAAATCTCACCCTGAATTGTAATAATCCCCACGTGTCATGGGAGGGACCCAGTGGGAGGTAATTGAATCATGGGGTCGTGTTTTTCTTATGCTGTCTCATGATAGTGAATAAGTCTTATGAGATCAGATGGTTTTATAAAGGGGAGTTCCCCTGCACATGCTCTCTTGCCTGCTGCTATGACTTTGCTCTTCCTTTGTCTTCCATTATGATTGTGAGGCCTCCCTAGCCATGTGGAACTGTAAGTCCATTAAACCTCTTTCCTTTATACATTGCCCAGTCTTGGGTATGTCTTTTTAGTAGCGTGAGTTGAGACTAATACACTCATTGTCAGTGAGCAGAACGTAACTTTTCCTTAGGGGTAAATGTTTTTCTTACATTTATTTCTATAAGTGCTTTCTCATGTGGCCCTTCAAATGAGGTCACAGAGAGAGAGGACAGGTAAGATCCTCAACATCTTTAGAGTAAATGCAATACTGGTCTTATAGGAGTATTTTAAAAAACATTCTTCAGTGAAAGCTAACAACTAAATAAAGCCCAGTATACAAGGTTCTAGGGAATTTGTATGTGTTGGAGTGAGAAAGTTTTAGTGACCCATTCTGAGGAGGGTCCAGAAAACAGAAGGGTTAGGATTAGTAATCTTCTCGGAGTACCTCAGAATACTAAATGATCATGAACTATCTTTCAATTTTCTAGAAAATTTGATGTGTTTTCTTCTCTGATAGGAGCTAGGCAACATTACACAGGGAAACCTTTTACTCTTTACACATTTGTCACGCATTTACCCTGTTATGTGGAAAACAGGAGCCCTATGAATTTGCTCGTTATAGAATCCAAGTATCCAAATGTTGCTTTCACATTCAGTCCTAGGGTCTGTGTCTGGTTTTCTTTACAGCTTACTTAGTAATGTTGACATACCACGTTTGTTGGTTCAAATATATTTTTATTAATTATTAATATTAGCAACTATATTTTCACTGAAAATAGAAAGCTGCTTTTAGGCTTAAGAGGATGGTAAAGCTCCAGTGCATAATTTTTCTATCTTGCCCCATAAAATTGTGTTCTTTACCTTTTAGGCACTGAATTCAATGGGTTCTATTGTAAGCAGCACAACCCTCCCCTTCCACCACAATTCGGACAATTAAGAATTGACCAGATGACAAAATTTAAAAACCCAGATCTAAAATAAGCTTTGGAGACTTAGATTACAAGTATAGTAAATTTGGCTATCATGCTAGTGATAAAGCAATGTTCAAAATGACTATGTCCTATGACTATGTGACTGCAGCTTAGACCAAATGTTATGAGTCATAAAACAACTTACAATTGATATCCCATCCAAAGCTTTCAGTTCTGGAAGATGAAATATTACAAACAACCGGTAGTTTTCTTGATTCCATATAATAATGTTTCCACACATGTCTAGAATGACCAAGTTGCATAAACCCTAGGTAATAAAATACATATATTTATCTATATGTATATTTAAAGCACTCTAGTAAGAGGTTAGCCATCCTCAAATTTTAATATTGGAATTATATTAGCTATCTTTCCATGGGATTTCAGTGCTTTTAAGTACTTATTTTTTTTTTTTTAGACATGGTCTTATGCTGTTGCTCAGGCTGGAGTGCAGTGGTCAGATCATAGCTCATTGCAACCTCAAACTCCTAGGCTCAAGTGATCCTCCCACCATGGCCTCCCAAAGTGCTGAAATTATAGGCATAAGCCACCATACCCAGCCTAAGTACACTTTTAAGAGCAAGCGTTACCCTTTCAGACCACTAAGGTATAATTCTGTGCAATATTTCAATGGTCTATGTTATAAAATCAGAGTCTCTTTTAGGATACTAGTGCCAAATGTATTATCTATTAATGGTAAGGGCTTAGAGGGAACTTTGCTATGTTCAAGACAAATACACTTTGTTTATGGAATAATGGCTTAATAAATGGATGTATGTGTCTATATAGATATAACAGGAATAAAAGACACTGCTTTTTGAAAAGCGATGAAACTGAACTGCTTCTACTTTCTGAGAGGGTAGTAGAATTCATCCTAAGGGAAATGTGCTGTTTTATTAGACAAGACACTTTGATATGCCTTTGTTGTGAAGGAAGGGTCTTGGTAGGTATGGAAGGGAGAGGTGAAGACAAGAGGGAGTAAAACTACTGTGCATCATAATGTGAAATGGCTTATTGTGTTGCTGGTGTTGTTGATTAGGTTGCCTCCCTAGCTCTATAAGTAGTAATTATATTGGGGGAATAGAATGGGGAGAAGTCTGAACTAAGAAAAGACAGGAAATGGACACAAGTTTTTGGTAGGAGATAAAGTCCTAGTAATATTGTATCAGCAAAAGGAGAGGCCAGTGTAAGACCCATAGTGTTAGAAAATGGCCACTGAACTTTAGAAACAATGAAGTCAAACATGACATTTGAAGTAGATTCTTGTTCTGTGCTATAGAAACCCTATGTTTTGTTCAAACCTTTAGTAAATCCTATTACACAATAGCCTTAAATTAGTGGTTTCTTTGGGGGAATTAAAGAAAGCAAATAGCAAAGGTGACCGAATTTGAGCCACTGGTAAGAGAACAGTGATAGATCATCAAGAATTGTACTGAGAACCGAAGAATGCTAAAGAATCCCTGGAAATATGAAGAAGGCACTAGTTAGGAGGAATAGGTTTGGTTTATCATACTTGAGTATTAAAAAAAGTTACCCCAGAAGGATAGCAAATGGGGACATTATGTATACACAGATATATATTTGTATGTATACAAAATTGAATGCAAATACATTTTAATAACCTTGTTATTCTTTTTATTTTCTTTATATTTTCCAAATTCTGTGCAGTAAATATGCATTACTTTCATAATATAAAGAAACAATACATATTTTAAAAAACAAAAAAATTACTACCCCAGATAATTACCTTTAAATTGTACATCTCCTGATTGACAGCAATATAGTTATTGCTTATGTATAACTCAACAAGAGTAAAAGATTTTTGTAAACCACTCAATGAAGTGATTCTGTTGTTCTCAAGAGAAAGGGAGTGAAGATGAAGCATATTATCAAAGGTATGCTGTTCCAAACCAGTGAGAAGATTATTATTTATGCTGAGGCGAGTTAATTTAGTCATCTTAGAAATACCTAGAAAAATAAGCAAATTCAGGAAAAGATTCAAGTAACACTAAAGGGTTAATTTAAAAAATAACTGGCTGGTCATTTTATTGTAATCAAATAGCTAGGTGCAAATGGCTTTAAAGATTGTGTAATACTAACCATATTGCTTTTCCCTTTGTTTTGGAAGAATATAATCTTGTATATAAGCCCCATCTCAAACATTAAATTCAAATTTTGTATTTCTAAGTAGATTCCTTCTTCTTAGGAGTTAAGGAAAGGCATTACATGAACATATAGAATTTCTCTTTCAAATAACCTTAAAATGATATAATTAATTAAGATTTTCACCATTTTGAAAACAAAAAGCTCTACACAAAGCTGAAAATAATCACCAGCCCTCATTTTTAAACATTAAGGGGAAGGAACCACATTCTGGAAAGTGCATCATTTGTATTAAAATGAACGATTTAGCCTCATTTTACTTTCATATGCCTAAAAGTACTCTAAGATGGAAGTTTAGAAAATAGGACCAGTCTAACTCCTGCGTACATTATGTACTGCAAGCACTTTATAAGTATAGCCAGGATGGTGCAGTTGAAAGACAAGAACTTCGGAATCCTAGTTGGCTTCAAATGTATCACTACTAGGTTTGTGGTGATACATAAATTATGTAACTGCTGAGCCTTAATTTCCTCATCCAAGGAGTTATGAAACTCCATACTTCCAAGGAGTTATGAAATTAAATGGAATAATGTTTGGAAAGTATCAAATAATTATCTGTGGTCCCTTTCACATTAGTTCCTATTGTGGGACTGTACAATGTTGAAGGTGAATCAATCCAGGGCAAGACAGGATCAAAGCCATCAGAGCAAAAATCATTAAATGGATATGGAACCTACCCATGTGTGGAAAAAAAGGAGAAACTCCTGTTAAAGTTTAGAGGGGTAGCTATCTTCTCCAAAATGTAGGTGTAAGAAAAATACAGATTGGAAGATTCTTCTGTTTAACAAGTTTATGGAAGGAAATGAAAAGGAAATAGGGTTTTTAATTGTTATGTACAAAGCAAAACTAATACCCAGCTGTAGGGGAATGGGAGACTGGTGATAATTCTAGACACAGGTGCCTGAGCTACCCCTAAGTTTACTCTACTGAAATCTACAGAAGAGAGGCCTGTGAATCTGTGTCTTCAATAAGTATCCCAAGTGATTCTCATGATCAAGAAAGTTTTAGAAATATATTGTTAACAACCATTAAAATGAAATATTTAACAAATGTTATGTATGCTTTCTTAGATATATTTAATACTTGCTTGTATATATATAATTTTTTGAAATCAAATCTTCTATTTTATGAAAAATGTAGTATATATACATGCTAAAAATAATCCAATTCGAAAATGAATAAAGTATAAATTCCCTTTCCCAGCCATGATTTCTAATTCTTACCTTCTCTCCTTGACAAACACAACCATGTTACCAAAATGCACATACAGAAATATTCTTTATTCAGATAAGTGTATGTGTGTATACACATATACATATTTCTCTTTTCAATCAAATAGTGCACACTTGTGGAAATATTTTTTAATTTCTAGGTGTTAGTTACTCTTTTGAGTAGATGGAGAGGGAGAATAAAAGAAAGTTGGTAGCAAGTCATGGAAAGCTTCCTTCAATTTCTTTCTAATGAAGGTAAGAATAAAATAAAGCTGGGGAGGAGTCAGAAAATACTTGACTTGGTAGTATATATTCTGGGACACGTTCTCTAAACTCATGATATTTAGCTGTAGATAAGCATAAATCCAAATGAAGAGAAGAATCTAAGAAGCGTGGAAGGGGAAAGGGAGGAAAAGTCTTTTTCTCTCTGGTTCAGAAAAATATGTTTTAACACTGAACTTTAAACAGTCAAATAAAATATGTTATATTGGTATCATTATTATTAAGATATTACTAAAGCTGCTTAATTGGACTTGTATGTGGATCCATGGAAAAGGTTACATGTAGTATATTTTATTTTCAACCTCTAATGAGTATAATTTTCATTTTTTGTTGAAGTATTCAAATTTCAAATATAACCTTAATTTTATATTTTTAAAACAGAACTAGTCTGCTTCATCTTTTTCAAAAGCATACCTCATTTATTTGTGCATTCAACTTTACAGACGTTAATGACTAACTAGTTGGTATGTGCTAGTGTTTGGTAACAGATTATAAACTAGCACAGAGGAGAGGAGAGAGAAGGCACAGGAGATGAAAGTCAGCTTGCTGGGCTCATATAAAGTAAAATAGTCACAAATTCCATGAATAGGTATGAACTTGTTTTAATTTTTTATTTATCTTTTATTTTTTAATTGGACAGATAATATTGTATCTATTTATCTTGTACAACATGATGTTTTGAAGTATATATATATATAGTAGAATGGTCCAATATAGCTAACTAATAGTTGTATTACCTCACGCAGGTATTTAGAATACTCTGCCACAAAACTTGGAACTTTCCTAGAGATCTTCCTCTTCAGAAACTCTGTTCTCAGGGTTATTTTTTGCTTTGTTGTTTAGACATCCATATTTTGAGACTTCAAAGTTCTTAAGTACCTTACCTTCTATCTTTGAGATGCAGTTTCCATCTAATGTGAGCTCTTCCAAGTTAATACAGGATTCCAGACCCTCCATTTTAGTGAGATTATTATTGCTGAATGATGCCCATTTCAAATTTTCCAATTTTTCTAAATTTGTGATTTCAAAAAGATGTTGTCCATCTAAATTTAAGGCAGTTATCTGTAGAATAATTTACATTATATGTTATTTCTAAATCTTATAAATAAATTCAGTCAATGTTAGTAACATTTTAAAAAGCTAATGAAATAATTCAAATGTGATAAGTAGGTATCAAAAGAATTCCTTCAGGAATATTATGAAGCTATTAGTTTACAGAAAAGTAAAATTTGACAAGATTATAACTCCAAGAAGGACTTATATGGTATTAAGGACACTGTGATGAGCTAGAGTCCCATTGCAGTAATGGACTTGTCCCCAGCTGCTGGGAGTGCTTCTGGCAGAGAGCCTTCAGCTGTCAGTCCCCTGCAGGGACTGCCTTGCTGTAGACAGCTGCCAAGATCACGCTCCTTCCCAGGTTGGCCCTCAGCCAGTGATGGAGGCATATAAAGGCCTGACCATCTCAACCCAACTTAGGACAAATTTAAAGGGCCATTCTGGCTCCTCTAACTCCGGAACTGCCTGTGGGTCAGCCAAGGCTGTCACTGGGCCTTCATTTGCAGCTCAATATCTATATATATCTTGTAATAAAAGTAATGCCAGTAATATCTCCCATTTTCAAGGAGCAGCTTCACTTAGCCCAGTTTCTATGTTTGGCAAGAGGTATAAGGACACCTAATGTAGCAAGAAGCTGCTAGTGTTCTATGACCTTTTCCCTTATCCTTGGCTGAATTCTGACCAGCTCCCCTACTCCCTTGTCAGGATACCTGACTCTTGCTGTCCAAATTTTGGCTTGATCTCTGGCTCTGAGTCTTTAAAGTTTGCTTGCCTATTCTGACATGTTATCAGAATCCAGAATTAGAATGGCCCTTTAAATTTGTCCTTCAGTTTTAGTGCACCTTTATCTTAAATTTCCAATTCTGTGGCGAGCGCAGTCAAGGCCCAGCCCATCTGACACAGCCACTCATGACTTGACCTCCCTGTTTTTTATTTTTTGGAATATGACAAATGTATTACTTTTTTCTAATAATAACAATGTCTTTCTTATTTTTATTTTTTCCAACTCTATTGAAGTATAATTGACAATTTAAAATTGCATATATTAAAGATGTATAACTTGATACAAGCATACATTATAAATTAAAAACTGCATGATCTCAATTATATATGAACTCTAAAATAGTCAAACTCATAGGAGAGAGTAGAATAGTGGTTGCCAGGGGCTGGGGGCAATGGGAAATGGGCAGATGTTGGTCAAGAGGTACAAAGTTTCAGTTATGCACAACGAATACTTTCTAGAGACCCTAATGTACAACACTAAAGTTAATGATAACTTTAATGACTAAAGGTAAGCACTAAAGTTAACGATACGGTATTGTATACTTGAAATTTTCCAAGAGGTAGATCTTAAGTGTTTCTTCCCTATTTTAATTAATCTCTTCCAGCTTTCTCTCCTTTACCTATCTGTGCCTTTTTTATGATACACAGACCAACAATGACTTAAAAATAGATTTAAATTAAACTTTATATTAGGTTTAGTAGAATTAACCTTTACCTTCAAGTACCAGTTTCCACTCGGATGTAAATGAGGTCCTAACTTTGAAATCTGCGTCAGAATTTTGGCAGAAGGCCATATACTAAGTATCCGTGGTCTCTCCTCTTTAGTACTAGAATGCCGTAAGAGAGATAACTAATAAAATTTAAAAAATACAATGAAAAAAGGAAACAGTATACAGAGGTTAGTTGATACATAGTTAAAATTATTGTTTCCAGGGAAGATGCGTGGCCCAATAAATAATTTTAAAATGTAACATTTCCTTTGCCTTAAATTGTTTTCAATATCCAGACATACTTTAATTACATTGTTTCTTGTTTTAGCAAATATGGAACCATTACAAGATCATATTTATAAGATTGTAAAAGGATTACTATAATATGAACACCGATATAATCCACCCTTGAAACTAGCTTAAGAGCTAGAATATTATGAATAGATTACAAGCACCCCGTGGGCCCGATCCTAAGTCCTTTTCTCTCCTTCTCTGTAGAAGTGATCATTATCTCAAATGTTTTGTCCACCATTCACTTGCTTTCTTTATAATCCTATGTCTGTGTCCATAAACAATATATAATTTAGTTTTGCACATATTTGAACTTCCTGTAAATTGAATAATATGTATGTATTCTTCTATGACTTGCCTTTTTTGTTCAATATCATATTCATCAGATTCATCTAAGCTTCTGTATGTAGCTGTAGTTCACTCATATGTCCTGTGTATAGTATTCCCTTAATGACTCTCCTGTCAATTAACATTGGAGTTGATTCAGTTTTTGCTATTATAAACATTGTTGTCATGAATATTCTTGTGCATGTTTCCTGGTACATACATGCAAGAGTTTCTTTAGAGTATATGCACAGAAGTAAAGTAAAATTGCTGGGTTGTAGAACACACACACACACACACACACAAATATACATCAGCTTTACTGAATAATGTCAAATTGTTTTCCAGAGTGGTTGTACCACTTCAGAAAAATTACACTTTTACTTCATATTCTTGCAACAGCTTGGTATTGTCAGACTTTAAAGTTTTTGCTCATCTATAAAACTGGCAAAAATTGGTAGGTCATTACGGTTTTAATGTTCATTTTCTTGAATACTAATGTGGTGGAGCATCTTTTCCTAAGTTAATTGGCTGTTCTGATTTCCTCTCCAGTGAAGTGTATGTTCAGATCTTTGGCGCATTTTTCTGTTTGGCTGGTTGTCTTTTTCCTTATATATTCTGGATATATAAAGAATATCTTTTGACAGTTGTGTTGCAAATTTCTTTTCCCAGTATGTAGCTTGTCTTTTCACTTTCTTTGAAAAAAGATATATTAATTTTAATGTAGACATGTCCAATTATTTATGGTTTATGCTCTTTGTTTCCTGCCTACTAAATTATTCACAAATTCAAAGTCATAATGATAATCTCTGATATTTTCTTCAAAAATTTTTGGTTTTGCCTTTTACAATAAAGTCCTTAATGCCTTTTATTGAATAATCTCCCTGATCTGCAAAGGCAGTTCTGTTATTTATAAAGTTTCCACAGTCTATATTAGGTCTTTATTCTGTTCCGTTGGTCTATTTGTCTAGCTCTGCGCCAATACCACATTGTCTTAAAGGATTTTAGCAGGATTTGATTTCTTTTTAAAAAACTAATTTTCTTAATTTCAATTTTAATTTTAGATTCGGGGGTACATGTGGAGGTTTGTTACAAGGATACGTTGCATAATGTTGAGGTTTGGGGTAGGATTGAAGCCATCATCCAGGTAGTGGGCATAGTACCCAATAGGTAATTTTTCAGCCCTGCCCATCTCCCTCCTCCTTGTTGTATTCCCCAATGTGTATTGTTCCCATATTTATGTCCATGTGTACCCAATGTTTAGCTCCCGTTTATAAGTGATAACGTGGTATTGGTTTTCTGTTTCTGTGTTAATTCGCTTAGGATAATGGTCTTCAGCTGCATCCATGTTGCTGCGAAGAACATGATTTCATTCCTTTTTATGGCTGCGTAGCATTCCATGGTGTACATTTACCACGTTTTCTTTATCCAGTCCACCACTGATGGGCACCTAGGTTGATTCTGTGATTTGACTATTGTGAATAGTGCTGCAATGAACATATTAATGCATGTGTCTTTTTAGTAGAACGATTAATTTTCTTTTGGTTATAGCCCCAGAAATGGGATTGCTGAGTGGAATGGTAGTTCTATTTTTAGTTCTTTTCTTAGGGTAAATTCCCAACTCTTCTTTAGGATTGTGAATTTTTTTTTTATCAATGAAAAGTTTCTTTTCAAAATTTTGAATAGATCCAAAATTAAACATTACATTGCTTAAAGAATTAATATTCTGATACTCCACAAAAAGTAAACAGCTGGAAAACTAGAGTAGATATATTTAGGATGTTGAAGCTACTTTGGCTAAAGTACAGCATTCTTAATATGGATAACAAAGATATTTCCCCTCCTTCCATGTTAATGGATTTTGTTCTTTTCAGCCAAACAAATATAATGTTAATATTAAGTAGACAGATAATTCACTAAATGCTTTCTGAAAGCGTCTCAGCTTACCTTATCCTTAGAAAGTTGCTTATTTTCATGTAGGCTCTAGAAAGGGCTTTGGTGAGTTCAGGTGACTGGTAAAAAAGCAGTTACTCTCGAGGTATTTTTGGTGTAGTGTTCATGGATAATCAAGAGAATCCATACAACAATTTGGTATTTAAATGAGATACATTTAAACAGAAAAAAAATCAAGTGGTATGATTGCTCTATATTAATTTTTTATCAATAGGCTAAGAGGGAATATAAAATCTTAATGACAGAAAAAGAGTATGCAAAATATTATTTGTATGTTCTAAATAGCCCAATGAATAGTAAACAGTAAAATCCAACCTGAGTAATCCTTGTTCCAGCAATAAATTTCATAGCTGCTGTTGCTTCTTCTTCAGAAATGAAGACTCCATTTAAATGGGTAAGAGTCTTTAATCTGCCAATAACACTCAGCCTCAATGTGGCTGGCTTGGGAAAAACAAAAAAAAAATTTTGATTAATTATTAAATATGTTATGGCATGAAAATGAGTGTTTTCATGTCTTTCCATATAATTCAAAATCATACATTTCCTTGTTCATGACATATACCTAAAAATAAAAGCTTAATTATTTAAATAATAGTTGAAATTATATTTAATGATTAATCTATTTGTTTGAAGGTTGGTGATTCTACTCTGATGAGGGAGGGAAATCCCATAAGCTATTGAAAAGTGACTGCGGTGAAAAGTGTTAAAAGAACAACTGTAGTGACTCCTGTTTATCTAGATCAGCGGTAAGCTAGTCATCTCCATGTGTGATTCAATACGGATCTTTAGCCTTTGACAATCAAATTTGGCAACAGGGAGATAGCTGTAGTGTGATCATCCAGGAAATATGCTTTGGCAAAGGAAAAATATTATTCACTTTTACTGAGCAAAAAAGAAGAAATACAGCAATATAAACTTAGTAATATGGTCAATTTAATAGAACCAATTGTGCTTTAGTTTCCTTTTTAAAGGCTGAACACAACCTGATATACATCTTTTAAGGGCAGAGAAAGGAAGATTCTTGACTTTATAATCTTGGGACTTACTTTAAATACTTGAAGATATACTTAAGTATAGTCATGGAATATGAAAATTACCTAGCATTAACCTACATATTTTTGTAATGAGAAAAAATAATGTTCAGATTGCCTTTTTATAAGAGAACATAAGACTTTATAATGCAGGTTTATGAGGGGAGGTGATTTCTGGACTTAAAATTGAAAACAAGTAATGAATAATGCAAAATGCAAAATAAAATTGTAAAACATGTTGCTCAACCACAGATTAGGATATATTATAAATCAAATTATGTTTCTTCCTTAATAGTATGCCCCTCTCACTGTATTATATTATTCTTGGTTCCTATGCCTCATTAAAATACAGTTCCAGCACACTGAACTATATAAAATCTCTGGAGGTTTGCAAATGGCAATGACATCAATGACTCAAAGCAATAATGTTCTCAATCTATTAGAGGTTACAAAAAATCTGATATGAAATTATAGTCTGTTCTTATAGTAACATCTGATTCATTTGATCAGTATATTAAATCCAATTTATGAATGACTTCAACGAAGGAAGTCTAGAAAAATGAAGATACTTTGCCTATCTCTGGCTATTACTGAATAGTAAAGTTAGTAGGGAAATGGCTCTGAAATAAAAATGTTTGCTTTTTAGTAACATGTCTGTGGCATACCTTTTGCCATGGATTATGTTGAATATCAAGAGTGAGAAGGCTTGTGGTGTGTTTGCATAACATATTTATTTCATCGCCAGATTTTTTCAGTTGATTCCAGCTCAAGTCTAAGTGCTTCAGTTTCATCAGACCTCTAAATCCCTCAAGGGTTATCACATGGTTGTGGCTTGCATCCAAATATTCAAGGTTATACTGCAACACATATAAATAAAAGTTATGCTAAGAGAATCATAATTTGTATTTACAAAATAGTTTCTCTGTGGTTCTTTACATACTTAACACACTTCTTGCTAATTCTCACAGGACATATAAACAGTAGTTATGTTGCAATGATGGTATCAACATATGTATTTGTCTAAAGAGCCACAGGTATTTTGTTTTAGTAATTCTCTTTTAATTCATATTTAACCCTTGTAACATAGAGTGGCAATGTCTGTTTTCATAGCAGAGGAGACATAAAGAAACCATCAAGATAATTTATCCCCAACAAACAAAACATACTTTTTAATATATAGGCTTCTGGTTTATACGGTTGAGCCCCATAGCCTGCTTTAAAAAGGTTCATCTTCAGAGTTAGAAACTAAACCTATTAACTCAATACTAATAATTTTCTTTTTAAAAAGTGCATACTTTTAAATAATAATTTTCTTAAATCATAAAAGTAACACATGTTCCTTGTTGGAAATTTGGAAAATATAGCAAATACATGAAAAGAAAAAATAGAAAACATATATAATCGCATTGCTCAGAAAGAGCCACTGAAAGCACTGTTTTTTATTATATACACATATTTTTTCTTATGTAAAACATACATAATTTTGTATCCTTTTAACATTTTTCCACATTATTAGATCTTCTTAAAGATGATTTTTATGACTGCATAATATTTAACTATGTGATCATAATTTTTAAAAACATTTTAATATAGATCTTTATGTTTCTAATTGTTGGCAACACAGCAACAAACATCCATGAGAGTTATTCTCTAATTGCAGCTCCAAAGTATTTTTCAGCACAGGTTTTTGGAAACAGAATCACTGGTTCTTAGACTTTCTGTATTGTTAAGACTCTTGATAAATACTGCCAAGTAGGTTTCAAGGAAGTTTTACCAACATTTTCTTCCAACAGTAGACTAAGAGAATGCCCATTTTCTCAAATACTCACTGATCCACCTGCCTTGTTTTAATTTACATTATTACTGGTGAAGTTGAACGTTTTTCTATGTGTTTATACTGGTCATTTTAAAATTCTTTGTTTATTGCCTTTCTTATCTTTGGCTATTTACCTATTCATATCTTCATCTTATTTGTAAGAAATCTCTAAGACTTTAATTTGTTATGTTTCATTTTTCTACAACTTAATTCAAACAACTCTTTAAATTCAGAATAGAATTACTCATTCTTTTATAAGGTATAATTCTTATTGTTGGGATAGAACTTCTTATAGTGGTTCAGGTTTCAAGAGTTGAATCAAAACCTAAAAAAATTTCTGAAACTAAACAATTACTGACTTTTTATTATCAGAAGCAAGCATCAGCAAAACAAAACTATCGCTTACTATAATCATTTCTTGGACAAAAGGATATTTGGCAGTAAAGAACTATTAAGGCCATAACTTTAAAAAAAAAAAAAAAACACCTTTAAGTAAAGTAAATTAGGCTTTATAAAAATTTACTACGTGGCCCTTCTGTTCCCAATTTTCATCATAAGCTGATGAAAACTTGTCCCACATTGTAGCACCTGCCTGTAGACCAGCATTTGGGAACTACACATCATAAAAAAATAACTGTCTTCTGCCTGGGCTCAGTGGCTCACGCCTGTAATCCCAGGACTTTGGGAGGCTGAGGCGGGTGGATCACGAGGTCAAGAAATCGAGACCATCTGGCCAAAATGGTGAAACCCCGTCTCTACTAAGAATACAAAAATTAGCTGGGCGTCGTGGTGCATGCCTGTAGTCCCAGATACTCAGGAGGCCGAGGCAGGAGAATCGCTTGAACCCAGGAGGTGGAGGTTGCAGTGAGCCAAGATCATGCCACTGCACTGCAACCTGGCTACAGAGCAACATTCCATCTCAAAAATAAAATAAAATAAAACCAAAAAAAACCTGTCTTCTTCCATCCCTTGAAAATGGAGGGGGGAGGGAAATCTTTATTTCTGTATCTTCAGGACATAAAACAGATTCCAGGAACTCATTGAATATTCATGAAACAGTATTTCAGTTTTGCGATAGCATTTTGTTTTAATATTTCTTGTGCTTCAGTTTAAAAATCTCTCTTAAGTTACAGTACAGTACAGTCCAACTTACAAAGATTAAAACTCAAAACACCTCTTAAATTTTCTTGGGATACTGGTTTATTCTCTAAATGTAGGTTAGCCATCTCTAGACATCAGGAACAACCTCGCAACAGATTTCTCATTCAGAAAGATAATATATTGAGTATTATTTCAATAAAAAATTAGAATTGTAAATTAGAATTGTAATTTTTATCTAGATCAAGGTTGCAAATAGCCATTTATATTTGTCTTTCCCTAGTCAACACTAATTATGGTGGAGCTATTTTCAGAGAAAACATCTCTTTCTATTTCCTTCTCCCAGATATTCTCTTTTCCTGATAGTGCTGGTAAGTGAATGACAGACATGCAGCTTATTACATTTCAATTTACCTTATGTGGATATCTTGTTTAGATTTTTGAAAAATTCCATAAAACTATATGGTATATTTATTTATTTTCTATGACTTATGAATCCCAGTCCTTCCACTGCATAAAGAAAGCCTTAGTTTGAATACACTGATACACAAGGCAAGGCCAGGAATGATGAACACTGTAACAGCAATACATTTACTTTCTACAACCTAGTAGAACCAGCTTACCTCACTGATACGAGAAGCATGCAAGAAGGGCATAGAAATTGTCCCTTTTAGTACACACTTAAGGAAAATGACAGTAAAGATGAGTATCCCACAGCAAATTTAAAAACTTAAAAAATAGGAATTATAAGTGAGTGGTTAAATTAGATCATAACCTTTTACAATACTGGAATAAATATAATAGTAAACATGCATATAAAACCAAGTATTAGCGAATATAGAGGCAGAGGCAACAAAAGTTTTCAAATGCTGTGAATCCACACGTAAAAACAGAGCAAATAGATAAAACCAAATTTTCATGGACAACGTTTATAAGAAAACTACATGACAAGGTTGCTCTATAGGCTCCAAAAGAAGTTGGTAGCGATAAACCACCACCAACACAAGACCTGCATGGTATTCATGTGGGAGAAGAAGGAAGTGTCAGGGCAGCATCTAATGGACCTGAAAACAGGAGAGCCCCAAAATAGTCAACAAATATTCACTGGAATGCGTGGAGACCAATTTACAGCAATTGAAATAGGGAGGGGTTTTGCTCTCTTCAATACCAGATGAGTACATGGGATCCACAGTAAAAAGGTCTGAAGGGGCCTGGTACAGTGGCTCTTGTAATCCCAGCACTTTGGGAGGCTGAGGCAGGAGAATTGCTTGAGACCAGGAGTTTGAGACCAGCCTAGGCAACATAGTGAAACCCCATCTCTACAAAATTGTTTTTTAAAAATCAGCAGGGTGTGGTGGCATGCACCTGTAGTTCCAGCTACCCAGGAGGCTGAGCAGGGGGATCACTTGAGGCCAGGAAGTTGAGGCTACAGTGCACTCTATGATTATGCCATTGCATTCCAGCCTAGGTGACAGAGTGAGACCCTGTCTAAAAATGAAAAAAGAAAAAGAAAAAAGAAAGGTCTGAAGAAAGCAGTCCCTGGAGCAGTCTAGCCCCTATGAATCTAAAAACCATTCCACTAGGACTCTCTTCAAGACAGAATCCTTCTCATAGAAGAAACTGCTGGGGCTAAACTCAAAATTAAACAGGATAAGGACAAGAGAGGTGAATAAAAAAGAAGGTCTAGGCTGGGCGCAGTGGCTCATGCCTGTAATCCCAGCACTTTGGGAGTCAAGGCAGGCAGATCACCTGAGGTTGGGAGTTCGAGACCAGCCTGACCAACATGGAGAAACCTTATCTCTACTAAAAGTACAAAATGAGCTGAGCATGGTGGTGTGCACCTGTAATCCCATCTACTCTGGAGGCCAAGGCAGGAGAATCACTTGAATCTAGGAGGCGGATGCTGCGGTGAGCTGAGATTGTGCCATTGCACTCCAGCCTGGGCAACAAGAGCAAAACTCCATCTCAAAAAAAAAAAAAAGAAAGAAAGAAAAAAAAAAAAGAAGGAAAGAAAAAGGCCTAAAGTGGAGGATTGGAGTAGAGCCAAAAAAATCTCAGAAAGTAAGCATTATAATTTTTAAACAGTACATATAAACAACAGAAGAGGAAGATCTGTGAAGGTAGGAAAACTTTCCTACCTCATTTTAAAAGTTAAGAAAAACTAATTTCATTTGCAAATGAGCAGAGAAAAGTACCGAAGTCAAATTCAAGACAAAGCTATGGTGGGAATGTGGAGAGGGGGAAGACAGAGGTTAATATTGCTGCTAGCAAAAAAAGTACACCAGAAAAATATGCTCAAGAAACATATCATGACTATTAACCTACCATTTTAAAACAAACAAAAAGATATAAAGAATAATATGAGACATAAAATAACAGTGTAAATCTTGATTACAAAAATTAAAAAACTGTTTTAAAAGTGTAGTGAAAGGACCGAGAAAAAATGAAATAAAATAATAAAATAATTTAAGAAAGACTAAATTAGTCATATACAAGAGTGAATAAAAAATAGATAACACTTTGAAAAGAAATACAAGGTGAAAAAGTGAAAAAAAATTAAGATAAGAAATGAGTGAAGAGACAAAAAGGATTGAAGAGAAAGTGACAAATACTGATGATAAAGAAGATTTCACATATGGATAACGGGAGTCCCTGAAGGCGAAGACGAAAGCAAGGAAATAGAAAAATTGCTAAAAAAAAATTCACATTTAAAACATCTTTCCTGAAAGAAAAAAATGATTTTAAACTACATATTGGAAGATCATACTGTGAATCTGAAAAAACAACCCGGAACAACCAACACCAAGACAAATGCTAGTAAACTTACTAGATTTTAAAGAAAACTAAAAAAGTTATTTGGCCATCTAGAAGGAAGAAAAGTTTGTGATTTATAAAGGGTAAAAAAAATCATATATTCTCATCAGACTTTCTACAACAACACTTTGTGATAGAAGAAAATGAAGTAACATTTAAGATGCCCCAAAAAATAAATTGTGAGCCAAAGATTTTATATCTAGCCAAACCACCTTTCAAGTATAAAGGACATAGCTAAACTGTTATTAACATTCAGTAACGGAAGGGGTATTATTCCTATAAGCCCTTCCTGATGATCTATAATAGGATATATTTCAGACAACCAAAATGTGTAGAGAGATACCAAAATAAAGACTGGTGATGAGAAGTAAATATACAATTACCAATGAATTAAAAGAGAGAGTATACAGAGCATAAGGCTACATGCAATGACAATATAGTTATAGTATAATTATTTTAATTATTTTTTAAAATGGGGAAGAATGGGAAGAACATACACAAAATTTTTAGAAAATCTTTCCAGTAAATGATATTGATAATAGTATAAGTACTATCATTATGACACTGTTATGTGTACGATAGTAGATAAAACAATGAGTAATTATTAAATATTCTATCATCTTGTATCCTTAAGAATCAGGATTCTTGGTATGAGAAAAGTATACATATGTAAGTAATAGAGAAGAAATTAAAAGCTTTGTGGTCTTGAACCTGAATTGGAAGTATAAAAAATTCATGAGGTTATTTATACACACACATGCATGCGTGCATGCAACACACATGCACACATATATTCATATTCTCTCCAACAAGTTCAGTCCAGTGAAAAGACCTAGAAATGATTACCAATTGCATTGTGTTTCTGAAGGACCACTTCTGTCTAAAAGAAACTAAAGTTTCTTGAAGACATGGCTGATACCGTGTCTGCAACAGAAAATATATAAGATGTGTATGGATATAAGATGTGTATGGAACATCTTTTTATACCAATGTCAAATAAGCTATCAAAGACTATTAGGGTCATGGCAAAAGAAGTTAACTTTGAAAAGCTCTCACTGGTTAAAGATGAGACAATCTGAGCTTCAAACATGATAAAAAATTACAATGGATTGAATATAAGCAAATATGGTGAAGTCCCTGCATTCATACTGTTATTAAAACAAGAGTTGCTCACTTTGGGAAATGATAGGGAACCAATTCACTATCTTGAAAACTGGTGGATAAGCATCTATTCTGTACTTTCCATGTGAATGCTACTACTGGGAAATAATAGATAATGAGAAATGTCTCTTTGTAAAAGTATTCCAAATAATAAATAATGATAGAATAAGAATATCACCATTTTGTAATCCCCAACGGCATTAAGTAATAATGGCTTTTGGCATCATAAAAGTGAGACAAGGAGATATCATGTGTCTCCTACAGTCTTGTCAAACATTAGTTTTGCCAGAAAAATGGAACCTGGGTCTGATCCTATCTCTGGATCCACCTGCCCATTTGCAGGAAATATAGAAAATGGAACGTATTTAGGGATGCATCTTAAGTAAGCAAATCCCAGGCTGCTGGAAGCTCTTTTGGTCAAAAGGCTCAAGTATTTCTCGAGATAAAATATGGGAAATGGAAGGGAAATCTATCAATTAAAAGTGACTTAAAAGACAGAGTACAAAGATGTTAAGGTTGATCTCTGGGTGGTGAGAATGATTTGTTGTTGGCCTACATTTTCTGTTTTTATACAATGCATATAAACTTCCACTGTAATAATAACAAGTTGTTACAAATAATGTAACTGGTTGCCAAAAGCAACAAAAAAAGTGTAGTACATTTTTTTTAAATGGCAAAACCAAACTATTGTGCTAGGGATGTACATTTGGGTGACTGAACTATCAGGAAAAAATCCAGGAAGACAATTACTGCAGAGGTTAGGATAATATTGTAGAGAGAGAAAGGCATGGGGCACATAGAAGAGGCTTTTGCCCTAGGTGGCAAAATTATATTTCTTGATCTGGGTACTGATTACAAGCATTTTCACCTTACAACAATGTACTAAGTCACATATGTATAGCATGTAATTCTCTGTATCTGTGTTTTATTTTATAACAAAAAGATGAAAAAATACACATAGACATCAATGTAGAGTTTCTCCTCTCTCTGGCCACCTCTAATAACCTTATAGTCATTTTTAGAGATTTGACATTTGAAAAGTCTATAGCTAGCCACCTTTACTCATCCTAAAATTTGAAAATACTACTTTGGCATAAAATTTACCCAGTTACCTTATCTGTAAAATGACTATGGTAATAGTCATTTAACAAGTAGACTGCGAGGCTGTGATAATGAAAATAATTTTTATATTAAAGGTGAACACCACCACCACATAGCACAATAAATGCTGGGCAGCTGGCTAAGCTCACTCTCCATCTAAAGTGTCTTGAATTAGTTTACTCTTTAAATCTGTGCCTAAGCAAAATTATGACTGTCATAACCTTTGGAAGTGCTGGCAAATAAATAGAAAAAAATAAAAATACCAAAAATCTACATACAGTCCTGAGACCTCTTTTAAAATACCTTTTCCTTCAGTTGCATACTGAATCCAGACTATCAGGGATTCTATTTACTTAAAAGGGCTTGGACATACCAAAAGAAAAAGGAAGTGAGTTTAACACTAAATCTAAACCTAATGCCATTAAGTAAAAGAAACAGCTCCCATTACAATGGTAGAAGAAATAATGTAAACGCTTTGATATAGTTGCAAGGAGCTGGAATAGAGAATGAATAAGAGCTGAAAATGATGATATATTCTGAAGAGATAAGTGAGTGACCAGGAACCCATGTAAGTAGGGGATGCTGGGTTGAAGTTCTGGAACCACATATGTAATTATTTTTGTTATATGATACATAACAAAATAAAAGCCAGACAAGATCCATGCCTATGTGTACATGTGCATTCCTGTATTGTCCTATGATACACAAGAAGGCAAACACAAATTCAACAAAATCTATGAATGTGATGTTCAGGTAAAAGGACAAGACAGAAAGAAAGATAAGTAATAACCTGGATGAGCAGATGGGAGGAACTGACCATGTTAAGATGTAAAGTGGTGAACTATAAAATGAAAAAGAAATAGGGATTCATGAGAAAGAAAGAAGAGTGGGAAAACAAGAGTAGAAAAAAATGGAAATTACACCAAAGTACATTTTAAAAACAAATTTGAGAAGTTATTTTAATATATTATTTTTAAAGTAGATAGAAATGAGATATGACCACTGGTATGGATTTGGTCTGCAAACAAAAGTTCAACCCAAGACCTGTTTTAGAGAAAGTAACATAATACAGTATATGTATTTAGGCTGATTTAGGCTGCATAATCTTGTAAATGGTAGATATGAAGCCATAATTACAAAAATAATTTATCCATTAATTATTTTATTTTACATTAATATTTCAAAAGGACAGTTCTTTTTTCAAATACTTATTCCAATTTATCATTTGTCCTCTGACTTCATGATCTTTTTTCTGCTCCAAAATTTTTTCTTTTTATTTTATAGCTGTTCCTTTGGGAGCAGGCCTAACTCCTGGGCAGTGTGCCCAGAGTCAGCACAGTTTTTAAAAAATATTAAATTGGATATATGGGGGTCGGGCGGCACCCAAGATGGCCGAATAGAACAGCTCCAGCCTCCAGCTCCCAGCGTGAGTGACACAGAAGATGGGTAATTTCTGCATTTTCAACTGAGTTGCAGACCGACACCTCACACCTCACACGGCTGGGTACACCTCTGAGACAAAGCTTCCAGAGCAAGAATCAGACAGCAACACTCACTGTTCAGCAATATTCTATCTTCTGCAGCCTCCGCTGCTGATACCCAGGCAAACAGGGTCTAGAGTGGACCTCAAGCAAACTCCAACAGACCTGCAGCTGAGGGTCCTGACTGTTAGAAGGAAAACTAACAAACAGAAAGAACACCCACACCAAAACCCCATCAGTACGTCACCATCATCAAAGACCAAAGGCAGATAAAACCACAAAGATGGGGAAAAAGCAGTGCAGAAAAGCTGGAAATTCAAAAAATCAGAGCGCATCTCCTCCTCCAAAGGAACGCAGCTCATCGCCAGCAATTGAACAAAGCTGGATGGAAAATGACTTTGATGAGTTGAGAGAAGAAGGCTTCAGTCAATTAAACTTCTCAGAGCTAAAGAAGGAACTACATAAGCAGCGCAAAGAAACTAAAAACCTTGAAAAAAGAATGGATGAATGGATAACTAGAATAATCAATGTGGAGAAGACCATAAAAGAACTGATAGAGATGAAAACCATGACACGAGAACTACATGACAAACGCGCAAGCTTCAGTAACCAACTCGATCTACTGGAAGAAAGAGTATCAGTGACTGAAGATCAAATGAATGAAATGAAGCGAGAAGAGAAGTGTAGAGAAAAAAGAGTAAAAAGAAATGAACAAAGCCTCCAAGAAATATGGGATTATGTGAAAAGACCAAATCTACATCTGATTGGTGTGCCTGAAAGTGACGGGGAAAATGGAACCAAGTTGGAAAACACTCTGCAGGATATCATCCAGGAGAACTTCCCCAACCTAGTAAGGCAGGCCAACATTCAAATTCAGGAAATACAGAGAACGCCACAAAGATACTCCTCGAGAAGAGCAACTCCAAGACACATAATTGTCAGATTCACCAAAGTTGAAATGAAGGAAAAAATGTTAAGGGCAGCCAGAGAGAAAGGTAGGGTTACCCAAAAAGGGAAGCCCATCAGACTAACAGCAGATCTCTCAGCAGAAACTCTCCAAGCCAGAAGAGAGTGGGGGCCAATATTCAACATTCTTAAAGAAAGTAATTTTCAACCCAGAATTTCATATCCAGCCAAACTAAGCTTCGTAAATGAAGGAGAAATAAAATCCTTTACAGCCAAGGAAATGCTTAGAGATTTTGTCACCACCAGGCCTGCCCTACAAGAGATCCTGAAGGAAGCACTAAACATGGGAAGGAACAACTGGTACCAGCCATTGCAAAAACAGGCCAAAATGTAAAGACCACCGATGCTAGGAAGAAACTGCATCAACTAACGAGCAAACGAATGAGCTAATATCATAATGACAGCATCAAGTTCACACATAACAATATTAACCTTAAATGTAAATAGACTAAATAGTCCAATTAAAAGACACAGACTGGCAAATTGGATAAAGAGTCAAGACCCATAGCTTGCTGTATTCAGGAGACCCATCTAATATGCAGAGACACACATAGGCTCAAAATAAAGGGATGGAAGAAGATCTACCAAGCAAATGGAAAACAAAAAAAAAGCAGGGGTTGCAATCCCAGTCTCTGATAAAACAGACTTTAAACCATCAAAGATCAAAAGAGACAAAGAAGGCCATTACATAATGGTAAAGGGATCAATTCATCAGGAAGAGCTAACTGTCTGAAATATATATGCACCCAATACAGGAGCACCCAGATTCATAAAGCAAGTCCTTACAGACTTACAAAGAGACTTAGACTCCCATACAATAATAATGGGAGACTTTAACATCCCACTGTCAACATTAGACAGATCAACGAGACAGAAAGTTAACAAGGATATCCAGGAATTGAACTCAACTCTGCACCAAGCAGATGACCTAATAGACATCTACAGAACTTTCCACCCCAAATCAACAGAATAGACATTCTTCTCAGCACCACATCACACTTATTCCAAAACTGACCACATAGTTGGAAGGAAAGCACTCCTCAGCAAATTTAAAGAACAGAAATTATAACAAACTCTCTCTCAGACCACAGTGCAATCAAACTAGAACTCAAGACTAAGAAACTCAATCAAAACCGCTCAACTACATGGAAACTGAACAACCTGCTCCTGAATGACTACTGGGTACATAATGAAATGAAGGCAGAAATAAAGATGTTCTTTGAAACCAATGAGAACAAAGATACAACATACCGGAATCTCTGGGACACATTTAAAGCAGTGTGTAGAGGGAAATTTATAGCATTAAATGCCCACAAGAGAAAGCAGGAAAGATCTAAAATTGACACCCTAACATCACAATTAAAAGAACTGGAGAAGAAAGAGCAAACACATTCAAAAGCTAGCAGAAGGCAAGAAATAACTAAGATCAGAGCAGAACTGAAGAAGATAGAGACACAAAAAACCCTCCAAAAAATCAATGAATCCAGGAGCTGGTTTTTTGAAAATATCAACAAAATTTATAGACTGCTAGCAAGACTAATAAAGAAGAAAAGAGAGAAGAATCAAATAGACGCAATAAAAAATGATAAAGGGGATATCACCACCGACCCCACAGAAATACAAACTACCATCAGATAATACTATACACACCTCTATGCAAATAAACTAGAAAACCTAGAAGAAATGGGTAATTTCCTGGACACTTACACTATCCCAAGACTAAACCAGGAAGAAGTTGAATCCCTGAATAGACCAATAGCAGGCTCGGAAATTGAGGCAATAATTAATAGCCTACCAAACAAAAAAGGTCCAGGACTAGACGAATTCACAGGAAAATTCTACCAGAGGTACAAGGAGGAGCTGGTACCATTCCTTCTGAAACTATTCCAGTCAATAGAAAAAGAGGGAATCCTCCTTAACTCATTGCATGAGGCCAACATCATCCTGATACCAAAGCCTGGCAGGGACACAACAAAAAAAAGAGAATTCTAGACCAATATCCCTGATGAACATCAATGCAAAAATCCTCAATAAAATACTGGCAAAGCGAATCCAGCAGCACTTCAAAAAGCTTCTCCACCACGATCAAGTGGGCTTCATCCCTGGGATACAAGGCTGGTTCAATATACGCCAATCAATAAACATAATCCAGCATATAAACAGAACCAAAGACAAAAACCACATGATTATCTCAATAGATGCAGAAAAGGCCTTTGACAAAATTCAACAGCCCTTCATGCTAAAAACTGTCAATAAACTTGGTATTGATGGGACATATCTCAAAATAATAAGAGCTATTTATGACAAACCCACAGCCAATATCATACTGAATGGGCAAAAACTGGAAGCATTCCCTTTTAAAACCGGCACAAGACAGGGATGCCCTCTCTCACCACTCCTATTCAACATAGTGTTGGGAGTGCTGGCCAGGGCAATCAGGCAGAAGAAAGAAATAAAGGGTATTCAGTTAGGAAAAGAAGAAGTCAAATTGTCCCTGTTTGCAGATGACATGATTGTATACTTAGAAAACCCCATCGTCTCAGCCGAAAATCTCCTTAAGCTGATAAGCAACTTCAGCAAAGTCTCAGGATACAAAATCAATGTGTAAAAATCACAAGCATTCCTATACACCAATAACAGACAAACAGAGAACCAAATCATGAGTGAACTCTCCTTCAAAATTGCTTCAAAGAGAATAAAATACCTAGGAATCCAACTTACAAGGGATGTGAAGGACCTCTTCAAGGAGAACTACAAACCACTACTCAACGAAATAAAAGAGGACACAAACAAATGGAAGAACATTCCATGCTCATGGATAGGAAGAATCAGTATTGTGAAAATGGCCATACTGCCCAAGGTAATTTATAGATTCAATGCCATCCCCATCAAGCTACCAATGACTTTCTTCACAGAATTGGAAAAAACTACTTTAAAGTTCATATGGAACCAAAAAAGAACTCACATTGCCAAGACAATTGTAAGCCAAAAGAACAAAGCTGGAGGCATCACGCTACCTGACTTCAAACTATACTACAAGGCTACAGTAACCAAAACAGCATGGTACTGGTACCAAAACACACACATAGACCAATGGAACAGAATAGAGCCCCCAGAAATAATACCACACATCTACAGCCATCTGATCTTTGACAAACCTGACAAAAACAAGAAATGGGGAAAGTATTCCCTACTTAATAAATGGTGCTGGGAAAATTGGCTAGCCATAAGGAGAAAGCTGAAACTGGATCCTTTCCTTACTCCTTATATGAAAATTAATTCAAGATGGATAAGAGAGTTAAACGTTAGACTTAAAACCATAAAAACCCTAGAAGAAAACCTAGGTAATACTATTCAGGACATAGGCATGGGCAAAGACTTCATGTCTAAAACACTAAAAGCAATGGCAACAAAAGTCAAAATTGACAAATGGGATCTAATTAAACTAAAGAGCTTCTGCACAGCAAAAGAAACTACCATCAGAGTGAACAGGCAACCTACAGAATGGGAGAAAATTTTTGCAATCTATTCATCTGACAAAGGGCTAATATCTAGAACCTACAGAGAACTCAAACAAATTTACAAGAAAAAAAAAATAACCCCGTCAAAAAGTGGGCAAAGGATATGAACAGACACTTCTCAAAAGAAGACATTCATACAGCCAACAGACACATGAAAAAATGCTCATCATCACTTGCCATCAGAGAAATGCAAATCAAAACCACAATGAGATACCATCTCACACCAGTTAGAATGTCAATCATTAAAAAATCAGGAAACAACAGGTGCTGGAGAGGATGTGGAGAAATAGGAACACTTTTACACTGTTGGTGGGACTGTAAACCAGTTCAACCATTGTGGAAAACAGTATGGCGATTCCTCAAGGATCTAGAACTAGAAATACCATTTGACCCAGCCATCCCATTACTGGGGATATACCCAAAGGATTATAAATCATGCTGCTATAAAGACACATGCACACGTATGTTTATTGCAGCACTATTCACAGTAGCAAAGGCTTGGAATCAACCCAAATGTCCATCAGTGACAGACTGGATTAAGAAAATGTGGCACATATACATCATGGAATACTATGCAGCCATAAAAAAGTATGAGTTCGTGTCCTTTGTAGGGACATGGATGCAGCTGGAAACCATCATTCTCAGCAAACTGTCACAAGAACAGAAAACCAAACACCGCATGTTCTCACTCATAGGTGGGAATTGAACAATGAGATCACTTGGACACAGGAAGGGGAACATCACACACCAGGGCCTATTGTGGGGAGGGGGTGGGGGGAGGGATAGCATTAGGAGATATACCTAATGTAAATGACCAGTTAATGGGTGCAACACACCAACATGGCACATGTATACATATGTAACAAACCTGCACATTGTGCACATGCACCCTAGAACTTAAAGTATAATAATGAAAAAAAATTGGCAGATGTTCAAGGTGTATAATGTAATGATTTTATATAGCTGTGTAATGATTACCGCAATCAAATTAACACATCCATCACCACCCTTGCTGTGCATTAGATACCTAGAACTTGTGTAATTTATAACTAAAAGTTTATACCCTTTGACCAATATCTCCCCATTTCCCCTAGCCCTTAGACCCTGATAACCACCATTCTACTTTCTGCTTCTATGAGTTTCACTTTTTTAGATTCAAAGGAACAGTTCTTACCAAGTGGTATACATCATCTAAACAGGTAAATTCATTAAAGCTAATATTTAGTTTTCGAAGTCCTGTTAACTTGGAGAGATCTCTCAATTTACTCAAGCTGTTTCCATGTAGATTCAGACTCTGAAGTAAAATAAAATATACATTAAAAAATAATACAGGTTACGTTCTACATCAAACTGAAGTGTGGATATCTAAAATGTTTAGAACAATTATTTGAGTCAGTATACTACAAAATATATGTTATTTTAAATAACATTAAGAAACTGTCAAAAAAAAAATCTATCATGTAAAAAGATAGTTTGTAATAGTATCACTAGACCTGGTTCTTGATTAATATGATTTCTCACTTGGTCTAAGTTTATTAGCAATTGGCATGAAATTCTTTTTAGAAAACAAATATATGTGTTAAGATATTTATTAGGGTAGATCTATTTCTCAGGCTAACCAGTGAACAATGGAGACCATAAAAATTTGGGGTATCAGGTAGGATACCTCATGGAAGAGAGATGGCAGGAAAATGTATGAGGGCACCAAACCAAAGAAGAAAGGCTGAGGGTGTTGAAGTAGGAGGACAGAAGGTCAAAGGAGGAGATGGGAGATTGTTTAAGACAACACCTACATCAGAATTTGGCCCAGACTTTTCTTGTACATTTCATTCTAGGCTATATAAAAACAAATGTTATTATACATTTATACTAAAGGAGAGATCCTGATGCCTATATGGTTTTCTGTCTTTATACCATTATGAGTGATATCACGTGAAGACTGTATTCATGTATAGCTCACAAAATAAACAGGGGTACAAGAAAATGTATTAATGCAACTGACTACAGTATCGAGTATCTATCTCCCAGCTATCTTCATTCACCACCACCATTATGCCTTATATTGTGGACATAACAAAATTCCTAGAAGGGAGAAACAATTAAATTTCTAATAGCTGTCAAAATTAGCTAAAATTGTTAAAGGCCAATTTATGCAGACTAGTGATTTTACAAGTCACATATGGGTATCATCCATGATATATTCTACAGAACCCTTACATTTAACCTGTCCACAACTGAGTTTATCTTCCCTATGTGTCTGATACAGAGCTTCACTATCTAACATACTGTTGATCACCCCCTTTCCCTCTTTTCTTTATACATTTGATTGTAGAACTGTTTCTCAAACAGGCCACACCATTATATCACCACTATCAGTGCCTTAGCATACTTAGGCAGTGGTAGTGGTGATATAATGGTGCAGCTTGTTTTCTGGTTATCCAGAGAAGAAATGAATGGATTTTTCTTTTGGATAGTGCAATAGTTTTCTACTGAATTTCTATACCACCAGTCTGATTTCAGTTAATTCCATTCATAAGCTATCAAAGTTAGGGTCTTTAAAGAGAGTCTGTTCCTTAAACAGAAGAATCTAAACTTTAAAATTTGGTTTCCAAAATCCATCCTAATTTGGCTACAACCTCATACTCTTCCAGCCCTGGCTTCAAGTGTCTTTCTTGAATTCCAATCTACATCTTTACCCTCCACCACTGTAACACCATATTCTTGGCATACTAAATTTTTCAGTGTTCCCTGAAGACATCTGGATCTTTCAAAACCATGTTTCTACAGGTAAGAATATTTTATCTGTCTGGAAGATGTAAACAACTAAATTTCTCATGTCCTTCAGAAATCCACTCAAAGCTCACCTCTTTCTATAAATCTCTCCCAGTAACCCTGAGCTTCCCACATGTGTTCACATATCTGTTTCCTCCACTAAATTGATGTTTTTGATGCAGGTAAACTAATTTCTTACTAAAATAGTAAATCTAGATATTATATTATAGTGTAGAAATAACAATTTTTCAGTACTGTCAGCCAGAAGATTGCTCTTATTATACTGCACATTTACAGACACAGGACAGGGCCTCTGTTGCATAACTCTAGAGGCATCCTACTCCCCTTATCTTGTATTGAGTTCTATTCAGTTATATAATGAATGGCACTCAAAGGGTACACTAAAGAGAATATAATGTGAATTTTGTCTTCTGGAGTTGTGCAATATTGCAATAGTAGAGTACAGAGAGTCTGGCTGGAAGGCTGGGGTAATAGTCTAGGTCAGAAATTGTAGTAGTTTGGATAGAGTGGTAGCAGCAGATCTGAAATGAACACATCTAAAAGTCAGACATGGAAGTAGGCCTAATATCTCAATAGAATTGTCTCAGCATAAAGTAAGTCACTTTAATAAGTAACCTGATTTCTGTTGATTAATTTTGTAAAGATCCCATATTCTATGTTGATTAATTCTAGAAGCTTATTAAAAACTTATCTGCCTTTATCTTATTAAAGAGAGCTGACTGGTTATTCAGGAATAAAATCCCTTGCTAATTGGAAGACCACCTCAAATGGCTATTGAGCACTTGAAATGTGACTAGTCTTAATGTGCTCAGAGTGTAAATATACTTCAGAATTAAGAGTTAGGATGAAATTACCTCATTAATGAATATTCACACTGGTTCCATGTCAACATGCTAATATTTTAGATATGCAAGTGCTATAGTTTGAATGTGTCCCCCAAAAGTTCATGTGTTGGAAACTTAATCCTTCTGCCTTCATGAATGGATCAATGTCACTTTCAGAGGAGTGGGTCTATTATCTTGGGAGTAAATTTGTTATAAAACCAGCTCTATCTGGATCTGTTGCTCTTGCCTTATTGCCATGTGATGCCCACTGCCATTTTATGACACTGCAAGAGGCCCTCACCAGATGCAGGCACCATGCTCTTGGATGTCCCAGCCTCCAGAACGATGAGCTAAAAAAACTTATTTTCTTTATAAATTACTCACTCTGTGGTATTTTGTTTTAGAAATAGAAAACAAACTAAGACATTTCAGTTAAATAAAATGTATTATTAAAATTAATTTTACTTTTTAAAAATACTTTTAAAAACAGCCACTAGAGAAGTAAAAATTACATATGTGGTTCACATTATATTACTACTAGAGAGCACTGTTTTAATCCATGTAGAAAAAGAGAAATGGGCACTTTAGGTAGCATTGTACCTGGCATCATCAGACAGGCAGTTTAGTATCTTTTGACTTCACATGCTAGATTCTGATTCCAAATTCAAGATTTCTGTTTCAAAGCTGTATTCCTCACAATACTCACCACAATATGACTGTAAACGCTAGTTTTTGCAAGGGAAAGTATTGTTTTATCATCCAAACTAATCAGTTTTGGTCGGGCCTTGATTCTGGGCTCCATTTTTATAACTTCATCATCAAATTTCAAATCCTTGGAAAATACTGATCCTTCTGGGTTTTTTTTGCTTTCTTCTAGAATAACATTGTTGAATACAGAAAATAAAGAGGGTGACTTGACCTAAAAAATGTATTAAAAATATTGCAAAATCAGTTGCTGTATTTATCATTTTGAAAAACAAACAGGCTATGTAGAAAAGATGAGTTGACATTTTTAGTTATACAGTCATATCTGTGATTATCAGAATCACATTAGGACATCTATGAGAACAGATTAAAATTGTAGGCTACGCATGGTGTATCTATTCCCACCCACTGAAAATTTCTTAAAACTGGCAAAAGATAATTTTAAAATATTTCATTACAGTGAAGAGGGTACCTACAAAGGTCTAGAAATTGTGACACATAAATCAGAAAGGACTGAATTGACAGGTAAATAGGATCAGAAATGTAACCTCTGGCTAAAGAATATGCAGGAGATAAACACTTTTAAAATCAGATCCAGAGAAACTTGAACAAAGAGCAATTAGTTACCTTAATTATCAGGTAATTCAGTAATTATGGTAAGAATTGTGGATGAATGAGCAAGAGCCACATTAACAAACAGAACTGGTTCTAGAAGAAATGAAAATACTTCATCAGAGAAGTTTTAAAAATCTAGGACAATAAAGTATCTGTGATAAAAGAATAAGCTGCTATGGAAAAGAAAAGGACATACACTTCGAAGCTAAAATAAAAACAATTATTAAAATAAAAATTTAGTACCCTGAGAAACAAGTGGATATGGTAGCAGATCAAATTAGCAATGTTGAAGCTAAGATTGAGAAAATATTTCAAAACAAATAATTTAAAAATAGAGTATAAAATAGAAGAGAAAAAATTAAAAGGCATGAAGGATCAATTTGGAACATCCAATATTTAACTAATAGGGGTGTTGCTGAGGGCCTAATAGAGAACGGAAGAGAAGAAATAACCAAGGAACTAAGAGAAGCAAGCTTTCCAGAAGAGAAGAAAGAATTGAATCATCACATCAAAAGAGCTCATAAAGTGGCAAGCAGGAGGATGATGATAGGTCTTTGCTGACATCATTGAATGGTCACAACTGCCAGGTATTGCCCATCTCTTGACTTGTTATGTGAGTTAAATGAACTTCTATCTGCTTACTGTTTGTCTGGGTTTCTGTATCTTTTGCTAAAGGCATACTTGACTAATATAATCCTATTCATTATAGCAATATAACATATAAATGCCCAGAACTAAACTTAACAAGAAATGTTGGAGACCTATATAAAGAAAACTATAAGACAGGACCTGAGTAAATGGAGTAGATAGACTATCATGTTCCTAGAACAAGAAGTCCAATACTGCAAAGTAGTCAGTTCACACCAAATTAAGTTTTAAATTCAATATAATTTCAATCATATTTTAATAGGATTTTAAAATAGAGCTTGACAAGCTGTTCTAAATTTTATTTGGAAAAAGATACTGTTTAAGAATAGTCAAAAACAGTTTAAAAAGATGAGTGGGGACAGAGGAAGGGGATTTGCCCTATCACATATCAAGATATATGAAGTTTGTAATAACCAAAACAAATATGATAGTGATCCAAAATTAGATGAAAGAGCTCGATGGAACAGAATAGATTCATATAGACAGATTCTTAATATATGTAAATAATTTTAATAATAAAGATTGTATTTCAAAATAGAGCAGAAAAGGTAATGCCTAAATAAGTATTTATTCATTTAAAAAATTGACCACTTTTCTACCTCACACACCATAAAACAATTTCTAGATGGATTTAAAAAGTTAAAGGCTTTAAAACAAGTTATGTAAGTATTGTAAGAAAATAAAGAATATTTATTACAGGCTTTTTGAAATAAGACATAAAATTCAGAATCCATACAGGATAAGATTGAGAGAGCTGACCTCTTAAAAATTAACTTGTGAATTACAAATTAAAATGACGAGTTTTTTCTTACAATTAAAATTAAAAGGCAAGTGACAGAAAATATTTGCAACATATATAAGATAAATGATTTTTAATTTTTTTAATTTTTAAAATTTTTTGTAGAGACAAGGTCTCACTATGTTGCCCAGGCTGGTCTCAAACTCCTGGGCTCAAGTAATCCTCTCACCTTGAACTCCTGGGATTATAGGTGTGAGCCACCATGCCTGGGCTAAGATAAAGTACTAATATCCAGAATGTATGTAAGGATTTTCCCAATGAATACAAGAAAGACAGACTTTAATAGAAAATGGTCAAAATATATAACAGTTGGTTCATACAACTCTAAATAACTTTAAGCATATGAAAGAATAAAATATCTTGTTTTTTGCCTGCCATACTGGCCAAAAGAGACTGATAATATCTTGTGTTGGCAAATGTAATGAGGCATGCACTGTCAAACACACTTGGAAATTTGTAAAACAGTCAAGTCTTTGTGGAGAGAATTTGGCAAAATCTAACAAAATTTAAGATGCATATATCCTTTGACTCTCCAAGTTTTACAAATCTATCCTGTAGAGAAACTTCCATATTTGTATAAAGATACATCCACAATGATGTTCACTGAAATATTATTTTAAATAATAAATATGGACACAATCTATCAATAGGGGACTAGTTAAATAAATTAGTATTACTGAATAATATACAGCCACCAAAATAATGAAATACCCATCTATATGTACTACAGTGGAAATATGTTCAAAACATACTGTTAAAGGCAAAAAAATCACAGAATACTTAGACCTTATTTCTACTATGTCAAATGGTATCTGTTATTATATATGCAAATGCATAGAAAAAGGATTGAAAGCAAACCCATAAAACTGTTAACAGTGCATTCCCTGGTGAAGGAGAATGGCAAGCAGTGAGGTTAAAGTGAGGGCAAAATGTTCATGTTTATTCTTCAATGTAGTTTCAATGTATTTTGAATATTCAAAGTAGACTCAATCTTTTCCAGTGAGAGTACAGCCATATATTAATCATTTGATTATTTGCCTAAAAAATATTAGTTGTCATAATGACTTGTTTTGAAAATTAAGTTATTCACAAAATAACAATTATACACACAGGCACATAATATAAACTTGACATAGCATTATTTGACTTCAAATTACCACTCTGTTCCCATTTAAGGAATTCTAGTCTTTAAAAATATGTAACAATTCATACCATTGTAATATACTCAAATTCAACAACGTATTCTGGCAAAACAAGGTCATGATCAAAGACAAACCACTTGCACTGCCGAACACTGCAATCACAGTTTCTTTGTCCCATGACAGAATCTAGAGTAAAAACAAAAACAAGCAAAGCAAACACATTGCCTCAAATTGAAAGATACTTTTTCATTCTTACATAGATTAATAAATAACAAACTCAATAAGTTGCAACAGTTATGTTACTGAAGATTTTTTCTTTCATTTTTAATAAATAACAAAGTCAGTAAGTTGCAACAGTTATATTATTGAGGATTTTTTCTTTCATCTTTTCCACTCTAGCTTTTTAGTTATATAAATACTTACTAGTCATCCTTTTACTACATAGACTAGTAGTGCTTAATTTTATTCATATCCTTTTGCTTTTCATACTTTTTCACTTTTCTATTCCATGTGTGGCCATGTAATTTTGACAAACGTATTTCTCTAAAAATCTTGTTAAAAGTTGGGTGGTTTTTTAATTCTTTGAAAATGAACACACACACACAAATAGATAATTACATTAAAATTTGCCAGATTATCTACCCACACCCATACATAAATGTCTTTAAGGTAGGAAACATAAAAATTATTAGTGGCTAGTAACAGATTTTTGTAGAAAATTCTACAAACTTTGTTAAGTAGAAATAAAACTGTGAGTATCCGTATTAAACACAAACATTTTTCATTCAGAGAAATGAAACCACATTAATCTTTATGACAGACATACTTAGTAAATATTTCCGAGGAATGAACACTGAATTAACCATTGGGTAGTTGGATTGACTGATGGATTCTTTTTCATGGGCCTGAGCACTCTGGCCAAGGAAAACTTTTGTAATGAGGAGGATGCCTAAATATAAAAAAAAAGAAGCAATTCTTAAGAATAATTAACTTTAATAATTTTCCAACATAACCTTCTTTATTGGCTTAAAGACTAAACTGTATGTATGTTCTGTAAACACAGAGATGCTGGCTCTCTTGTTTGCTACTGTATAGCGCATAGCACATTGCTCGATCCAAAATAGATGCTCAACAAATATTTATTGAATAAATGAAATGATTATAAAAGAGGTGTTGTGTGATTATATCAAGCAAAACTTTACAGAAGAGGGAGGAGGAAAGAACACATTAATTTGGCAAGGTTTTTTAAGTAGTTAAAAATAAATTTTTGTTGTTGTTAACTGGGTAAAAGTTCAGTAGCACCTAGCACATAGCCTAGATGGTAGGAGACACTCGATATATGTCTACTTAATGAATAAACATTTCGTTTCCCTTTAGATTCTTAAGTATCCTTGGGATTCATTAAATCCTAAAGTCAAGAATCTAAAAACATAATTTATAATCATAATACATAAAACATTCAAATAAATTTTGTTTGCTTTTACTAGGTACAAGATATAAAATGTAAATTAGGAGAACCTAATTGTTTTGGAAAACATTCCAGAAGGATCTAGCAGAACATTATGAGGTATTCTTAATATGAAAATGGAGAAGAATGATAAAGAACGAAAGGTTTTTTTCAAGTAAGGAGTTAAGGAGTTCTTTCTAGACTAAATAACCTGCTTTATTTTATAATTATTATTAACTGAATAAAAAACTGCAAAACACATATAGTTTAGTTCAGAATGATTCACCTTAGCATTCTGGAACCTAGAATGTCATTCTTATAGAATTAAGTTAACACAATTTCTTTAGTACTGTGGTCTCCAACATTTTTGGCACCAGGGACTGGTTTCATGGAAGACAATTTTCCCGGAGACTGGGGATGGGAGGATGGTTTCAGGATGATTCAAGTGTATTATATTTATTGTGTACTTTATTTCTATTATTATTACATTGTAACATATAATGAAATAATTATACAACTCACCATAATGTAGAATCAGTGGGAGCCCTGAGCTTGTTTTCCTGCATCTAGATGGTCCCGTCTGGGGGTGATGGGAGACAAGTGACATATTATCAGGCATTAGGTTCTCATAAGGAGCACACAACCCAGATCCCTCGCATGTGCAGTTCACAATAGGGTTTGCGCCCCTATAAGAATCTAATGCTGCCACTGATGTGACAGGAGGTGGAGCTCATGCGGTAATGCGAATGATGGGGAGTGGCTGTAAATAAAGATGAGGCTTTGCTCACTTGCCCCCTGCTCACCTCCTGCTGTGTGGCCAGGTTCCTAACAGGCCACAAACTGCAACCAGTCGGAGGCCAGGGGTTGGAGACCCTGCTTTAGTAGGTTGGATGGTTGAGACTAAAGAATAGGTGTTCCTTACTCCCTGACCTGATCTATTGTCCATATTACACATTCTTTGGTACTATGCATTAATACTATATGTTTATAGCTCCTATATGATACTATGATTTTATATTTGTGATTATTAATATTTATAAGCACCATAAAGATGAAACTGTCTAGTTTGCATAGACTGTATCCCTTCCGGTGCCTAACACACAATAAGCATTCAATAAATACTTGTGGAACTAAAGAATGTGCAGTGGAAGAGGGTGAGGCAAGAAGGACATGATAAGCTGTAGTCTTTTTACCCAATCCGTGGGACCAGGGAATCTTTCCCAGAAGTGTCCTATAAATTGGTTTGTGTACTTATATTTCTACATATTCAAGCTGCAAATGAAGTACTAGTAACTATGAGTAAGTTATCAAAAATTTGTCTTACAAGTTATAAAGCAATCCATACACTTTCCAATTTGTCTTTAGCTAATTTTAACCTAAACCCAGGTTTTCTTATCATCTTACATTATGATGATTCAGGACAAATCAGGCCTACCTTCCAAAGTACTTTATATAATTATTATATAATTATCACATATATGGGCCAAATTCTTTTTTCTGTGAATTTGGTGTGTGTTTGTGTAGTGCATATATATATAATATATTATATATATGTTATATATATATTATATATATATGCACTACATATATGTTATATAATATGTATATTATATATGTAATATAATATATATGCTGAGTTTTTGCGAGACAACATAATGAACAAAAGCAGACTGTGAAAAATGTCCTTGAAAAGTTGAATTAAATATCTGAGTAACAAATGTTCCTCTTAATGCTGACATAATAATCACTCAGTAAGTATCTGTTAAAAGTGTAGCTAAATTAATGATGAGAAAGTCATGTATTACTACACTGGTAAATATGAAATAAAATGGTTTGAAGAACATCTCCTTGGTTGATAAAACCAAGTATCATAAATGATATGAAGATAATTAATGAATTTGAAGACTTAGAACTTAAAAGTTCAGAAACATGGCATATTTGTATTTACCATGTCTGAAGAGCTCATGCTTAAGAGAGTTTTTCTTCTCATCTTTGTGCTTTTGCTGTAAAAATTCAATTCTGGGACACTCACTTATACTTAAACTGTTAGAAAGAATGACGGCTTCTTTTTTGAGAGGCAACTGCAAAGAAAAAACAAAGTCTGAGTATTTTTATAAAATTGACAATACTTCAACTTCAATACAGAGGGTTTATTATTTTATGTTTATGTGTCTGGGCAAAGAAATCTGCAGGCCAGACTCACTGAAAAGAAATAGATAACCTTCATGTGCAACTTCATTTGGCAAAGCCATTTATATATCTTAAATTCATATGCAAATAGGTTAATAAAAGGTGATGCAGAACAAAAATTGTTCCTGGAAAAGCAGCCACAGTCAAGACTGACAACAGTATGTGAAGCAAGAGCAATAGCTTTCAATGAGTACTCCACTAGTAATCTTGCTAACTCCAAAAAGAAAATCTAATGGAATGAGGTATTATATCAGTGAAGATTCTTATTTATACTATAATTTTTTGGTCTAATAATCTACATTGTTTTCCAGAAACAAAACACTTTTCATGTGCTAAGCCATGGAAGTCCTAGTTTGTATTGTGACTAACTTTATTTCTTGAAAGTATTCTATCAGTAATGTTCACATTACCTGCTTGCTGTGAAAACAGCTCTAATAACCAAAAATCTCTATTTTTAGATTTTAGTAGTAAGAAAACTAGAGCTAAAAGCGATTATACGATCTCTCCAAGGACAGAACTAGTAATTGGCAAAGTCATGATTTGAACTCAGGTCTATTTGTCCTTGTCACAATCTCAAAGGTTTGAAATTACTATTTGTTTAACATTAATAGCCAAATTACTTAGAATTATGTCATATCTGTAAATGCCAAATTACTATTTTTTTATTGAAATCTGCAATCCAAAGAAATTCTTAAAAAATAAATACAGTCAGCCCTCCATGTCCACAGTTCCCACATCTGAGGATTCAACCAACCATGGACTGAAAATATTTAGGATAAAAATGCAATACAAAATAATACAAATAGTAAACAATGCAGTATAACAACTATTTAAATAGTATTCTCATTGCATTATAAGTAGTCTAGAGGAGTTTTAGAGTACACAGGAGGATATGTGTAGGTTATATACAAATACTGCACCATTTTATATAATGAACTTGTGTATTTGCAGATTTTGGTATCTGCATGAGTCCTGGAACCAATCCCCCAGAGATACTGATGGATGACTATACTGTAATAGGGCTTATCTGACCACAAATTCCACACCCCAGTAAGTAACCTTCTTAGACTTTCAATGAACACCACTAAATATCCATTTGATATAACCCATGTGCATGACATTGTAAGGTTACAGTATAGTCTTGGTCCTCAGTTAAGAAAGGCAAAGATAGAAACTATACACGATAATTTAAAAAATACAAGGCATCACAAGATGTGTCAAATAAGATATACTTTCTAACTGAAGGGATTAGGAAGGAGTTTATAGAGGTAATGAAATCATGGGTAGGCTTTGAAGATTGGACATAATTCAAATAATCAGAAATTTAAAATGAAATTATATTTTAAGAGGAGGAAAACATATGAAGGTATGCAAATAGGTGTGATTGCTATCCATCTATCTAACATCCATTCCTTCACTAGATTTCTACTAAGAATCTACTCTATAAATACAGATCCTGCGCTTACAAACTGGTAGAAAAATGCACACAAATGATTATACTTAAATAAAACAAATGTGTTACAATAAAAATTCTCAGTTGATCACCACTTAACTAACACTTAACCAGTTTGCAGGATTAACCAGTATTTTCTGTTGTCTACATAACTCATAGTATGATGGCCGTTCAGGGATAAAATGGAACTTTTAAAAACACGGATGTACTTCTACTGTATCCAGCTGTGTTGTATGCTTACCAAGAGTCAGTTAATTTTGTTCCCAGACTTGCTTATGCCAGTTGTAGTTGTTATGAAATTACATATATTATTTAAAGCTATAAAATAGAAGAGGAGTTGTTTCTTTGAACAATTTTGGAAAAATGAGTAAAATTCAATAGAAGATAATCATTAAAAACTTCTGGCAAGGCATGTGTAGACAAAGCAAATGCAAAAGTTTGGGGTAGTAGGGGAAATCAGACAAACTAGAAGGATTCTTACATTCGAGTTACTTTGCAAGAATCTTTAAGGGCATGCTCAACTTTAAGGAAACCAAAACTAATATGAAACATGGTTATGGCTGATACAAGAAAGACTAGTAAGAGTTCCAATTTCATAGTGAAAGCCTTTGGCCCTACATAGAAGATTGACACATGAATGTAAATTTATGTTTTAAGTTATATTAAAGGATTTGTTAAGTAAACGATTTGTTTACAGTTCTCCATTTTAACTGACTTTTTGGGTTAACCTGCAAACTAGGTAAAAGGGCACCTACTGTTTGAAAATTCAGGAAAAGTCACACAAAGGAAGAAGCCCTTGAGCTGGGACTGCAATGATCAGTAAGTCTGTTACAAGGAAAAAATAGAAAACAGCATTTCATCAAAGGGAGGTATGAGCTGTACTTAGGAGAATCACAAGTAGACTACATAATTCATTAGGGGCACTTGGCATATTTGGTAATAGGGAGATAGGTTGAAGCTAGATTGTGAGGGTTGTCAGAGGCCTTCAATGCCAGGCAGAGGAATGTGGACATCATCATTATATGTAATGGGAAGCTACTGAAAGTTTCTAATCATGGACACAGTGCAATGTGCACTATGAAAATCATGTTTTAAGAAAGATTAATTTGTTTGTACTGTGAAAAATGGAAGAACTAGGGGGCATGACCAAGGGCAATGTTGCCTATTAGGAAACAATGGCAAAGATTAGAAGGAAAGTTCTAAGGGTTGAAAGTGGTGGCAGACATTGGGATTAGGGAGAGAAGTGAAGAACCACTGGAAAATTATTAGATGTGGGGATAATGGAAAAGGGAGGGGTTGAACATAATTCTAAGACTTTGAGCATGTTCAGTGAAGGAAATGACAGTATTGTTATAGAAATTAGGAAAGAAGACCAGGAGAGAGCTGCTTATGGGAAAAAGATTAAAGGCTGGTTTTAAAATTAGAGATGACACAAACAAATGGAAAAACATTCCATGCTCGTGGACAGGAAGAATCAATATTGTTAAAATGGCCATACTGCCCAAAGTAATTTATAGAGTCAATGCTATTCCTATCAAACTACCAGTGACATTCTTCACAGAACTAGAAAAAACTATTTTACAACTCAGTTAGAACCAAAAGAGAGAACAATGCTGGAGGCATCACACCATCCAACTTCAAACTACACTACAGTTCTACAGTAAGAAAACAGCATGGTACTGGCACAAAAACAGACACATAGACCAATGGAACAGAATAGGAAGCCTGGAAATAAGGGAGCACACCTACAACCATTTCATTTTCAATGAAGCTGACAAAAACAAGCAACAGGGACAGGAACCCCTATTCAATAAATGGTGCTGGGATAACTGGCTAGCCATATGCAGAAGATTGAATCTGGGTCCCTTTCTTACACCATATATGAAAAATCAGCTCAAGATGGAATTAAATGTAAGGACTTAAATGTAAAACCCGGAACTGTAAAAACCCTCACACAACCTAGACAATACCATTCTGGACACAGAAATGGGCAAAGACTACATGAGGAAGACATCGAAAGCAATTGCAACAAAAGCAAAAATTGACAAATGGGATCTAATTAAACTTAAGAACTTCTGCATAGCAAAAGAAATAACAGAGTAAACAGACAATCTACATAATGGGAGAACATTTTTGTAAACTGTGCATCCAACAAAGGTCTAATATCCAGATCTATAAGGAAATTAAACACATTTACAAAAGATAAAATCACCCCATTAAAAAGTGGGCAAAGGATATGAACAGACACTTTGCAAAAGAAGACATACATGTGTTCAATAAGCATAACAAAAAAAAGCTCATCCTCACTGATCATTAGAGAAATGCAAATCAAAACCACAATGAGACACCATCTAATTCAGTCAGAATGGCTATTATTAAAAAGTCAAAAAATAACAGAGGCTGGCAAGGCTGTGGAGAAAAAGGAATGCTTATACATTTTTGGTGGAAGTGTAAATTGGTTCAACCATTGTGAAGAACAGTGTGATGATTCCTCAGAGACCTAAAAACAGAACTACCATTTGACCCAGCAATCCCATTACTGGGTATATACCTAAAGGAATATAAATCATTCTGTCGTAAAGACACATGCATACATATGTTCATTGCAAACTATTCACAATAGCAAAGACATGGAATCAACCTAAATGCTCAGACTGGATAAATAAAATGTGATACATATACACCATGGAATATTATGCAGCCTTTCTAGGAACATGGATGGAGCTGGAAGCCATTGTCCTGAGCTGGAAGCCATTGTCCTTAGCAAACTCACACAGGAACAAAAACCCAAAATACTACATTTTCTCACTAATAAGTGGGAGCTAAATGATGAGAACACATGAATACAGAAAGAGGAACAACAGATATTGGGGTCTACTGGAGGGAGGAGGGTAGGAGGAAGGAGAGGAGCCGGAAAAATAACTAATGGGTACTAGGCTTAATACCTGGGTGACAAAATAATCTGTACAACATACCCCCATGACACAAGTTTATCTAAATAACAAACCTACACATGTAACCCTGAATTTACAGTTTTAAAAGGCTGGTTTTAGACATACTGTATAAGAGAATAAAGTATATTAACCATGCAGGAATGGCAGCTGTAGGTGTCACAGCAGAGAGGAAGAGATAGCCTAACTGAAGATGTACATTTTAGAGAAACCATAAGGGAATATGTGATAGTCTTTGCGTTTATTGACCAAGTCCTTGATTACAAACAATTTGATAGGGAATGAAATCAAGCTATGTGAGCATATTTACTCACATACTCTCCCACCCTTACTACTGAACACTTCATCCTGAAGTGACAGAAAGAGCTCCTTCCTCTTCCAACTAGAAAGTGGACTTAACCTTAGATATGTTTGTTAGTCAAATAGTTTCTTCTTCCCTACTACAGCCAGCCCTCTGCCTGTAGATACTGCCAACCTTAGCCAAACCTCTCTTCTAAACTGCTTACAAAGCTGTCTTTTAAATCAGAGCCCATCTCTTAAACAATGCAGAACATAAATATTTATCCTGACCCATTATGTACACATCATAGCACAGAAATGTAGCTCATCTCATCTTTTACATGCTACATGCTGATGTTTCTCCCATTTCTAGGATCTTAACAATGACAGTAATTGACGGTGTGTGAAGAAAAAAGGGAAGATCAGGAGACTTTAACCTGTGTTATTCTCATGTTTAGAGGCAAAATGGGGAACAAAAAGGAAGCAAATAACAATCAGAAAAATAGGAGGATAACAATAGTATAATATCACGGATGCCAAAGGAGAGTTTCAAAAAGGAGAAGGCAATCAATAGTGTCAAATGTTTCAGACAATAATAAAAATTCAAAAATAAAAATATTTAAAACTTTCAAAATAAAATATCAAAAACTTTCTTGGTGCCAGGCATTGGTCCAAGAGATTTTTTTTGGTAAATCTTATTATCTAATTTAATCTAATATGTCCAAAATACTATCAACATGTATTCAATATAAAAATTATAGTGGTTTTTTCCATACTCAGTCTTTAAAAACAGTGCTTGTTTTAAACTTTCAGTATACTCAATTTGGACTAGCCACATTTCAAATGCTTAATAGTTACATGTGGGTGGTGGCTACTCTTTTGGACAGAGCAGCACAGAGAGCTGTGGGAGAATTAAAGGAGATGGTTCATTCTTTTAGGAGATGCAGAAGATAAAGTACTCAGCAGAGGGGCTGGTAGGTGGAAAACACAGAAGTGTTAGCCTCATCCTTCCCTGACCCTCTCCTGATAATGGTTCATAGTTCTCTGGACTGAATGTGAGCAATTCACTCTGCCTTGTAAAACCCTGAATTCCTCACCTCCTTCTTACTTCTCCACAAAGTACAATGAGAGCACTCTCACCACCACCCTGCAGCAGAGTACCAACCTCTATGGCCTGAGCTGCTGCAATAACTCCCCCACATAGTGCCTTGTCATCTGCTTCTACTCCCACCAACCCATTCCCCATTGAGTGTATGGAATGCTTTTTTGGGGGGTGATTTCTTTTATTGTGGCAAAATACACACAAGATAGAATGTCCCATTTTAGCCATTTTCAAGCATACAATTCAGTAGCCTTAGGTACATTCACATTGTTGTGCAACCATCAGCACCATCCATTTCCAGAACTTTTTCATTATTCCAAACTGAAACTCTGTACCCATTAAACAGTAACTCCCTACCCGCTCCTCTCCCAGAGCTTCCGGTAACCTCTATTCTACTTTCTGTCTTTGAATTTGCCTATTCTAGGTACTCCACATACATGGAAGCTTACAATATTTTTCCATTTTCGTCTGGCTTATTATTTCACTAGCATAATGTTTCCAAGGTTCTTCCATGTTGTAGGATGTTTCAGAATTTCATTTCTTTTTATGACTGAATAGCATTCCATTGTATGTATATTCCACTTTTGTTTATCCATGCATCTGTTGATGCATATTTGCATTGTTTCTAGTTTTTTGGCTATTTGAATAGTGATGTCATGAACACTGGTGTACAAATATCCAAGAACTTTTTAATGCATTATCTCACTAAATCGTAACAACTCTGCAAAATAGATATTATTATTATCTTCATTTTACAGATAGGAAGAAACAGATGAACAGAGAGGTGAAGTCACATAGCTGCTGAGGAGTGAAATCAGGATCCAAACGCAGCAATATTATCATTTTATGTGTGTCATGATGTGAAAAGGACTGGGAAGCGCTGCTCTACACCAGTGTGCTACAGCTGCCTCGTGAAGACGGTGGAGGTCTGAGAAAGATTGGTTGGGTACTTGGGGCATCAGAAGTTACCAGTGATAAAGCAAGATCAGCAGCAAGATGGGGATAGTGAAGTAGAGAATAAAGAAATGGTAGCAGTAAAAAGAAAGTGAAAACAGGACAATAGCTACAAAGTACAGTGGAGTTAAGTGACTGAATTGTTTCAAGGTGAAGACTCTGGAGAGTTTACAACAGATTAAATATGTATAGCCAATTTAAAAAGCAGATTTCAAAACCATCAACAAAAGGATCACAACATTAAAATAAGATGCCTAGAAGGATTAAGTAGGGTCAGACAGTAGTAATTGATAGACTTACTTTGGTATAATCCAAAGAGGAAAGAAGCTATACTTTCCATAATAACACTAAGCTTTTTGTGAAACAGCAGTAGAAGTTTACTATAAATATGGATAAAAGGATTGGGAATCATGCTTAACCAGTGGCAGAGCTCTACTTGCTAGGAAGAAAGCATTATTCTAAATGACATTCTATGCTACCTTGCTTGTTTCACTCTCTTTGAATCCTTTTTCAAGTATTTGTAGAAGATGCTTTTTCTTCACTGTAACTTCAGGATCAAAAACATAAAAAAGGCATTCCAGCATCCTTCGGTAGCTCCTTAAGAATAAGTGAAACAGAAGAAGTTTGAGGATTGATTTCACAAAAGCTTAGCCGTAGATAAGATAACCATATGTCCTGCCAGGGATATTTCTCATTTACATACAATGTTCTAGTGTCATTATCAATAGCTCCCCTGCCTTCAACCTCAAAAACAGGCTCTATGTGGATAAATTATGAGGTCATCCTTGCCATGGGAAATGCATAAAAAGGAAACATTTACTAACAAGGTATATGTGTATTTTTAATGCTCTAAACTTTTAAAATAGAAATTTTACAAATACGGTCAAACTTTTTAAAGTTGTTCCATAAAGAATTCAACTTCTTACTCTGAATCATGCATATCTTCATTCTCCAAAAACTTTTGAAATTTCTCTTCGAATTTTAATCTCAGAATACGGTTGTTAACTTTAATGATGCGTTTTACTTTTACTCCTGTAATACCATATGTTCTGAAGTCCCAGGCACAAAAACGTGACAGAATTAATTCATAGCAGAAATTAAACCTATGTGGGCATACAGAATATACATGAAGAGAATAACAGATTTTCCTTAAAATCTTTAAGAACAGAAGATTACATATGATAAAAGCTATGGCTCATATTTTGTGTTTTTTTGCTAAAGATACTATAATCATATAGTGGCTCTGTTTATCTATTCATTTATTGCACATTTGTTCTGCCTGGAAGACACGTTGGTTGAGCAATCCTCACTTTCTGAAACATGTTCTTTCTTAGCTTCAGGGAAACTACACACGCCTTCCTCTTATTAGCTGCTCTTTCATAGTTTTCTTTGCTGGGTCTTCTCAGATAGACTTTTAGATGTTGAACTGCCCAGGGATCAGCCTTTGGCCTTCCTCTTGTTTCCATGAACACTCTCCCTAGATGATTTCACGTGGTTCCTTGGTTGTATATACATCCTGATAAATTACATTTTATTTCTAGTCTTGATCTCTACCCAACTTAGCTGGTTATACCCAGACTTGAATATCTAACTACCTACTTGATATGTCCATCTGCATATTAAATAGGTGACTCCAACTTAACATAACTAACACTGCACCCCAAACCTGCTCCTCTGAGTATTTTCCATCTCAGTATATGGCACCACCATGTACCTGGTAGCTTAAGTCAAAACCGTAGGAATAATCCTCTCCTTTCTTCCTTACCAGTATCCAAATCTTTTTTGTTTGTTTGTTTTTGTTTTTGTTTTTGAGACGGAGTCTCGCTCTGTCGCCCAGGCTGGAGGGCAGTGGCGCGATCTCCGCTCACTGCAAGCTCCGCCTCCCGGGTTCACGCCGTTCTCCTGCCTCAGCCTCCCGAGTAGCTGGGACTACAGGCGCCCACCACCACACCCGGCTAATTTTTTTATATTTTTAGTAGAGACAGGGTTTCACCGTGTTAGCCAGGATGGTCTCAATCTCCTGACCTAGTGATCCGCCTGCCTCAGCCTCCCAAAGCGCTGGGATTACAGCCGTGAGCCACCGCACCCGGCCCCAGTATCTAATTCTTTAGGAAGTTCACCTGGCTCTACATCTAGAATCCATCCTGAATATGATCATGTTTTATCATCACCACTGTTACCATCCTAATCCAAATCACCACGATCTCTCATTGGACTACTGAAATAACTTCCTGACTATGAATACGGATATGAAAGAGGCAATGTCTGCTCTAATGAAGCCTAAACAAGTAAAGCCAGAAATAAAATTTCTAAACTGATAAGGGCTCTGAAGAGAAGCTTGGGGTAAGGAATGCAAAGGGGACCTACTTAAGATAGGGCCTTGGGGAAGACCTTTCAGAGACGTTAAGATAATTGATCTGAGAATTGGAGGAGGAGCAGCAGGAGCCAGCTGTGTGAAGAACACTGAAGTGCTTGTTTGCTCTCTGCTGCCCTCACCTGGCCATACGCATAAAATTCCGGTCCTGTCTAGCACAGAACCTAGATTAAGATGAGATTGAAAAATAGATCATCTTGAGAAGGAAGTAAATGATCTTATAAGGAATACATTTGCCTTTAATGAAAGATCTAGGTCCTCACCTACATAATCAACCAGGATCTGAAATGGGTGTGAGCTAAAGTCACAGAGGTGAGCTTCCTGATGGGTAGCCTCTCCTTGAGCCTAAGAGCGAGCTCCTAACTTAGGGCATCTATATTTCTCACAAGCAAATACTTAATCAATGCAGCCAGGATCTTATAAATTACTTCTCCCCTGGAGTTGAAAAGACAGCTGCCTAAATCAAACTAATCTCAGAGGAGCTCACAGTCTGGTAGAGAAGACAGATATGAATAGTGTTGCAATCAAGCATGATGCCTGCTAACCAGTTCAGAGGACCTACTAAAACAGCCACATTATCATCTGAGGTGGGGAAGCTAGTGCCCCTCCTATAGAGGGATCATTTGCTGGGCCTAAATCTGTCAAGTTTCCCCTAAATAACATGTCCTGGAAGCTTTCTGCACTGTGATAGAAACTAGGGCTGCAGGTGTTTTAGATAAAGCTTTTGCTATATAGTGGATATTGGGCTTGAGGCGTCTCATGAATGGGTGGAAGGAATGAATAGGCAATATCTAGCTTCTAGGCTGGTCCCTCAGGAAGGCAGGAGCTATGAGGTGTGATTTTTTCATGGATATTTTATGTTGCCCAGGAATTCAACAGCTGAGCAATGATGAAGTAAGGGTGAGGTACGCAAAAGCATTCTGGGTGAAGGAAGCAGAACAAACAAAACCACTTATGTGGTGGAGTACTGCATTTGCTTCAAGAGCAGTGCGGTACACAGTTCAGCTGACTTTAAAAGATCTGAACAGAAGTTATGATAGTCTAAAACCATACAGTGGAGAACACTGATCCTTCACTGTAGGTGAAGAGTCTGCCAATAAAACAAAACAAAACAAAACAAAAGCTTTTGCAGCTATTTGTTGCCTTCCAAATTACATTCAGTAATTACCTACAGTAGAGGATTCATTATTCTCCACTGTATGGTCTCTAAACTAATCATAACTCCTGTTCAAATCCTTTAGAATCAGCAGAACTGTGTACCTTATCCTCATTCATTCAGCGGGACTTGACGGTATAAACATTCACAATGATATGTATCAATGACTAATATATTCAGTTACATAGAAATATGCCTACAAATTTTGTTAATATACAATAATGTGCTCATTTAGCAAATGTAGGATACATATGTTTTTAAATGTTTGACGCTTAATCTATTAAAATATACTTTATAATCCTAGATAAGGGTTTAATAAATATTTTTACAGGCTTACTGACTTAAATCAACATCATAACAGTTTCAAAACCCTATAAAACAAAAAGTTTCTGCTTCTGTAGCTCCTTGAGATAGTATAGCATGAAATCTTTATAAAGAGGCAGATTAATTACTGAAAGTCATTATATACATCAAAGCAAAACTGTTGAGTATCTATAAAGTGATATGGAAGCTTCAACTAGTAAATATATACTGGGCTATTAATCCAGCCCCATGCTAGATGTTATGACTTGTAAGACACACAAAACATCATATCTTCCCCAAAAGAACTTACAGAGTCACTTATATATTGTTTCGTGGTATTTTAAAGGTTTTTTAAGTTGTAAATAGACTGTATCTATAACCAGGTTGACAGCTTCTCAGGCACAAGGACAGCATCTTTTATGCTTTGGAGTCCCTACTTGATAAATGTTGTCTGATGTCAATGGGTAACTCAATTGGCAACACATCAGTAAATAATATGAATCTATAATAATGAAGGAATAGTAGCAATAATCCACTCAACTAGCATGTCTCTATAAAATAAGATTTTTTAAAACTGGAAAATATAATAATTTTATTTCATAAAAGAAGTGAAGCTAAGAGATAATGACATACAATTAGAAACATGCAGTGTTTTGTTGTTGTTAAAGACATAAAGGTAATTTTAACAGAAAATCTTTCAGTCCTAGTTCTACTCAAATACTTTTTATTTAAATACTGAATCCTTAGCCTTAAAAATATTAATAAGATAAGTCAATGTTTAAATAAAACAACTAGAAATGTAGCCTAGCAATTTAAAGCACTTAGTAGTTATTTCTTTGCATAAAAGATCAGAGGAAAAGTAGCCAAACTTGCAGTATGCTAAAACTAAAAAACAGTCCTTTAAATTCTGCTAACATATATTTGATTTATTCCTTAAAATAAATCAAGGTTACCCTTTTTAAAACCAAGTAAACAGGTTAATGCTAATCAAAATCCATCAAATCCACCTAATTTACTATCAGGCTGACATAGTTATCTAAATGACTTTTTGGTCATTTTGCTTTTACATTTTTTTTCACTAATCCACTTGTCACAAAGAGCTTCCTTTGCAATAAGTTAAAAAGAAACAGAAATAAGTTTTAAAAATCCTGTTTAGGGCTGGGCACAGTGGCTCATGCCCGTGATCCCAGCACTTTGGGAGGCCGAGGTAGGAAGATCACTTGGGCCAGGAGTTTGAGACCAGCCTGGCCAACATGGCAAAAACCCATCTCCACTAAAAATACAAAAATTAGCAGGTGTGGTGGCATGCACCTATAATCTCAGCTACTCGGGAGTCTGAGGTAGGAGAATCGCTTGAACCTGGCAGGCAGATGTTGCAGTGAGCTGAGATTGGGCCACTGCACTCCAGTCTGGGGAACACAGCGAGACTCTATCTCAAAAAAAAAAAAAAAAAAAATTCCTGTTTAGGTTGAGTGAATATAAATGTGCACCCAGTAGAGACACACCATTCAGTTTTTGCACTTGAAAAGTCAAGGCCTTTACTTGTTTATATGGGAACTGGATGAACACCTTTTATATCTTTGTATATAAAAATCAAATAATGTGGTTAAGCAAACAGTAGTAACTGCTGGGCAAATGGATGTACTAATACAAAGGAAAGTATTTTAAAATGCCTCTTTTTCCCCTGCAAAGAGCTTCTTACGCTTTTCCACCAGAGTTCTCCCAAGACCTTTGAGAAGCTTTTAGTCACAGAGGTGAGAGAAAAGCCATGTCTAATAGAAATCAGGGGACTTGGTTTAAAGTAACCCATAACAATGACATTTTTTTTTCTAAAAAGTTAGTGTAAGTTTTACATTCTACACTATAAAAAGTAGTATTTATTTTGACATTGACTTCAAGTAAAATCATGCTCCAGGGTTATGTGCCAAGTCCATTCTATAGTTTGACATGTCTCCTGGTGTATTTCCATGTACCCAGTTCCTACTGTGGCTCTAGAGCAATCTTTCTGTTTCACAGGCTCTTCAATTCTGAAAAATAATGACTCAGAAATGTGAAAGTCATACTTAACAATATTTTTCTTCGTGACTTTTTTTTTAAAGGGTAATTTTAAATTGTGCCCCTCTAATTGAAGCAACACAACCACTTCCTAGTATCTACTAGTAGGCCTTGGTTCTAAAGCCTGGCTGTTTCATTTCTGCTTGAATCTGGTGTCTCTCCACTTTTGCTGATACAAGCTTTTGACCTGAATTCCTGATATAAGCATATACTTTATCCTAACATGTAGTGTTCTTGTACATCCCTACTGTAGCTATCTCTAAACAGTGGGTTCCACTCTGATCACAGACCTACAGAAGATTTGCTAGACAGTCTCCTCCCATGTTGGCAACCTGCTGTTGCCAGTCCTGCTTTGGCATTCTTGCTCTGTTCCAGTTTCTCAACCAATATTCAGAAACATGCACTATATCCAGTCCAGAAACAAACAGTATAAACATATGAAAAATTAAAACTTGATTATAAACTTTTTTTTTCTAAATTATATTCTGCTCTTGGGCTAAGGAAAATTGGGTAAAGAGCAATGATAAATCATTAGGATGTCTTCAAGGCTGGCTCATGATAATGGCATAAACAGAAATGTATAGGTGGAAAGTAGGTAATTTTCAATTTTCAATAGATGCCTGCCAATTTTTAATAGATGAATATTCTGCATGAGAGATGTTTCAAAAATGGGACATTCTAGGATTTTACAAGTTGATATTCTGGTTGATGATCCTAAGTACTTAAATTATTTTTAAAGCTATACTAAATTTCTAACAGATTTACCAGTCATCAGATCGAGTGCCTTCTTCAAAATGGAAATTTCCCACAGTCTCTAACTCAGTTAACAAAAGTGGGATCAATAAGCCATGACTTTTCTTCTTTTGTTTTACTTCAGTATGATAAATTGCTTCAATTCTGTTGGAGAGAAAAATATATACAGCTATTAGAATGATCTACAAATCACAACATTAAAACTTATGATAGACTTTTTTTTAACTGATGTTAAAACACAAGGCTTCCTTTCAATGGATAAAGAAAGTTTCATGTTAACAGTTAAACCATGTAAAGGATATTCTATTTTTGGCAATTAAAATCTCTTTTAATTTTGCTACTCTCAGAATATGCGAAGGCTAGAAGACTATCCTTGCTCTACCACTTACAGCTTTCAGCTCTCAGACATGTCACTTGGACTTTTTATGCCTCAGTTTTCTTAGTAAAATGGCAATATTCATAGTCCTTATTTCTAAAATGGCTGTTTTTTATATATGCAAAATACATGTAAAGATCTTAGCAAAGAGTCTGGCACAAAATAAAAACCCAATACATGTTACCATCATTTTTAGTATTATCACAGGGCACACTAACTTATCCACTTAGTGCCTTAGTAAATAAAAAAATTCACAGTCCTTGCTAAGCCTTCTTGCTTTACATTTCGAATTGATAATTGAGACTGAACTTGTTTCTACTGTGTGTGGGCTTTGCCAGGTCTCATCTATTTGGTGAGTTTATGCACCAGCAGAGGCTCTATTGTTTTTAGTTTGCAGACACTAGAGCAGTGATATGACAGGAAGCCACTGGGAGGAAGCTTACTGTTCCTAATTAAGAACTGCCTCTGCAAAAAAACTGTATGCCAGCTTTTAACCCATGATGATTATAAGTACTAGGAACTAGTACTAAGAATATAATTCATGCTTTACTTCATACTGTAATTGTTCACACTCCTGAAGAAGGGAACTAGGGTCAATGATGGCCCAAAACATTCTGATTCTCTCGGTTTCAAATCTGAACAACTAGATAATTAATTAAACATACTCATCTAGTTTTTTGTTCCAGAATGTTACCCTTTCATTCAAGGCACTTAGTTTGGTCAATATCTTCTGTTGAAGACTTGGTTCTTCAGTGACAGTTTCACAACTCTTCAATGTTTCAGGATCAGTTACTTTACTGTTATTGGATCCATCACTGTGCCCTTTGCCCGAGCCCTTGAGTTCAGCCAGTTCTCGTTCCAACTGTGGAAAACATTGCATCAGAGAGCAAAATAAAAATAAAACATGGTCTAGGCAAAGTCAGAATTCAGATATTAATTTTTAATGGGATCTATTAAACAAATGTCTAATTTAAATGAACAAAGTGGAAATCTAGGTAATAAACAGGCTAAATTTCATAAAAGCATGCCAAACATGTGATTTCAACTCGGGTGCAAATTCAGTCAGCCAGTTTCTCTTGACCAAGTGCCAACCTTAACCATTTCAAACATGGCAGTCTCTCAACTGAAAATAAGCAAAGCAACAGATTTTCAAATAGTTTTAATAAGTTTGCCTCTATTAAAGCCAAAGTAAAATTAAATACTGGTTTTAGTACAAATATTTAAAATTCAAATAATGTAATTTTTAACACACCTACTTTTCAATTTTTAAGTATTTTTCAACCATTTTGGTGTTCTGGAAAAAAATAACTAGTAGAAATACACAAAAGCATATATATAGGGGTGCACATTTTTCCTTTTGTCTTAGTCTCTTACATGACTCAGCACTGGTCTTAAGATTTTGTTATTTTGGGGTTTTTACATTTATCATAATGAACTTTTTGCATTAATGTAGATATTTAAAAATGCTGCATTGAATATTATTTATCTTGATTACTAAGGTTTTTGGGTACTCCCTTAAATTCTGGGCCCACAGCAAGAACCTCTTTTGTCTAACTCCAATCTCAGCCTTATGTAATTTAAAGATAAATTGTACTGAGGAGGGGGGCCAAGATGGCTGAATAGGAACATCTCTGGTCTGCAGCTTCCAGTGAGACCAATGCAGAAGGCAGGTGATTACTGCATTTCCAACTGAGGTACCTGTTCATCTCATGGGGACTGGTTAGACAGTGGGTCCAACCCATGAATGGTCAGCAGAAGCAGGATGGGGTGTCACATCACCCAGGAAGTGCAAGGAGCAGGGACCTCCCTCCCCCAGCCAAGGGAAGCCATGAGGGACTCTGCTATCCAGCCAGGTTACTATGCTTTTCCCACCATTTTTGCAATCTGCAAATCAGGAGATTCCCTCCTGTGCCTACACCACCAGGGCTCTGGGTTTCAAGCACAAAACTGGGCAGCTGTTTGGGCAGACACTGAGCTAGCTGCAGGAGTATTTTTTTTTTTTTTTTTTTTTTGAGACACGGTCTTGCTCTGTCGCCTAGGCTGGAGTGCAGTGGCGTGATCTCAGCTTACCGCAAGCTCCGCCTCCTGGGTTCATGCCATTCTCCTGCCTCAGTCTCCTGAGTAGCTGGGACTACAGGCGCCCGCCATGGAACCCCTGTGAGATAGAATCATTCACTCCCCTGCAAAGGGGACTGAAGCCAGGGAGCCAAGTGGTCTCGCTCAGTGGGTCCCACTGCCATGGAGCCCAGCAAGCTAAGAACCACTGGCTTGAAATTCCTGCTGCCAGCACAGCAGTCTGAAGTCGACCTGGGTTGATTGAGATTGGTTGGGGCAGGGGAGTCTGCCATTATTGGGGCTTTAGTAGGTGGTTTTTTCCTGACAGTGCTAAGAAGGTTGGGAGGTCTCGGCTGGGTGGCAAAGCGGCTGTGGTCAGACTGCTTCTCTAGATTCCTCCTCGCTAGGCAGGGCATCTCTGAAGGAATGGTAACAGCCCCAGTAAGGGGCTTACAAACAAAACTCCCACTTCCCTGGGACAGAGCACCTGGTGGAAGGGGTGGCTGTGGGCACAGCTTCAGCAGATTTAATTGTTCCTGCCTACCAGCTCTGAAGACAGCAGCTAATTCTGACAAGAGAGATTCTCCCAGCACAGTGCACCAGCTCTGCTAAGGGACAGACTGCCTGCTCAAGTGGGTTCCTGACCCCCATGCCTCCCGACTGGAAGACACCTCCCAACAGGGTCGACATACACCTCATACAGGAGAGCTCTGGCTGGCATCAGGCCAGTGCTCCTCCAGGATGAAGCTTCCAGAGGAAGGAGCAGGCAGCAATCTTTGCTATTCTGCAGCCTCCACTTGTGATACCCAAATGAACAGGGTCTGGAGTAGACCTCTAGCAAACTGCAGCAGACCTGCAGAAGAGGGGCCTGTTAGAAGAAAAACTAACAAACAGAAAGCAACAACATCAAGATCAACATAAGGACCCTCACACAAAACCCCATCTGAAGGTCATCAGCCTCAAAGATCAAAGGTAGATAAATCCATGAAGATGAGGAAAAACCAGCACAAAAACGCTGAAAATTCCAAAAACCAGAATGCCTCTTCTCTTCCAAATGATTGCAACTCCTCTCCAGCAAGGGCATAAAACTGAACAGAGAATGAGACTGATGAATTAACAGAAGTAGACTTCAGAAGGTGGGTGATAACAAACTCCTTTGAGCTAAAGGAGCAAGTTCTAACCCAATGCAAGGAAGCTAAGAACATTGATGAAAGGTTACAGGAACTGCTAACTAGAATAACCAGTTTAGAGAACATAAATGACCTGATAGAGCTGAAAAACACAGCACAAGAACTTCATGAAGCATACACAAGTATCCATAGCTGAAATCGATCAAGCAGAAGAAAGGATGTCAGAGATTGAAGATCAACTTACTGAAATAAGGCATGAAGACAAGATTAGAGCAAAAAGATGAAGAGGAATGAACAAAGCCTCCAATAAGTATGGGATTATGTGAAAATATCAAGTCTCTGATTGATTGGGGTCCCTGAAAGTGATGGGGAAAATGGAACCAAGCTGGAAAACACACTTCAGGATATTATCCAGGAGAACTTCCCCACCCTAGCAAGACAGGCCAACATTCAAATTCAGGAAATACAGAGAACACCATTAAGATACTCCTTGAGAAGAGCAACCCCAAGACACATAATTGTGAGATTCTCCAACACTGAAACAAAGTAAAATATGTTAAGAGCAGCCAGAGAGAAAGGTCAGGTTACCTACAAAGGGAAGCCCATCAGACTAACAGCAGATCTCTCTGCAGAAACCCTACAAGCCAGAACAGAGTGAGGGCCAATATTCAACATTCTTAAAGAAAAGAATTTTCAACCCAGAATTTCATATCCAGCCAAACTAACCTTCATAAGTGAAGGAGAAATAAAATCCTTTACAGAGAAGCAAATGTTGAGGGATTCTGTCACCACCAGGCCTACCTTACAAGAGCTCCTGAAGGAAGCACTAAATAGAGAAAGGAAAAACTGGTACCATCCACAGCAAAAACATACCAAAATATAAATACCAATGACACCATGAAGAAACTGCATAAATTAATGTGCAAAATAACCAGCTAGCATCATGATGACAGGATCAAATTCACACATAATAATATTAACCTTAAATGTAAATGGGCTAAATGCCCCAATTAAAAGGCACAGACTGGCAAATTGGATAAAGATTAAAGACCCATTGGTGTGCTGTATTCAGGAGACCCATCTCATGTGCAAAGACACACATAGGTTCAAAATAAAGGAATGGAGGAATATTTACCAAGCAAATGGAAAGCAAAAAAAAAAAAAAAGCAGGAGTTGCAATCCTAGTCTCTGATAAAAGAGACTTTACACCAACAAAGATCAAAAAAGACAAAGAAGGGTATCACATAATGGTAAAGGGATCAATGCAACAAGAAGAGCTAACTATCCTAAATATATATGCACCCAATACAGGAGCACCCGGATTCATAAAATAAGTTCTTAGAGATCTACAAAGAGACTTAGACACTCACACGATAATACTGGGAGACCTTAACACCCCACTGTCAATATTAGACAGATCAACAAGACAGGAAGTTAACAAGGATATTCAGGACTTGAACTTAGCTCTGTACCAAGCAGACATAATAGACATCTACAGAACTCTCCACCCCAAATCAAGAATATATATTCTTCTCAGCACCACATAGCATATATTCTAAAATCAGCCACATAATTGGAAGTAATATACTCCTTAGCAAATGCAAATGAATGGAAATCATAACAAACGGTCCCTCAGACCACAGTGCAATTAAATTAGGACTCAGGATTAAGTAACTCACTTAAAACCCTCACAACAATAGGGAAATTGACAACCTGCTCCTGAATAATACTGGGAAAATAAAAAAATTAAGGCAGAAATAAAATAGTTCTTTTAAACCAATGAGAACAAAGAGACAACGTACCAGAATATCTGGGACACAGCTACAGCAGTGTTAAGAGGGAAATTTATAGCACTAAATGCTCACAACAGAAAGCTGGAAAGATCTAAAATCGACACCCTAACTTCACAATTAAGAGAACTATAGAAGCAAGAGCAAACAAATTCAAAAGCTAGCAGAAGACAAATAACTAAGATTAGAGCAAAACTGAAGGAGGTAGAGATATGAAAAACCCTTCAAAAAATCAATGAATGCCAGAGCTGGTTTTTTGAAAAGATCAACAAAATAGATGAACCACTAGCTAGACTAGTAAAGAAGAAAAGAGAGAAGAATCAAATAGACACAATAAAAATGATAAAGGGATATCACCATTGATCCCAAAGAAATACAAACTACCATCAGAGAATACTGCAAACACCTTTACACAAATAAACTAGAAAATCTAGAAGAAATGGATAAATTCCTGGACACATACACCCTCCCAAGACTAAATCAGAACGAATTTGAATCCCTGAATAGACCAATAACAAGTTCTGAAATTCAGGCAGTAATTAATATCCTACCAATCAAAAAAAGCCCAGGACCAGATGGATTGACAGCCACCTTCTATCAGAGGTACAAAGAGGAGCTGGTACCATTCCTTCTGAAACTATTCCAAACAATAGAAAAAGAGGGACTCCTCCATAACTCATTTTATGAGGCCAGTATCATCCTGATACCAAAAGCTGGCAGAGATACAACAGAAAAAGAAAATTTCAGGCCAGTATCCCTGATGAACATCCATGAAAAATCCTCAATAAAATGCTGGCAAATCAAATCCAGCAGCACATCAAAAAGGTTATCCACCATGATCAAGTCAGCTTATCCCTGGGATGGAAGGCTGGTTCAACATAAGCAAATCAATAAATGTAATCCATCACATAAACAGAACCAATGACAAAACCCACGATTATCTCAATAGATGCAGAAAAGGCCTTCGATAAAATTCAACAGCCCTTCACGTTAAAAACTCTCAAAAAAACTAGGTATTGCTGGAACATATCTCAAAATAATAAAAGTTATTTATGACAAACCCACAGCCAGTATCATACTGAATGGGCGAAAGCTGGAAACATTGCTGAAGACAGAAATGCCCCCTCTCACCACTCCTATTCAACATAGTATTGGAAGTTCTGTTCAGGGAAATCAGGCAAGAGAAAAAAATAAAGGTATTCAAATAGGAAGACAGGAAGTCAAATTGTCTCTGTTTGCAGATGACGTGATTATATATTTAGAAAATCCCACAATCTCAGCCCAAAACTCCTTAAGCTGATAAGCAACTTCAGCAAAGTCTCAGTATACAAAATCAATGTGCAAAATCACAACCATTCCTAAACACCAATAATAGATAAGCAAAGAGCCAAATCATGAGTGAACTCTCATTCACAATTGCTAGAAAGAGAATAAATCACCTAGGAATACAACTTATAAGGGACATGAAGGTTCTGGATATTAGCCCTTTGTCAGATGGATTAGAGACTTAAATGTTAGACCTAATACCATAAAAACCCTAGAGGAAAACCTAGGTAGTACCATTCAGGACATAGGCATGGGCAAAGACTTCATGTCTAAAACACCAAAAGCAACGGCAGCAAAAGCCAAAATTGACAAATGGGATCTCATTAAACTAAAGAGCTTCTGCACAGCAAAAGAAACTACCATCAGAGTGAACAGGCAACCTACAGAATGGGAGAAAATTTTTGCAATCTACTCGCCTACACCTTTTTTGAATTGCAGACTTCTAAGCACAGAATGCAGCTTAGTTAAGTACTTGGAATCAAAACTTTTTTGGAGCAAGCTTAACTTGAAATTCAGTAGTAATTACATATGTGTGTGTGTGTGTGTGTATTATATACATAATTTAAAATATTTGCTTGCTATCTTATCTAACAGTTTTCTTAAGATATGGCCACTGGAATTTTACATTACTAAATCTTACGGTTTTCTTCACAAAGCTGAATAATTTTATTCGTTCTTCTGGCAACTTTTGTAATTTGCATTTTCGATCATTCAGTTTTTCAAGGTCTTCATTAAGATGCCTCTGAAGAGTTTTTATATGCATATTGTAATACATTATTTTTTTCATTGCTGTGGTCTAAAAGTAAGAAAGAAAACAACATAAAAATTAGCTAAAACAAATTATAGGCAATTATTAGTGATATTATATAAGCACAGTATGTTCTATATGACAATTTAGATGATTTGCATGCTCAGGTACTAATAAAGATGATAGCTGGAGTGACAATGGCTACACAGAGTTCTATATTTAAACTTAATAAAAAATATAAAATTCCAAAGATTTTCTTTGTGAGGCATAAAGTGTGAGGCAAATTCACATTTATTTCCAGAATAACAACATAAAGAGACTACAGATAAAATGTAATGTATAAAATAGTACAGGTAATGAGGCAGTACAATTAGAGCAAACATATAACTCGTTATTCCTATTTGATTAACTCAGGGAATAAAAGAAATTAATAAGAATTAAAAGGGCCGGGCACGGTGGCTCAAGCCTGTAATCCCAGCACTTTGGGAGGCCGAGACGGGCGGATCACGAGGTCAGGAGATCGAGACCATCCTGGCTAACACGGTGAAACCCCGTCTCTACTAAAAAAATACAAAAAGCTAGCTGGGCAAGGTGGCGGGCGCCTGTAGTCCCAGCTACTTCGGAGGCTGAGGCAGGAGAATGGCGTAAACCCGGGCTCGGAGCTTGCAGTGAGCTGAGATCCGGCCACTGCACTCCAGCCCGGCGACAGAGCGAGACCCCGTCTCAAAAAAAAAAAACAACAAAAACAAACAAACAAAAAAAAACCAAAAAGAGAATTAAAAGCAAATATTACATTACTCAATTCATTTTTTAAAAGCATGGCTAAGGAATATAATTTTTTTTCAAATTTATAAAAGAATGTTCATTAGGCTAAGCAAATTACTAAATGTCTATCAAATCCATTTATCTTGCATTCCTTAATAACAATGCATCATTCAGTTATTAATAAATTTATCATGATAAATTGATTAAATCCATAATTAAGAAATGCACCAGCTAAATGGTACTTGAGAGTTATGTTAGTTAAAAAGAACTATCTGAGAAGACCATAAACAAATTTGAGGCATTATAAAAAATCTGACATGGTTTTGTTTACCTGAAATAATGAAAGCAAATAAGTTGGAAGACTTTTACACTCTTAGACATGTATTTTCTACAGATGCAGTCTTTTCTTATGAAATTTATTTAGTATGGAGTGGATAATTAAGATCTTAATGTAATATTCTGGCATAAAGGGCAGAATAGAAAAAAATACATAGTATGATGAGAGGCCAAAAGAATTCTATTTCCCCATGCATATTATGAAGTACTGCAACTGAAATCACCAAATTCCCCTGCCAAAAATAAGACAATCATAACAAAGAACAGTCAAGAAAAAAACTTGTTTTAGGATCATGATAAACTGATTAAATATCTTTTATAAATAAAAGCTTAATTTCTGAAGTGCAACTGAGTTAAAAGAAAAAATTGTAACTTAAGAAATGGGAAATGGTGTTTCTTGATTTTTTTTTTCCTATTTGGAGACAATAGGAAATCCAATACAAAATTCTGTGGGTCAGTTACAGCTAAAAATAACTCTAATAAATTCTTAAATCTAAAACAATAGGATATCTACATACAGAAGAATGAAACTAGACCCCTATCTCTCAACATATACAAAAATCAACTCAAAAAATGGACTTAAATGTAAAACTTGAAACCATAAAACTACTAGAAGAAAAAAGAGAAAATGTTTCAGGACATTGATCTAGGCAAGGATTTTATGACTAATACTTCAAAAGCATGGGCAACAAAAACATAAATAGACAAATGGTACTACATTAAACTAAAAAGCTTCTGCACAGCAAAAGGAAACAATTAACAGAGTGAAGAGACAAACTATGGAAGGGAGAAAATATTTGCAAACTACTCATCCAATAAGGATCTCATATCCAGAATATACAAGGAACTCAAACAACTGAACAGCAAAACAAAAAACAAAAAAACCCAAACACATACACACACAAAAGAAACACGCACACACACACACATACACAAATAATCCAACCAGAAGGTGGGCAAAGGAACTGCATAGACATTTCTCAAAAGATATCATACAAATAGCCACTAGGTATATGAAAAAATGCTCATCACTAACTAACCATCATGGAAATGCAAATAAAAATCACAATATAATCTCATCCAGTTGGAATGGCTATTATCAAAAAGACAGAAAAAAAAAAAAAAAAGAGATGCTGGTGAGGATGCAGAGCAAAGGGAACTCTTTTTTTTTTTTTGAGATGGAGTCTCACTCTGTCGCTCAGGCTGAAGTGCAGTGGCGCAATATCGGCTCACTGCAACCTCTGCCTTGTGGGTTCAAGCAATTCTCCTGCCTCAGCCTCCCGAGTAGCTGGGATTAGAGGCACCTGCCACCACACCCGGCTAATGTGTATTGTATTTTTAGTAGAGATGGGGTTTCACCATGTTGGCCGGGCTGGTTGCAAACTGCTGACCTCAAGTGATCCGCTCACCTGGGCCCAAAAAAGGGAACTCTTATATGCTGTTAGTAGAAATGTAAATTAGTACAGCCATTATGAAAAACAGGATGGAGTTTTCTCAAAAAATTAAAAGCAGAACTTCCAAAGGATTCAGCAACCTCACTCCTGGGTATTTATCCAAAACAAAGGAAATCAGTGTATCCAAGGGATACCTGCACCCCCACGTTTACTGCAGCACTATTCACAACAGCTAAGATTTAGAACTAACCTAAATGCCATCAATAGGTGAATGGATAAAGAAAATGTAATATATGTATATCATATTACACACACACACACGTGTATACACATAATGGAATACTATTTAACTATAAAAAAGAATGAAACCCTGTCATTTGTGGCAATATGGTTGAGCCTGAAGGACATTATGTTAAGCGAAATAAGTCAGGCACAGAAAAATAAAGACTGCATGTTATCACTTATGTATGAGAACTAAAAACATTTTTTGAGCTCATGGAAGTAGAGAGCAGAATTGTAGCTATTGGAGGCTGTAGGCGAGGTAGTCGGGAGGAGAGAATGGGGAGAAAGGTTGGTTAAGGGTACAAAATTACAGCTAGATAGGAAGAATAAATTCTGGTGTTCTGTAGCACTGCAGGGTGAATATGGTTAACTATAATGTGTATATTTTCAAAAATCTGGAAGAAGGGATTTTGAATGTTCACAACAGAAAGAATAAATGTTTGAGGAGATGAATATGCTAATTACCCTTATTTGATCATTATATATAGAATTATTATGCATCAATTGTAAATAAAAGGGAGAAAATAACACAACAGGAGAACATGGGATGGAGTTAATTTGGTCAGATAAAATACAGGATGCCAAATTAAATGTGAATTTCAGATAAACAACAAATAATGTTTTAATATACATAATACTAAACTTACTTATACTTATTTAATTATACTGAAACATCTTTATTGTTTATCTAAAATTTAAATTTAACTTAGAGTCCCCTAGGTGGGGTAAATAAAAGATTAAAACATACTAGTTTTAATTTTTTTGAATAAGCAATATATTCACATTTCAAAAACCAAAAAAATTGATCTATACAATGAAAAGTCTACTTCCCACTTATGTTTCCCATCTTCTCAGTTGCCTCATCTTCTGCAGAAAATGACTGACTTTAGTGTCTAGTAAATCTTACCATAGTTTCAACTTTTTCTAATTTATTAAGAATGTACCTATATCTTCATATAGAAACAAAAATTATGATATTTTACTATTTCTAAACTTTTTCAAAATCACTTAGTATGTCACAACAATAAATAAGAGTTGTCAATGAACGGGGTTTTTTTTTGTCCTTGTTTGAGAGTATATAGTAAGATTTTGGGGAAGGAGGGAAGACTATTTTATAAACTGTAACTCTATAGCCAATCAACTTTGTAGGCTGACCACATGCAACTTGCTTTTTGTATTCGGACTTTAAAAAATTAATGTCAAAGTCACTTTCAAAGACTTTGGTAGAATTCCACACCTATCAAAACAAACTTTTAAGAAAAAGAAATTGGACTAGTTATAATGCTAAATTCAGCTGCATGTTTGTACTAAGACAAAATTTGATCCCTTTGCATCTTAGGTGGCCAAAAAAGAATTCAAAGTCATAAACAGAATTATATTCAACTATAGTTTCATAGCACTTATTTTTATACTAAAATGGGCTTTTATGTACATTAACTCATTGGCTCCCCCAAACAACCCTGTGCTGAAAAGCAGATACTATTTTCATCATCTTCGTTTCAGTTCAGAAAACTGAGCTTCAGTAGTAGCACATGCAGTTGGGGGCTTGAATCCAAGTCTTTGGATTTGAACCCATATGTTCTTCCCTCTGTCTCACACTAACTCTTTGGTGGTCTTCCTGGTAGGTTCTGACTTTACCTGCCACTTGTAGTTTACACAAACTAGGTCACAGTCATAGGTGAAAATCTGAAGAATCAATAGCACTCTGTTCAAGAATTCATCACAAAGAACTGCCACAACTTGTCTTCTTATGCATAGTAAGGAAAAAAGCATTTTAGAAATCTATATCAATCCATAAATTGAAAATACTTTGAATTTGAAAATCATTTTGGTCTGAATCTAAAGTTGGACTATAGTATATATCTTATTTGTGCCTTAAAAGGTAAAGGGAGGGTAAATATTTTACAATAAGAAAATGAAATATAATTACTTAATTTAAGATGTTAGAAACTGTCTAACAATTCCTTTTTTTGTTGTTCTTTATGCTACTCCTGACATTTACAAGACTGAACCAAATGTATGAGAATCTCAGTCAGAATGTCAGAAGAACCTGCCTCTCTTAGTTCTCCTTTTCAGTCTCCTCTGTAGGTTCCTTCTCATCTACCCAACATTTAGCACCCAAGTGACACACTTTCTCTTCCACACCATTCCCTTGGTGACTCATCCAGTCCACAGCTTTAAGTACCAACTTTCTGCTTTCAGTTCTCATATTTTAATTTATACCCCCAATCTGGGGAACTCTCCCACATAGTAGACTCATATGGATATCCAACTACTTACTGAGCATGTCCCCTTAGGATATTCAAAAAATTGTTCAAACTTTACATGCCTAAAATTATCATGATTCTAAAATAATGATTTTTCCTTCTAAACCTATTCCTCCCCTACTCCTCCCATACTCTTCCTCATGTCGTCAAATAGCAACTTACTCTTTGAATTGCTCCAGTCAATATCTTGGAATTATTCTCTACTTCTTTCCTCTGTACTTAATATCCAATCCATCAGTAAACCCAGATAGGTTCCATCTTGTAACTGCTACCAGAATCCAACTTCTTACCACTTTCTCTGTGAACACCATGCATTGAACCATCCACATTGCTCATCTAAGTTACTGGAATAATCTCCTAACTGGTCTCTCTGCTTTCAACTTTCCCCCTCTAATTGTCTATTCTTAATACATTATTCAAAAGGATCCCTTTAAACCATAAGTCGTCTTAGTCCCACCTCTGATCAGAATTTTCCAGTGGATCCCATCTCACTCAAAATAAAGACCAAAGTCCTTACAACAGTCTACAGTCTCACATAATCTGGCCTCCACCACTCCTGTCTTCATCTGTTACTTCTCTTCCCCTGATGTCCTCAGCTACTTAAACTTTCAGATAATCACAAACCATCTTTAATTAGATTAAAATCTACCTAATCCTTGGTCGACTACCATAAACCATAGATATTTTCTAATTTTGATATGTAATATTCCAAAGGAGAAGTGGTTGTTACATTTCTGTTATTTAAGCTTTAATTTATATATACATGGCACTAGTCTAATTATTTTTGACACTTATTTTTTTCAATTTCCTTCTTGTTTTGTATAGATTAGAAGCAATATTACTTCATTATTTCACCTTCCAGTACTGTCATCAAAATTAAGATTCTAGTATTAATATTATTATTTATATACTTTTATGTGTAATATCCAGTTCACTAGGGCAAAAGTAGACTTGGCAACAAGAACTGAACTGATAATCCTACCTACCATATGTGGGCATGGCCAGAAAGAAGCCTAACTAATAAACTAACTAATAAAACAGAAATCACAGATGCCTGATTAGGGATGTACTTACATCTGCCAGTTCCTTGATTTGCTTTGCTGACACATCCAATGTGTCAAATCTTTGAAGGCAAGGCAAATGATATAATACATGTGTGGAATAATTACACAGAAGACAAACTGGATTGGTTTTATATTGAGGATCATTCAGACATAAATCCTTTAAGCAAGGCAGCCTGGTTAAGTTCGTGAGCTCCTAAAACACCAGCAAAGATAATGTTCAATTAATTGTGACTGTCATTTCTAAAGGCAGTATTTGAACACTTAAGATCAGCCATACTCTAATGCATTCTAATTATGTGCTTAAATACATTAAAGTGATTTAGATGCCTAAAATGTTTCTCTCTATTGAAAAACAAGCTAAATTCCCGAAGAAAATAGCAACAATAATTAAGCAATACGCTATACCACTATGCCTTTTAAATATTTACTAAATCATGTATTCCAGCTGGAACATTGAAGCCAGTGATGCGAGCACATTTGTTCATTAATATGTTGCCTCCCCTACACGGCCCCTCTTGCTAATTGCCCCTAGGATACCTGTAGGTCTCTGCTTTCTTCACTCCTATTTCCTATACTTATCACCTAGAAACACTCCTGTTCATCCTCCCTGCTTCCAGATCTGCTCTACTCATTAAAGGCTATGGGATCCCCTGTTCATTACAAACAATCATCATGGAATTCCTGATTTTTGGGTTTTTTTTGTTTTGTTTTTTTCCATTAAGTACCTGTTTTACCTATTATGGTCAACTAAAGTCTAACTTTCCTTGAGGGCCTCAGTTCTCTCACAACCTATGGATGAGGAAGGATTGATATGCACTCTCAGACCAATGTTTCTCCTTAACATATTTTTTCCTGATGTTTAAGTCATTATTTATACTTTCCTTTATTTGTCATCTGGCTCTTGATTAACTCTTCCATCCTGCCTCTTCCTGTTTAAACCCTAATATTTTATGATTTAGTCATATTGAACCAGTTGAAGTTTTGGAATGTGCCAAGCCCTATCTTGTCCTTAGACCTTTACTCATGCTGCTCCTTTTGAGTGGCCTGAACTTCACCCCAGTTTCACCTTTTAATCTGTCAGGGCCCAACCCAGTGTCATATTCCCTGGGAGCCTTGTTTCATCCCCCAATGTTGGGATAGATGTTCCTCCTAAGAGCTCTTTTAGCTACTGAGCTTAGTTTTGGTATGGACTTTATCATACCCTATTGCCAATTGCTTGTATCTATAAGCCAAGGGTCTATATGGGCTTTGGCCCCCAATCTGCAAAAAAAGAATGTTATTTACATTTTTAAGTATTGAAAAAAAAGAAGAATATGCAGTAGAGGCCACATGTGGCCCACAGAGCCTGAAATACTTTCTATTTGGCTTTTTTTTGTTGTCGTTACAGAAAACGTTTGCTAACCCTGCAATAAACTTGTGGAGAACACGGTTTGTGTCTTGTTTAACATTGTATTCCCAACACTCAGCACTCAGAACACAGCAGGCACTAAATAAATATGTAAAGTAAATTGATTGCTTTCAACCAACTTTGAGGATATCCTCATACTTTCTCATTACCAGGATGGTGCCTGAGGTAGGAGGGTACTGTGGTGGGGTCAAACGTGAAAGGATGCAATGCTAGCTAGAAAAATCAGAATCAGGGTAAAGGGAAATCTAAGGAAGAACCAGGAAGCATTAGTTCTAAAAAGGAATGGAAAAGAGAATAGTGAAGTCAGGTTGCTGGAAACAAGAGTAATACAGGTTGAGGTGGTTAATATATTTCCAAACTCTCTCTGGACAAGTGAGAATGTGGCTCACTGGTCTGACCTGAGGCTTGGGCTGAGCCTATGTGGGGAGGAGGACTAAGCAGAGTTGCTCTAAAAGGAAAATTTATGGACAGAGCTGTGCAGAGAATTATTTGGTCAAATTCTGCAGGGGCAAGAAGGTAAACCATCTGGCAGCCTTTGATTACTGGGTTGCTATGTTTCATTTGACTATGGTAGATGGTGGGTATAAATGAGCTGGTAGATGGTGGGTATAAACTCTGAATTCCTACACAGAAATCCCCCAACTACATGCCAAATTCAGATGACAGTGGAGTCCATGAAGGCACAAAATCTCACTGAAAATTAGTGCTCTGGTGCCTGGTATGGTAGGAAGGTGGGCACAGAATTTATTCAGTCACCACCAGGATAGGATAGTTATCTTCTTAGGGTAGGAGGAAAGGTTAGAGATAAAAATCTAAGATAATAGTGTTCCAGGAACATTTCTAATATGAAGATAGTAAAAGCTCCTGTGAATCAGGTTCAATGTTTTCATGACAGTCATAAAGCCATAAAAAGCCTTTTTAAATATTATGACACACAATGAATTTTTATAATAATCCTGTTATCACCATTTTTAAAATAAAGATACTGAAATACAGCAGGTCAGTGTAATTAAAGTAATGGTAATAAAATAATAAGAACAATGGATCTGTTGAGTCCTTACTATGTGCTGGTCACTATTCGGGTACTTTACATTGTTATTTCACCTAAACTTCATGTTCCACTGTATTATGCTGCCTCTAGTGTGAGGCAGAGCTAGACCTGAGAGGTCTTTCTGCCTATGCAGCCACAGCTTATAACCACCACAAGGGTGCCATGGCTAGCCAGGTAAGATAAACTTCCCTATAGTTTCTTGACAGGGCAATGCCTTATTTTCCCAGAATCCTGCACTTATCTTCTTCAGCCTTATGTCATAATTGCTTCCCTTGCTGTGTTCTAGTCACAGAGGATTTCTAGTTCGTAGAATCTGCCATACCCCTTTCAACCACCTTGAGCCTTCACACATGCTTTAACTTTTGCCTGGAAGGGTCTTTGCCTGGGCAACTCCTACTCACGTCTGATATCATTAGCTGCAACATTAGCTCCTCAAGGATGTCTTGTCCTGATATCCCAAAAAAGGCTAGGTCTCCCTTTTATATGTTCCCACAGCACTCTGAATTTAACGTTCATAGCTCTCTCTCTCATCTCTTCTGGAATTTTAGCCTATTTTAAGTATAAAAGCTTTATCCACATTTCACATTATTTTCTTGGAATAGATTCCTAAAAGAGGAATTGATAGATTAAAGGATAGAAGCCTGTTTAAAGGACTTGGTACACATTATCTAAATGCTTTCTAGAAAAGTTCTATCATTTTAAATGATTACCAATGTCATATAAATGCCCATCTTATCCTAATCTTTCTAACAAAGAGTATCATGTTTATCAAATGTTGACTATATAAAATATTATCAATTACAATTATATCTTCTTTTTTTTTTTTTGAAACCTAGTCTCGCTCTGTTACCCAGGCTGTAGTGCAATGGTGCAATCTCAGCTCACTGCAACCTCCGCCTCCCAGGTTCAAGAGATTCTCCTGCTTCAGCCTCCTGAGTAACTGGGATTACAGGCACCCACCACCACGCCTGGCTATTTTTTTTTTTTTTTTTGGATTTTTAGTAGAAACAAGGTTTCACCGTGTTGGCCAGACTGGTCTCAAACTCCTGACCTCAAGTGATCTGCCTGCCTTGGCCTCCCAAAGTGATAGAATTACAGTTATGAGCCACTATGTCCAGCCTTATATCACGTTTTATTTTTCATTTTATTCATTCTTTGTAGGATTGAAAATTATTTTATGAATCTACTAGTCATGTGGAGTTCAATTCTATGAATTATCTGCTCACTTATCCTTTATTCTACTGGGTATCTTAGATTATTTGTTTCTAATTGATTTAAAAGAGCTCTTTTAAAAGTAAGAATTACTTCAAAGGTTTTTTTGTCTGTTTGTTTTAATTTTATGATGTGTTTACCAGGCTGAAAATTAGAATTTCCATATAGTAAGTATGATTTAAAGATTTAGTGTAGTATCTTAAACTGGCAGAACTAGAAGGGGAAAGATACACGTGTGCATGTGAGTGCATGCACACACACACACACACACACACACAATCCTGTTATCTATCTTACTGCCTGTCCCTGTCACAACTGTTACCACCCTCTGAGTGTCTCTGGTTTCTATCATGGCTTATTTTCCACGTTTAATCTGATCACCTATCTGATGGCCTCAGTGTTGGTAGAGACAATTTGCCATGGCCCTAAGCATTGCTTCACACTCTTGCTTGTTATGCCAAGATTGTAAGGTATTGACTGCTCTTTACCCATTTCTCAGTGTTGTGTGTGCAGATCTTCACGTGGAGGGCCCCACTGGTACTCTAAACTCAACATATCCAGAACCAGACACATTCCCTTCCCCTCACCCCCACAAAACTAGCCATCATTTTTCTGATTTGTATATTTTTTGAGCTTGCTAAGAACTGTAATCACAGATTCATTTTGGACTCTCTAGCTCTTCACATTCTACTAGCTGTGAAACTCTGCAAATTCAACAACCATAATGTCTCTTGCATCTATTTCTTCCTCGTCTTTCCTCCTCCTTCTCTTCTTCTTCTTTTCTTCTTTTTTCTCTTAACACTCCAATTCGTAGTCTCACAATCTCTCATTTAGATTATTCCTGAAATCTCCTGACTGGGTTTTCTTCTTCTAGCTGTTCCAAGTCAATAAACACTAACTCCAGATCACTATCCCTAAAGAACATTTCTGATCATATCACTTTCTTGCTCAAAAATTTTACAGCTCTCTGTTGTCTATAAAATACAGTCTATATTCGAGACCCAATTGACCTTTCTAGTTAACTTCCAATATTGCTATATATACTCTATATTCCAGTCAAATGACAATGCTGGTGTTATTCAAATATACCCCTTGATTTCTCACTTCCCTGTGTTTGTACATATTGTTTTCCCCTTCTTAGAATGCCCACGCCCTACTACCCAGAAGATCCTCCCACCAATGCTTGTTCAAATTCTGTTGACACTTCAAAGTTCTTATCAAATATTTCCTCTTGAATTTCACTAATAGAATTTTGTTTACATATCTTTTTAAGGGACTTAATCTGCCTCATTCTATAGCTTTTTGGTATTTTTATATTTTTGCCTGAGTAGAATAATACCTACTTTAATACTTATGAACTCAAAGTTATTTCTATAGTAAATTTACCTTTCTTCAATATTTTCTAGAGGATGTGTTCGAATATGCACCTTCAGTCTTACACTGTCAAAATTATAAATGTCACCTTTTAACCAACATTATATGTGATAAATATTAAGTCCCTTTATTTGGTTGTTTCTCTTTCATTCATGTTCTTGACAAATGTTTATTGAGATTTACTACATGTCCAACACTATGTTAAGGGTTGTGGATATAGCAATGAAGAGAACAGGCAAAGTTCCTGTACTCAGAGAGCTGGTATTCTAGTAAGGGATGTGCCAAGAGGAAAAATAAAACAGTGGCACAGTGATAGCGAGTGCTGCAGGTTGGGGAGGGTTGTGAGGGTTTTCCTATTACACCTAAATTGGGAAGGAAAGGTGTCACTTAGAACATAATATTTTGACAAAGACCTGAAATAAACGAGGAAATGAGCCATGCAGGTATATGAGGAAAGAAAATTCCAGCAAGTGCAAAGGCCCTAAGATTACTGTGTGCTAGGTATATTCAGACTAGTGTGGCTGAAACTGGACAAACGAAGGAGAGAGTGGTAGACGCTGTAGTCAAAGCGACAGGTTGGGGGTGGTGGGGTGGCTAGATTAGGTAGTCTTATGGCCCATTATAAGAAATGTCTTCTACTCTGAAAGAGATGAGAAGCCAAGGGAAGGTTTTAAGCAGAAGGTGATTTTTATCTGACAGATTTTTAAAGTTTCCATAAGGCTTCTGTGTGGAGAACAGATCTATAGTAGGGAAAGGACAAACAGGAAAATTGTTAGGAAGCTTTTTTCCATTAATGCAGGTTAGAGATCATAGTGTCTTGAATCAGCCTGGTAGTGATGCAGGTGGTAAGAAGTGATCAGACTCTGGACATATTCTGAAGGTGCACCCAATAGTACTTGCTGATGGATAGGATGAGGGTATGAAGGAATAAGAAGAGTCAAAAATGACTATAAGGATTTTGGCTTAAGTTACTGGAAGAATGGAAACTCCATTTAGAGAGGTGAGGAAGACTGCAGGAGAAGGTCTGGTAAAAGAAAAATTAGTTTGCATTAAGATATGTGTACAGTTCTGGAGAGCTGTCAAGGAAGGTAAAGGTACTAGTTTAGAGTAATCAGTACACAAAGGGTATTTAAAGTCTTAAGGCATGATGAGACTATTTAGAGAATAAATGCAGACAGAAATGAGAAAAGATGTCAGTACTGACCAAGGGAAGTCCATATCTTACATGCTCGGAGAGGATGAAAGAACAGAAACTGAAGAGATGTAGCCAGAAAGATTGGAAGAAAACTAAGAGAAAATGGTATCCTAAGAGCCAGGTAAATAGTTATTTGTTTGGTTTCAATAGTGTCAGATCATTAAGGCCAATGTGGTCAGATGACTTTCAAATTTCCTGGAGCATCAGCCCAAAATAATGAACTTATTTCTTAATGGGGGACTTTTTAGTACAGTTTCTGCAACATAATGGTTCATGATTCAGGATGATAAATAAAAATTATTCCACTTAAACATACCTTGAAAGAACATACTTGGTTACCAGAAAGGTTTAATCTTTCCAGTTGTTCATTGGAGTCAAGACATCGACCTTTAAAAAATAAGATGAAAAGAATTAAATTTATTATTTTACCTTCTGTTTATATTCTGTCATACTTCTGAGTTGTATGTAGCCATCATTTCTTGCATATAAACAGATTGATGGTACCATTGTGTAATTAGTAATCACTGATTAATGAGTAATATTTTCACAGGTTTCAATATGCTTTGCAAATATATCACAGAAAAAAGCCTAAAAGAAAAAAAAATCTAAGCATATACTTTTTATATTGATGAAAAATGATTATAGCATTATCTCAGATTCCAAATGAAATAGTACATACCAATGCTATTTATTAGATTTCCAGCAAGGTTGAGATCTTTTAAATTCTTCAAAGTTTGCAAACCCTAAAAATTTAGACAACATACAATTTAGAACAAATAATTAAAATTAACATTTACAAATCATCCCTGATTAATCTGGTTAGTTCTCCAGGTGCTCTGAGCACAGGGTACTTTGTGCATCACAAGCACAGAAGGAAATGAGTGCCTCCAAGAAGCCACCTTTGTTCTCTATACTGGAACTTAGAATTATTGGAGGAGAGAACAGGAAGCGGAGTAGAGAGGAAAAAAAGGAGGAGTAGGAGGAAAAGAATACATCACACAGAGTATATTTATAATCTTAGGCAAGTTATGTAACTTCTCTAAACCTCTTTTTTTTTTTAACCTTCAAAGAAAGAATAACAATGCCTTACCTTTTAGGCTTGTAAAGAGTAAAGAAAGTAATGTATACAATATCCTCTGTACCTTATAAAATGCTATATACATGTTAGGTCTTTTTGACAACAATAATTGTACCAGTCATGAATAGTTTGGCCTTTAACTACAATATGATCTTGAACATTGCGGTTTAAACTCTACAGTAGTAATTGGTTTTACATATAGATAATTGAAATTATTATCTTACCTCAATTATTTTAATTGAATTGTGGTTCAGCCAAAGAACCTTCAATTTGATTAATTTCTCTAAATTTTCTATTTTGGAAATTTTATTAAAATATAAATATAGTTTTTCCAAATTTCTACATTCCTGAAGACCTTCAATTTTCTGTAAAAGAAAAGGATACTGAATAGTGTTAGTTTATGTTTTGCTATTAATCCTTCCAATAAAGTAGGTTTCTAAGTATATTTTCTTTTAAATATCATATTTTATTGCAAAATCAATATCCAGCAAAATGAACTGTTTTAAAAGAAAAAAATATATTCCATGTTTTCCACTTAAATACAACTATTTTCAATTTTGCATGTTCTCTTTAAATTTTAATCAACTCTATATCTATTTATATATGGTTATGATTACAATAATATTTATCATATATAATCATATATTTCTATATTTCTATATGGTTATGATTATAATAATATAGAAATGATTATGAGTATATGGTTATGATTATAACCATGTAAGCACATCATAATCCTAATGCACATACAATTTTGTGGGACTCTTTTTAAATTAAGACTGAAATGTTTTCATAATCCTTCAAATTATATTTAATAATTATGGAATATTTCATTAAGTTTATAATTGTCTGAAAAATTACCTGATGTATAGCATATTTATGTTTCAAATTTTTAGTTATAAATAATGCTGCAACAAGTAGCTTCATGCATATGGTTGTTTTCTGCTATTGAGTTACTTTTCTAGGATAAAATCTTAGAGTAGGGACTTCTAAGTCAAAACGTATGCCCCGTACATTTCCATGATGGCTCTTGATGTTTTGCAATATTTCTTTTCAAGATAGATGTTATAATTTCAACACAACCAATAGTGTCTAAGTGGACCAATTTTATAACTAAGTAATACTGGCTATGATTTGATTCGATTACTAAAAAGTAGAATATGTTTATGTTTTAATTCCTTATTTCTGCTTTTCCTTTGCACAAATCAATTTATTTATTTATTGAACTTTTATTTTAAGTTCAGGGGTGCACGTGCAGGTTTGTTATTTAGGTAAATTTCTGTCATGGGGGTTTGTTGTACAGATTACTTTGTCACCCAGGTATTAAGCATAGTACCCGTTAGTTATTTTTCCTGATCCTTCTCCCACCCTCCACCTTCAGTAGGCCCCAGAGTCTGTTGTTCCCCTCTATGTGTCCATACGTTATCATCATTTAGCTCCCACTTCTAAGTGAGAACAGGTGGTATTTGGTTTTCTGTTCCTGTGTTAGTTTGCTAAGGACAATGGCCTCCAGCTCCACCCATGTTCCTGCAAAAGACATTATCTTATTCTTTTTTATGGCTGCATGGTATTCCATGGTGTATACATAGCACAGTTTCTTTATCCAGTCTACTACTGATGGGCATTTAGGTTGATTCCATGTCTTTGCCAGTGAATACTGCTGTAATGAACATACACGTGCATTTGTGTTTATGACAGAATTGTTTATATTACTTTGGTTATATACCCAGTAATGGAATTGCTGGGTTGAATGGTATTTCTGTTTTTAGGTCTTTGAAGAATCATCACACTGTTTTCCACAATGGTTGAACTAATTTACACTTCTACTAATAGTGTATAAGCATTCCTTTTTCTCCACAACCTTGCCAGCATCTGTTATTTTTTTGACTTTTTAGTAATAGCCATTCTTAGTGTGAGATAGTATCTCACCGTGATTTTGATTTGCATTTCTCTAATGATCAGTTATTTTAAACTATTTTTCTTATGCTTATTAGCCACATGTATGTCTTCTTTTGCAAAATGTCTGTTCATGTCCTTTGCCCACTTTTTAATGGGGTTGTTTGTTTTTTTCTTGTAAATTTGTTTAGGTTCCTTGTAGAGGCTGGGTATTAGACCTTTGTCAGATGCACAGTTTGCAAAAATTTTCTCCCATTCTGTAGATTGTCTGTTTACTCTGTTGATAGTTTCTTTTGCTCTGCAGAAGCTCTTTAGTTTAATTAGATCCCATTTGTCCATTTTTGCTTTTGTTGCAATTGCTTTTGGTGTCAACGTCATGAAATCTTTGCCTGTTCTTACGTCCAGAATGATATTGCCTAGGTGGTGTTCCAGCATTTTTATATTGGGTTTTGCATTTAAGTCCTTAATGCATCTTGAGTTTAATTTTGTATATGGTATAAGGAAGAGGTACAGTTTCAATCTTCTGTATATGGCTATCCAGTTATCCCAGCACCATATATTGAATAGATGATCCTTTCCCCATTGCTTGTTTTTGTCATCTTTGTCAAAGATCAGATAGTTGTAGGTGTGTGGTCTTATTTCTGGGTTCTTTATTCCGTTCCATTGGTCTATGTGTCTGTTTTGTACCAGTAACTTGCTGTTTTGATTTGATTTGCTTTGATTACTAAAAAGGAGAATACGTTTATGTTTTAACTCCTCGTTTTTATTTTTTCCTTTGTACAAATCAATTTCTATCCTTTGCTCATTTATCTGTCTTAACCCATGCCTTATGCATATATTTCAATGAATTATTTTTCTAAAGCCAAAGAATTCAGAATAAAATATTCCGTGTAAGGTTTTATGTTTACACTTACCTCTATGCAGCACTCAGCAATCCAAAGTTCTTTAAGTTGTAAACAAGGCTCTAACCCTGCAATTTCTTTTATATCTTGAGCAACAATGGTAAGACTAGTTAAATTAGGAAATAATGATAATCCGACTATACGAGGATACCCTAAGAAAAACATCTCCAACTTTGATGTATCTGATCCTTCTTGTCCAACCATCTCATAAGATAAGCCATTGCACAAACACTGTTTTAAAGGAAAGAAATTTGGTCATTACCTATTTTAAATAATCAAAAGATTACTTTTACCATTAGAAATTACAAATTGTCAATTGCACTGATGCCATTTTTGTAATCTCACGAGAGAAAGTTATATCACATATATGATTATTCTCTGCTTCCAAAAGTCACTAGGTAGAGGAAATCACTAAGTAACCCTTCCAGCTCTAGAAAGGAGCATAAAAACTTTCCATTTTCTATTACTGCAAATGTTATAAAAAGAAATTTGACTTTGACTCACCAGTTCTTTAATTATTTCTTCTTGGTTTAGGTTTTCACTTTCAATCATCTTCCGTTAAAAATAGTGATCATAACATTATAACTGTTAAGGAAAATGAAAAAATGAAATAAATATTAAAGTCATTGTCATTCAAAGTTGAAATAGACCTTAACGCTACTAAGGTTGAACCACCCAACTGTAGTTTGAAATCTTCACATAGTACATTACCAAGTATCTGTATAAACTCTGAGGGGGTTTTCTGTTAGGATGTTATTTTTTATTTTAATTTTAAATCTCTCTTTCCATAATTCCTTCCCTTTTGTTGTCAGTATACCCCTTTGGTATAAATTTTTTTCCACACAATGAGCCTTCAATACTTGAAGAAAATGGTCATCTCTCATCTACACTCTTACCTTACTCACAGTTGAAGTTGTTAGTTCTCTCACTATATACTCATGTTTCTCTCATTTGAACAGGCTCTGGTTGTCCTTTGTATTACACTGCGTGTCTAAAAGTGAACACAGTTCTCTAAATATACTTAGACTGCAAAGAGAAGAATCCTTAGGGCTTAGCAACATATTTGGCATAGTAATAAATGTTTATTTAAATAAATACTCCAACTTCTCCTTCATTCTAGAGAATATGAACCAATTAATACTCAAGTAGCTTCAATAAAACTTAATCCAACTTTCATAATTTGTAATATTTTCTGAACATTATTCCAGATATATACTATCTAAAAAATATAAGAATCCTGCTTTTAATATAATGACCTGACAAGGAGAGATGTAGAAAATGGTATACAGTATAACCCCTTTCTTTACAATAGCAACTCCCCCATAGGCATGTGTGTATATATGTAAATGCATGTATGTGTATAATTATTGTCAGGAGAAAATATGGAAAGATATATACTAAGTTGTTAATATGAGTTTCCTTAGATGCAGGTGAAAGTTGTTGTGACTAGAATATAAATGTAAAACTGGATGGGGATAGATTCAGGCAAAAATGGAAAAGAAAAAATGATACTTTTTAAAAAGCATGTTTAGAATTGCCTAGTTTGAGTGTATAGACATTTATTATTTCTACCATGGGTACACATTTGGACTGTTTCCAGTTGGGGGTTAAATAGTGCTTCTCTGAAAATTTTGTCATACAGGTCATAGCTACAAATTTCTTTGGGATTTCTACCTAAAAGTGGAATGAGAAACAAACAACTATTGTTATTTGCAACATGAGTGAGTTTCACGTAAACAAATGCTGAACAAGAGACACGCAATGAGTAATACTTTATGACTCAATTCATGTAAGACAAACAAACTATAGTAGTAGAAGTTAGGATATTGGCTACCTTTCAGGGAAGAGCAACTAAGAGGAGGCAAAAGAGGGGCTTCTAGAGTGCTCATAATGATGTATTTTTTGATCTAGGTGCTGGTTATGTTCAATTTGAAAATAAAGTTAGATACCTAAGATGTGTGTGATTTCTGTATGTATGTTATACTTTAATGAAATTCTACCTAAATTTTTATTTTAAAGGCATTTATATGCTCATTTTTATTCATTTATGCAAAATTATGTACATGTGCTGGCATATACATAAACTAAAATGTTAAGAAAAAAAGATGATGATTTGAGTCTGTGTATTGACCTATCTTCCCTCCCCAAATCCCACTAGAATGACTACAGAAATATGAAAACAAGAAAAGAATATAGCAGTGCTACAAAAAGAGCAATGATTGCCAGAAATATTGAGAAAGGTCTTTAAAAATGACACAGACAACATCAGATTGGGAAAAAAAGCCCATCAACACAAACCAGAGTCTGTTCTCACACTGCTAATAAAGACATGCCCAAGGCTGGGTAATTTATAAAGGAAAGAGGTTTAATTGACCCACAGTTTCACATGGCTGGGGAGGCCTCAGGAAACTTATAATTATGGCAGAAGGGGAAGCAAACCATCCTTCTTCACAAGGCAGCAAGAGGCGGGATGAGAGCTGAGTGAAGGGGGAAGCCCCTTGTAGAACCATGAGATCTTGTGAGAATTCACTATCACAAGAAAACATGGGGGAAGGTGCCCCCATGATTCAATTATCTCTCCCTAGTCTCACCCTTGAAATGTGGGGATTATTACAATTCAAGATGAAATTTTGGGTGGGGGCACAGCCAAACCATATTACAGACCAAAATTTAAGGTACCAGGGAAAGAAGTTTCACAAAACGATTCTTAAAAATCTTCAAATTGAGAGCAGAAGTGGTTGGGAAAGGGGTAGCTGTGTATTATACATAAGGGACCAAATCAAAGGAGTTTGAGAAACGTACCAGAAAATTGCACACAGTCTGTATTTGTACTCATGCTTTGTAAATTGAGGACATTGCCCTACCATGCTGAATGCTATGGTTTAAATGTGTCCCCTTCAAATTTCAGGTGTTGCCAATATGATAGTATTAAGAGGTGGGCCCTTAAGAGGTAATTTGGTCATGAGGGTTCCTCCCCTTCCAAATGGCATTAGGTGCCCATTAGCTGCCCATTTAAAGGGCTTGATGGAGAAAGTTCATCCCTTTTTTGCCCTTCTGACTTGGCCATGTGAGTACATACTGTTCCTTCCCTCCAGAAGAGGTAGACTTCAAGACATCATCTTGGAAGCAGACACCAGATGCTAATGCCTTGATATTGGACTTTCTAGCCTCTAGAATTGTGAGAAATAAATTTGTGTTGTTTTTAAATTGCCCAGTTTCAGGTATTTTATTATAGCAGCACAAAATAGACTAAGACACTGAGTCAAGAAGGAGGGACGGGACCCCAGCTAGCACCACAAAGAAAAACACAGTCAGTAAATTATCCTAATACATTGGACTCTGTTCATTCATTCACTCATTGTTAATATTCATATTGAAGGCATAAGACAGAACCCCAGACAGAGAATGACAGGGGTGGGAGGAAAGAGAAGATCAAGACCTTATCAGATGATAATGTGGAATCTGGGCAAAGAAATGAAGGATATAAGGGAGTGTGAGTGCGAGCCATGCGGGAATGTAGAGAAAATGCATACAGGCGAAGGAAACAGCAAATGAAAAAAAAAAAAAAAAGTTGGGGCGAGGGGCAGTGAGAGAGTATACGTGGCATATTTGCAGAATAGCAAGGAAAATTATGTGTCTGGAGTACATTGAGAGAAATAAATAATGGTAGGATGTGAGGTCAAAGAGTTATTTCAGGGTCAAATCATGTGCTATCTTATAGACCTTTATGAGGATTTTGGATTTTATTATGGTAAGATGAAAAGCTATATGAGGATTTTGGGTGGAGTAACATGAACTGTCATAAGTATTAAAAAGATCACTCTGGCTACTATGTTTAAAATAGATTGTAGGGTTTGGAGCAAAAGCAGGGAGACTAGTTAATGGGCAGTTGTAATAATATAAGTGGGAGAGGATGGTGATTGGAATAGGGTGGTGGTAGTGGCGGTGGTGACAGTGGTCAGATGATGGGTCTATATTGAAGGAAATGCTGTGCATTCCTTCCCTGCTTCCTATTGGCAATTGTGTCTTTATTCCATTCTTGGACAACCTCAGGATATTACAGCATAGGCTGCGAGAGAAGCCAGTCAAGAAAGCAACCTGAAAGAATTTGGAAGCTCCATCAAAGGCCCACACATAGATGCAGGCCACAGTCTTACCTCTCCAGATTTATCTGAATGGTGCACCAAGTTAAAAAAGTGTTTTGCAGCACCTCTACTCATGGGAAGAGAAACCCTTTTATACTGGATTAAAGTCTGTGATTACCAAAGGATAGCCTAGCTGCCCACCACGACACAAAGGACAAAGGCTTCCCTTCAACGCTCCAAATTCACCAAATGGTGTTTTAAGTTATCTTGCCTTTGTCCAAGATATCTATTGTAGAAGGAATTAAATCATTCTCTTTGTTATATTCAAAATGATCACATACACTAGGACCTAATTTTGGACTTTCTAATCTGTGTTTTTCCTTAGCTCTGTCTATTCCTGCACCAGTATCTGTTTTTGTTTGTTTGTTTGTTTGTTTGTTTGTTTTTTAAGATGGAGTCTTGCTCTGTCGCCCAGACTGGAGTGCAGTGGCGCGATCACGGTTCACCCTTAGCTTCACCTCCAGGTTCACGCCATTCTCCTGCCTCAGCTTCCCGAGTAGCTGGGACTACAGGTGCCCGCCACCACGCCCAGCTAATTTTTTTTTGTATTTTTTTTTTTTTTAAATTTATTTATTATTATTATACTGTAAGTTGTAGGGTACATGTGCATAACGTGCAGGTTTGTTACATATGTATACTTGTGCCTTGTTGGTGTGCTGCACCCATCAACTCGTCATTTACATCAGGTATAACTCCCAATGTAGAGTCGGGGTTTCACAGTATTAGCCAGGATGGTTTCCATCTCCTGACCTCGTGATCCCCCAACCTCGGCTTCCTAAAGTCCTGGGAGGCGTGAGCCACCACACCCTGCCATATCTGTTTTAATTACTGTGATTTATATTGAAAATTCCCACCTCATGTTCTTTTTTGGCAGTTTCCTGGATATTCTTCCATATTTTTTTCCAAATAAAATATATGATTATTTTGTATTTAGTTTTTAAAAATTCTGTTGGGATTTTGATTGAGGTTGCATTGTAAAGATTAATTTAGGGAGAACTTCCATATTACAGTTTTGAGTAATCCTCAAGAACAAGGTATAGCTCTCCATTTATTTAAGGAGACTACTTTTCCTTGGAAGAAACATATGCCCATTTGGGATACAAATCTTACCTCTCACTTCAACTTGTTTTCTCTTCATCAATGCCCTTATTTAGCAGAAAATCTTATTCTAATTCAACAGCTAATTAGAAAAATACAATTTAATTATAAAACCCCAAATTCTATAAGTTGCATAACTATTTCTGAATTACAAAGATGCTAGACCTTCCTGGTACTTACAAGTCTTGTATGCTTTCTCCAGTCACAAATGGACTCAAGGGTTCCAGATGAAGTTACTGAATTCATCAAGAGGTGAATGTCCTGTTGGCCAGCTTGTAACCACTCTCCTGCTCTTTGAAGCTCTTTCAGGGCCGGCCCATTTAAGAGGCTAAAGGTCTTCTCTAGTTCCCCCACAAAACCAGAAGCCACCAGGAACTTCTATAGCTTTTACACCTCAAACTGCATATCTTGGATTAATCTTTCCACTTTGGATTGCTGCTGGAAAATTTCACCTAACCAGCATGGAGTTGAAGTCACTACAAATGTATGACCTCTAACTTCAGTTAGATCTTCAGCAACAAGTGTTTTATATTTTCCTCTCCTAGGAGAGTGGGACTAGAGACTCGAGATTCATGACACTACTGACTATTCTAAACTTTCACCAGTCTTTTCAAGGTCTTTCTCTCTGTCTCAATAGATTATCTTGACCCCATTTTCATAGAGAACAGTGGTGCCATCAAATGTGTGTTTCTTATTTCCTTCCCCTCAAACATGTATTTTTCTTTTCCTTCTGACTCCTGTCTTAGTAGGTGTTCTTCCTTTTGTCCAAAACAAATCCCTTTTCCTATGTATTGATCCTGTCCTTATCTGTCTCTTTCAGAATACTGCTGTCAAATTTTCCTCTTTCATTTATTCCCAAATTTCCTTCTCAAGGATCTCTTTTATTTCTGTATATAAATATTAGGTCTTTCCTATATTAAAAAGTCTCTCCTATGTTCTTCTATAAATAGCTGTTTTTAGATACCTTTATGGTAAACCTTTTAGATAATCATTAGCAACACGTCACTACCTGCATTCAGTCTTGTATTCACTGCCATCTAGACTGAGGACACCTCAAGACACTACAGCATGTTTTTACCAAGGTCAACAATAACCTTCTAATTGCCAAAGACAGTGGACATGTTTCAGTTCTCAACTTGACCCTGACGTGGCATCTGACAATGCTGATGATTCTCTCCTTTAAGTTTTCTTCTTTGGTTCAACTTTTCTCCTTGGCTTCTCTCTACTTGTTATTTCAAAGCTACTTTGTGCTTTTCTTTTCCCCTTTTTTTTTTTGAGATGGAGTCTCACTCTGTCGCCTAGGCTGGAGTGCAGTGGCACAATCTTGGCTCAATCCAACCTCTGCCTCCCGAGTTCAAGTGATTCTTCTGCCTCAGCCTCCCAAGTAGCTGGGACTACAGGCGCGTGCCACCACGCCTGGCTAATTTTTGTATTTTTAGTAGAGACGGGGTTTCACCATATTGGCCAAGCTAATCTCGAACTCCTGACCTTGTGATCCACCCGCCTCGGCTTCCCAAAGTGCTGGGATCACAGGTGTGAGCCACTGCACCCAGCCTGCTTTGTGCTTTTCAAACCAATTATTTTCTTCATGGTGAAAAATCCTTCTTTTCTGTGCAAAAAAAAGAAAAAAAATCCAACTGCCCACATGAAAAAGCTCCATCTGAATGTGCCAAAGGCATCTCAAATTCAGTGTGTTACTGTGTTCAAAACTGAACTCATTATATTTTCCAACCAGCCTCCTTCTCCTAATGTATGCCTTCTCTTGAAAAATAACACCACCATTCTTCTATTGGTTGAGCTATTATCCTCAACCAATCTTTGACTCTATCCCGCTAGGTTCATTCACTCATTAAATCCTTCTGCACATACCTCTTAAAAGTCTGACCACATTTTTTTCCTTCTCCTCATTCCAACTGCTTCTGCCTTGGTTCAGGCCCTCATCACCTCACCTTAACTGGATGTCCTCCCTGTAGTCTGTCTTCCCTCAAGTCCATCCTCTGCACTACTGTGACAGACTCCTGAAAGGTAAATCTGCTCATGCTTTACCCCTTTGGAAGCTATTCATGGTTTCCATGCTCTGACTCCTGCCTACCTCACATGCTCATCAACCACAGCCTCCACAGAGGACCCTAGGTTCAGGCCACAACTATCGTTCTCTGGAACTGAATGGGATGTTTCTGTACTTTGGCATGGGCTGTTTCCTCTCCCTAAAATGTCCTTTTCCCTTGGCTGTATGGCATACTCCAGACTTCCCTAAAGATTTAAATCAACACTCTTCTCTCTGAAGACTTTCATTCTCTCTGGTAGTATTATAAGCATTCTCTTTCTTGTGATTCTGGTTAAGACTTGCACATACTCTACGTATAGCACTTGTCACACTGTAAAGCAGTGTTTACGGGCCTTTCTTCCCTACTAGGTTACATGTTCATTGAGGGCAGAAACTATGAACCTATCACAACTTCACTGCCTGGCACATGCTAGGTGTTAAAAAAAAAAAATGTTTAATGGGTTAATTGTCATGCCACAGGCATATGGTATAATTTAAAGACATAATTGTTCTCCATGACCAGAGTACAATGATAGAGTATAAAGAACCATGTTTCTGTCTGCCATGAGCGTTGGTGAGGGTGTTATTCTGAGAAAACTCATTTTTTTTTTTCTGCCCAGTAGAAGTCCTGTATGGGTCAAATTATTTCTTCGTTTGGGTATAAAAGGATCAGAATCCATCAGTTATCACTGACGGTCCAAATAAACCCCCTGCACTCTCTAGACGAGCAGTGTCAGGTTTGGTCAGGGAGCATTTGGTTCTCCCAGCCCAGAACCTTAACTGGTGCAGTAAAGGCTGCATAGCTGGCTGTAGGCCACCCTCCCTTTCCTTCTCTTGAACTTTGTTCTGGTACCCTGACTGCCTCAATAAAGCCACCTCACTGTCTTTCACCATTATCATCACCATTGCACCATTACGGAGTTCCCTTGACCTCAACTTTGCTTCACTGGCGTCTTCCTCTTGGTATGGCTTGGAAGGAAAAAGAGGGGATCAAAGACTCCCGGGGCCCTGCTTACAGGTGATGTACGCCCGAAGGCCACCAGGTGACGGATTCTGACCTTATCAAGAGAGAGGATGGATTCCAGGGCAATCCGATTCAAGTCAGAGTCCACTCTGACTTCCCAATCCCTGTCTTGCAGCAGCAGGCAGGAAACCCTCTCCCGCCCCAGGCCTGGTGTGTACAGACTGCCTATGGCGGTTGCCTCGGTAACCGGCTCTCCACCTCCGGCGACCTCCGGGTGGGAAGGGGGATAAAAGGGGCGGGGAAAGCGGAGGCTGACCCGGGTCTGCATCACGTGGTGGCGGCCTCCAACCAATCAGCGGAAGCAGGGGTCCAACCGGAAGACACCCCGCTGGGGCTCCAGGGGAAACAGCTGGAGCCTCTCCCTCGCAGGCTTCTCTGTAACTGCGCTTATGTTTTCACGCGCTTTCGCCAGTTCGCGGAACGTGACTGAAAGCAACGCGTTATGGGCAAGGTGGCGCAGACCTATTCCTTGCGTCCTCCAGTCTCGCTCTCTCTCACTGAATATCTTTGACTCTCGGGTCCTGGAAACCCGGAGCCTCTCTAACCTTGAGCCCCGAGGGCGTGGCGCTGTGATGTCACAAGGTGGCGTGACAGCCGAGACGAGCCCCGACCCCCAGCGCGGCATCCTTCCCGCGGCCAAAGGTGGCTGACCGCAGCCGGAAGCCGCTGTGCGCCCGGCGAGCCGCGTGGAAGGACGGCGCCGGCAAACGAACGCCCAGTGCGGTCCGGAGAAGAGAGGGACCTTCCAAGGGTCTTCTCGTCTTTCTCGGACAGGCTTTTGAGTGCCTTTTAAGTATTCCAAAATGTTCAGGAGACAACAGTTATTTACAAAATAAAGTAGAATTAAAAGGGGGGAAAGGGGAGACTTTTCAGAGTGGGCAGAGAGGCTGAGAAATGAACTTAGTAAAAGGCAAACCAAAGCAACCGCAGGTCTCGTGTCGTTGTCTAGATCTGCGCTGTCCAGTAGGATAAGCCGCTAACCACAGACTGGCGGGGCCCACGATCGCTTGAAATGTGGCTAGTCCAAATTGACATGTGCTGTAAGGTACGCATTGTATTTTGAAGGCTTAGTATGAAAAAAAAAAAAAACTTTCGTTATTAATCTTCATCTTGATTATATGTTGAAATATTTTTGATACTTTGGGTTAAATAAAAAATATTGTTAAAATTATTGTTTCTATTTTGAAAATGAGGCTGTTAGAAAAATTTTTAATTGCATGTATGACTTGAATTATGTTTCTTTTGGACAGAGTTGCTCTCTTTTATGTGGTTCAGTCGGTTTGTGTAGAATAGTGATGTTCAGTTAATGCAAAATATTGTCTGTAGTGCTCTTTTCTGTCACCAGATGGCCACCTCATTAAATAGACTATAATTCTGAACTGCTTTCCCAAGAAAAAGTTCAGATTTTAGAAATATTCTCATTTAACAATTGTCAACAATTTCAGCATATTTACCCTTATTCAGTTAACTTTATCTGTAACATAGACCGTTCGTAAAGATACATAAACATGGAAAAATTAACTGCTTTTCCCTCTACATTCTTATTTCACAGAAAATTGTTTCTGTCATTAATAGATAATTAGAAATAAGCTAATTAAAATTATTTGTGGCTTAAGGGTTTCAAACTAATGCCAGAAAAGTCAGATTCATAGTTTTTACTTTTACTATTATCTTCTCTGAAATGTAGTTGAATAAGGTGACCTGCTTTGGGAGAATTTTCTTCATAAAGACGAATTAGAGCATAATAGTTGAGATTTCTACAATTTTAGACATAGAAATTTGATCAGAAACCAGTTGAGTGTATTATCTACACTGTTTCTTATTTCGAGGGGTCCAGCTCTTGGATGAAAGTATAGACATTATCAAAGAATATTTTTAGAAATCTACTGGGATTTTCCTGAGCAGTAAAAGACTAGGAGAGAGCTAACAGTTTTCTTTACATGATATAAACAAGTAATTTTAAGATTGTTATTATTCTAGGTAAAGTTCAAGGATTTGGCCGGTCAGCAATTGAGTCTGAGTTCTTGTATAACTGTAGACTTAATAACCATTGGTGACTTGCCAAAAGAAAGCCTTTGTCCACAGGGTAAGTCTTAAAAGAATCGCCTGTTGTTCACATATTCGAAATGTTATTTGATGCAAAAGATGCTTACAGTTAACAGCCATAGAAGCAATGCAAAAAGAGTGATCATTTTTGTTAATCTCCTTTTGTCACTTTAAAGTAGTTTTATCATAAGGTTTTATGTCTGAACAAAAAACGATGGAAATTGAAACTACTAAAGAGTCAAGCAAATTAAGTAATCATCTGATTGAAATAAGACTTCATTTCATTCACCTCTGATCATACTCCTAGACAAAAGCCAAGCCATATTAATTTAAATCTGTTTATTTATGGTAAAGGCATATTGAAGCTAAAAACAATTGGAAAGAGATATTATACCACTAGTTATAGCAAATTTACTATATCATATCCTGAATTAAAGAATCACTTATTTTAACGAAATAGAGGTGACTTTGCAGACCCAAATAAGAAAATCTTGAATTACATAGTTATTTGTTAATTATAACCTTTTAAATAGATTGTTAAATTTGTTTTTCAAAACAGCCCTATCCTTATTGGTAGAGAACTATGGAGAAATCTAATTTCAATTCTCCCTTTTAATAGTGCCTTTACTTCCAGAGAACCAAGTCTGGAGGTTTTAAATGCTAATTCAATTTTTATATTTGTGTAGACATTTGATCCTTATGTAAATGAGTCCTTTCCAGCTAATGATTTTATCTGTAAAATTTTACTGTTTCACATTTAAATTTGATATATCATAAAAATCACAAATGCAGCACTACTTAGGGTTTACTTTGGCACTGGAAGAAATAATTATGTGGTACTTATAAAGTCATCAACAGAGCCCCTGTTGTTATTGATGCCTAGCAGCGAATGTGTATTAAGATCCAATTAAAAGTTAGGGGTTGTTCTGAAGTAAAGTTTTAATTAGACCAACAGAGTGCTATTTCTACTGGGTCTCTCTAAAAATGCTAAATAGCCTTTGTCCCTGATTTGCTGATATATAATTAATGGACAAGCTTTTCTTAAAAGGCAGCCAGAATGGAATTTTAAGAAGGCATTTAGGCTGTTTCAGATACATTTGTTTTTAGCTGTAAGGCAACAAATTGAGGATAATAAATTTAAGCGAGGATGGTAGTCTTAATTCCTTGGAGAGCTCACCGGTTCTTTGTGTCGGAGAAGTCTTTCCTCTCTTCCTCTTTTACTTTCTCTCCTTTAGACCTTAGGCTTATAACGTTGATTATATTTCTCAGGTTGAAGCACATCATCATCACTGGTCTATACAAGAGCGTTCTCTTATTTCTTCTCCAGTTTTTTTTATCCATCCCCCACCCTTATCCCAACCATATTTAATGTTTCTTACATAATTTTAGTTATGTATTTATCTTTGAAAATCAGGCAGTGTTATTTGTGTGTCTATTTTTAATTTTCATAAGTGGTATCACGCTATACATTTTTTTCTGATCCTTTTTTATTCCATGCTATTTTAAGATCTATCCATGTTTTTATATATTCATCTAGTTCATAGATTCCTATTGTCAGCTATGAGAGCTAGCTGGGATGCCAGTAGGAATATAGCACATTTTCCACTGTGTACTCTAGCTCCGTGTCTCTGTTGCTGGAGGTGAAGGGTAGAGCTAAATGGAGGGAATAAGTGGAAGCAGAATGCCACAGGACTGATTACCTTTAGATGGCTCTAGAAAGTAATCTTCAGGGTGTTTTGTTTTTGTTTTTGTTTTGTTTTGTTTTGTTGGCGTGCAAGAATGGTGTGTATGTTGAAAGGTTGTCAAATCATTAGTTAGGGTCTCCTGAGAAGTAGATAAGATTAGATTTGCAAAAGATATAGTGGGCAAAGAAGCAGAAGGTAGGAAGAGTCTTCAGACCACAGTGCAAATCTGATACCTGAGAAAGGAGAGAAGGAAGGAAGGATTGGATAGAGAGAACCTCAGACTATGGTGCAGTTCAAAGAAATGTTCTGCCAGGTTGGTGGGGAGCCCTTGAGCCAAAGTCAACTGTTGGAGGAGTTCTGCATCTAACTTGTATTATGTTTCCTTAGTGTCCATTGTCAGTCACTGAATGCTTTGCTCTGCTCCCTGACACATTGAAAGCTGTCCCAGAGATCTTCCCTGTACAGATCAAAGCAAAGAGTTTGCCTTTTGATTCACGGGAGCAATATATGTGGAGGCTATATTTTCTGTTTTCTGTGCAGTGCTTTGTTTTAGGGGAAGGAATTAGTGAATTGATATGATGAGATAGATGGATTAGTCAGTTGTCATTAGGAAATGTAGCAAAAGAAATATGCATCCAGGTTAGTATATTCTGTCTGACAGTTGACCTGTGGATGATGAGCAGCAAACAGGTCATTACAAATATGGAAAAGTTTGAACAAGTGCTTCTTCAAATAAAAAAAAAATGAAGGCCATAATTAGAAATAAAGTGTAACTTATGGAGGAAGAATACGTTTTTAAGACAGGCAACAGTTGGGATAGATGAAGTTTGGTTTAAGTAATAAATGCACTATCCTGTGAGGGAATCAAACAGTTTAACAATATATTGGCATCTTGGGAAGGGACTAGGAGCATTATACAATTAATAATGATCATTTTAAGCCTGGGCAACGTAGTGACATCCTATCTCTAACAAAATGAAATACAAAAATGAGCCAGGTATGTTTGCACGTGCCTGTGGTCCCAGCTACTCAGGAAGGCTGAGGCGGGTGGATCACTTGAGCCCAGGAGTTTGAGGTTACAGTGAGCTGTAATTATGCCACTGCACTTCAGCCTGAGCAACAAAGCAATACCCTGTTTCTAAAAAACAAACAAACAAAACAATAATCATCTTAAAGGAGCATTTGGGAGTTGAGAAGGAGTATGTTTTATTCCATTTGAGTTGCTATAACAAAATATCATAGACTGGGTAGCTTATAAACAACAGACATTTTCTTACACTTCTGGAGGCTGGGAAGTCCAAAATCAGAGTGCCAGCCTGGTCACAGATTCTTGTGAGGGCCCTCTCCTGAGTTGCAGACTGCTGACTTCTTTCTGTGTTTTCACCTAGGAGAAAGGGTAAATGTGCTCCTTTGGGCCTCTTTTATGAGGGCACTAATCCCTGTGGAAGGTTCTGCCCTCATGATCTAATTGCCTCCCCAAACACCCCACCTTATAATCACCTGGGGGGTTAGTATTGCAACGTATGAATTTGGGGGAGACACAAATATTCAGCCCATAGCATTCCACCCCTGACCCTCCAAAATTTATGTCCTTCTTACATGCAAAATACATTCATTCCATCCCCAAAACCCCCAGAGTCTTAACTCACTCCAGCATCAATTTAAATCTAAAGTCCAGAGACTCATTTAAGTATCTAAATCAGAGATGGGTGAGACTCAAGGTATATTTCATCCTGAGACAAATTTCTCTCCAGTTGTGAATCTGTTAAATCAAGCAAGCTATGTGCTTTCAAAATGTAACAAGACGGACTAGAATAGATGTTCCCATTGCAAAAGTGAGAAATATGAATGAAGAAATAGGCCCCAAGTTCAAAACCCAACAGGGCAAACAACATTAAGTCACAAGGCTTGAGAATAATGGAGGCAGGAGTTGGGCACTTGAGAATTAAGATGGCCCAGCCCCATGGCTTTGTTGGACACTGCCCATGCTGTAGCTCTCATGGTTGGAATCACTTGCCTGCTGCTTTCCCAGGCCAGAGTTGCACATTGGTGGCTCTACCAATCTGGGGTTCTAGGGTACCCTAACATCTCCTCTGGGCATTGCCATAGTGGGAGCTTTTTGTGTATTTTTGGAGGCCCTCAGTCTAGAGCTCTTGACAACTAACCCATCCATTCAGCAACTGCGAAATTGTGTTCTCAGTGTAGGTGCACCTTTGTCAGGAAAATGTGGCATTCTTAATGAGGTTCTAATGGCTAGGAGTGGGGAAGGATGAATAGGGAATAATAGGAAAGGAAGCGTAAAGAACACTATTTGCCTAGAGCAGCGATTGCGTGGCCCTTGAAGTCAAATCTAACCTGCCACCTGATTTTTAACAAAGTTTTTATTGGAACACAGCCACATCCATTTGTTTGCACATTTTAATGGCAGAGTTAAGTAGTTGCATAACAGAAACCATATTGCCTGCAAAGCCTAATGTTTATTGTCTGGACCTTTAGAGAAAGTTTGCCAACCCTAGATCTAAAGCAGCGCAGAATGCAGAAAACCAGTAGCCAATTTATGAGCTTTAGCTAGGAATGTCCACAGCTAAAGGCTTAAAGGGCCAGCATTCAGGGTGGTTCCCCAGTCCGAATATGTTATTCTTCTACTCAACAAACACTTCCCACTTACAATTTTAGACTATGGAAATATAGCAGTGAACAAATAAACAATTCTTGGAGTTTCATTTTATTGAAGGACCTTCAATTCCAAACTTCTTTTTCAATCCTGTTATCACTAGCTTCCAGATTAAAGGTACTCAGACAGAAAGCTGAGGCCTCGTGATCTAATCACCTCCCCAAACACCCCACCTGAGGTGAGGTCACACACATGCTTATCATGCCAGGTGAGGGGAGGAAAGATCTGGTGGGAGGAGCCTTTAGGTTTCCCATGTGGGAGAGCAGCAAAGGGACAGATAATTACCAAAGGGAAATTGGGTACTCCACTGGGTTGAATAGTATCTCCCCAAAATATATATCCACCTGGAACTCCAGAATGTTACCATATTTGGAAATAGGGTATTTAAAGATGTAATCCATCAAGATGAGGTGATCCTAGATTAAGGTGGGCCCTAAATCCAATGACTGGTGTCTTTGTAAGAAGGCAGTGTGAAGACACAGACCACAGAGGGAAGAAGGTCACGTGATGACAAGAGGCAGAGATTTGGACTGATGGTAACTGCAAGCCAAAGAATACTAAGGATTGCCAGTCACCACCAGAAGTTGAAAGAGGCTAAGAAGGATTCTTCCTGAGAGCCTTCAGAAGGAGCATGGCCTGCCAACACCTTGATTTTGAATTTCTAGCCTCCTGAACTATGAGAAAATAAATTTCTGTTGTTTTAAATCCCAGTTTGCAGTAATTTGTTATAGCAGCCCTAGGAAATGATTACAGGTACTGTTAGGGAGGGGAAAGTATTTTACCCCAAATTATACATACAGCAAGTGATCCAGAGCAGGACTTGACAACCAAAAGCTAGAAATAAGATTCGAGTTGAGGGACAAAGCCAAGAATTTGGAGAATTGGGCAGTGACAAGAAAAGGGGGAAGTGCAGGTCAGGAAAAGCGAGAAGGGTGTCAGCAGTTGCCACAAACGGCCATTGGGCAGAGGTACGGAATGTCGAGGAAAAGATTCTTGAATGGCACTACACATTTTCATGCCTTATCTTATTTACACTTAATGTATGTATTGCCATTATTCCTATTTTACAAACAGGGAAACTAAGTAACTTGCACAAGGTCATGCCAATAGTGGCAGAGTAGAGTTCAGGCCTTCTGACTTGAGAGCCAGACTCTCAACCAGAAAATATTTGACTGCTTCCAATGAATAAGTCTGTTTGCCACTTTTTGACCTCAGGATATTGTAAAGACTCCCCTGTAGGATTCTTCCTTCTAATTTAATAAGTTGCAGCATCTGTTTAACAGTTGCTAAAAATCAGATAATAGGAACCATAGATTTTTAGTATAAGGAAAGGTTGCAGAATTAGGATGTAAGCAGGACTAGAGAATCTGTGGCATTTTTAAAACATCAAATTGATGAGGAACAATTCCAATTTAGGCTCTCTAAGTCAGGGCCCTGATAACCTGGAAAGCACCTTTGTAGAAATGGAAAATGTCTGGAAATGCACAGCTTATGGACAGCACCTCTGAGCAAAGGAAAGGAGACTCCTCCTGACAAAGATCAGGGTGCATGAAGAGGGAGTGCTGGATGCAGGTTAGTGGGCCCCCTTTGCCAGTGCCCTTTTACAGTATTCAGACTCTACTCCATGGGCTGTAGTCCTGTCCAACGTGAAATAGAGGAAGGTGACTACTGCTAACTACTGCAGGGCTCATTAGGGCTTCTGACAACCTAAGAAGAACGTGTATGGGAAAGCCTTTGAGTAGTACAGTTTAGGCCAGAGGTAGCCCCAGAATTCACAGGGCTTTCCACATGGACTCTTTAGGTGGGATTTAAGACTGGCAGAAGGAAGGAGTAAGGTTTGGGAGGCTGGCATCTATGACAACGAAGCTGACCAGCTTCTTTTGGCTCTAATGGCACCTTTCATGCTTTCTCTTTCCATAAATGTAGTATTTTTTATCCATGAATGTGTATGCTATATATATACCTTGATATACATATTCTTTAATAAAATAGTCAAAAAAAAAATGTGAGCGTTCTTCTACATCAGTCTAGATTTATTTTGTTTTTCTCATTTCCAGCTTCTAATAGTTAAGTAGCTCCTGTCACTTCACAGTTATAACTAATAAGTAGAAGAGTAAACAAAATCTGAAATCATTTTTACAGTGATATATGTGGCTCTCAGATGCTCTTCTTTCTTGTTTGTCTGGCATTTACCCAGAGGGAAAGGAGTGGGGATAGTTACAATGGCCGTGGGGGCTGAACTTCCACTTGTAGGTCCCTCTTTCTACTCCTTGGCTGGCCAAAATTTTCTGCCCACCTCTGGCATAAGATTAAGTAGTATTAACCCACAATCCTTACACACCCTTACTACCCATTGACTTTCTTAGTCTCTATCCCAACTAGTCCAGCTCATGTACTTCTCTCTGTTCTTACCACCACTGTCTTAGTTCAGGATGCAACATCTTTTGCAACTGCCTTTAAACTATTTGCAAAAGCCACTAATCTCTTCCCACTAGATTACCATTATTTCCTAAAAACCAAATCTGATAAAGACATGCTTTAATATACCTCTATTGGTATATTATTGCACATAGTATACTATCAAATATAGAACGTAATTATTTGCATGTTCATTCTTTTGTACATTCATTCATTTAGCAAGTATTTAGTGAACTTCTATGCATGCCAAGCACTATTCTAGGCACTAGGAATACAGCAGTAAACGGAACAGGTAAAAATGTCTGTTTTTATGTAATTTACATTCTAATGGAGAGATGATAATAAATTATATGTAGCAAGCTGGATAATGATAAGTGCTAAAAACAAAAGTAAAGCAGAGAAAGATAGGAAGTGTGTCTATGTTTGTGTAACTTTAAATTGGATGTCCAGGAGGAAAGGCCACAATCAGGAGATGATACTTGAGTAATAACTGGGAAGAGGTTAAGTATGAGCCATAATGATATCTGAGGGAAGAGCAGACAGGAAGAAGGAAAAGCAAGTGCAAAACCTCTGTAACAGAATAGAGAACACATAAATAAACCCAAATACTTACAGCCAACTGATCTTCAACAAAGCCAGCAAAAACATAAAGTGGGGAAAGGACACCCTTTTCAACACATGGTGCTGGGATAATTGGCTAGCCACATGTAGGAGTATTAAACTGGGTCCTCATCTTTCACCTTATACAAAAACCAACTCAAGATGGATTAAGGACTTAAACCTAAGCCCTGAAACTATAAAAATTCTAGAAGATAACATTGGAAAAACACATCTAGACATTGGCTTGGGCAAAGGCTTTCATGACCAAGAACCCAAAAGCAAAGGTAATAAAAACAAAGATAAACAGCTGTAACCTAATTAAACTAAAGGGCTTTTGCATGGCAAAAGGAACAGTCAGCAGAGTAAACAGACAACCCACAGAGTGGGAGAAAATCTTCACAATCTGGACATTTGACCAAGAACTAATATCCAGAATCTACAATGAACTCAAATCAGTAAGAAAAAAAAAAAAAAAAAACAGAATCCCATCAAAAAGTGGGCTAAGGACATGAATGGAAAATTCCCAAAAGAAGATATATAAATGGCCAACAAACATATGAAAAAATGCTCAACATCACTAATGATCAGGGAAATGCAAATCAAAACCGCAATGCAATACCACCTTACTCCTGCAAGAATGGCCATAATCAAAAAATCAGAAAACAGTAGATGTTGACGTGGATATGGTGAACAGGTAACACTTCTACACTGCTGGTGGGAATGTAAACAAGTCACTATGGAAAACAGTGTGGAGATTCCTTAAAGAACTAAAAGTAGAACTACCATTGGATCCAGCAATCCCACTGCTGGGTGTCTACCCAGAGGAAAAGAAGTCATTACTCGAAAAAGAAACTTGCACTTGCATATTTATAGCAGCACAAATGTCCATCAATCAATGAGTGGATAAAAAACTGTGAGAGAGATATATATAAAATAATAACTGTGATATATATTATACATATAATAAACACACACGTATAATCACATATGTATAATCACAGTTATATATATCAGTTATATATATCACAGTTATATGTGTGTGTATATATATATGATAGAATACTATGCAGCCATAAAAAGGAATGAATTAACACCATTTGCAGTGACCTGCATGAGATTGGAGACTTTTATTCTAAGTGATGTAACTCAGGAATGGAAAACCAAACATCACTGTGTGGTCTCACTGATAGGTGGGAGATAAGCTGTGAGGACACAAAGGCATAAGAATGATATAATGGACTTTGGGGACTTGAAGGGACAAGTGGGAAGGGGATGAGGGATAAAAGACTACAAATATGATGCAGTGTGTACATGGGTGATGGGCGCACCAAAATCTCACAAATCACCACTAAAGAACTTATTCATGTAACAAAAAACAAAAAGAAAAACAATAACAACTCTGTAATAGGAATGTGCCAGAGCAGCAAGTTTTCAAGTCACAGGAGAGTAGGTCAGAGAAGAAATTGGAGGCCAGATCACATAGCTACTTTTAGGCTGTCATATGGCTCTTATATGGATTTTATCTTTTACTCTGAGGGCAACTGGGAGTTACTGGAAGATTTTTGAGAAGAGGAATGACTTTATCTGACTTGACTTTCAAATGATTGCTCTGACTTGTGTGCAAAGGACAGTTAGAAGCAGGGCAATAGCAGAAGAAGAGTTATGAGTAGAGTGGTCATGTAATGTCATTTAAGTGGGACATCTTTTAAAAGAAAGGAAAGCATTGGGCAGGCATAGTGGCTCAAGCCTGTAGTCCCAGGACTTTGGGAGGCCGAGGCAGGCAGATCACCTGAGGTCAGGAGTTCGAGAGCAGCCTGGCTAACATGGTGAAACCCTGTTTCTACTAAAAATACAAAAAATTAGGCAGGCGTGGTGGTACGCACCTGTAATCCCTGCTACTCGGGAGGCTGAGGCAGGAGAATCAATTGAACCCGGGAGGCGGAGGTTGCAGTGAACCAAGATCACGCTATTGCAACAAGAGCAAAACTCTGTCTCAAAAAAAAAAAAAAGAAGAAGAAGAAGAAAGGAAAGCACTAATCCAGGACAAAAAGCAAAAACAGGGACTTTACAGGGCAACCAAGATATGTAGTCATCCTAGGTCATGAGGCTATTGTAATACTTGAGTTCTTGGTAGCTTGGATGAAGATGGTAACAGCAGAGGAGGTGAGAGGTGTTTGGATTCTGCATCTATTTTGAAGATGCTGTCAGCAGGTTTTATGAGGCTTTTGTTGGGAGGTGTGAAAGAAAGGATTCTAAGGCTTTGGTCAGAGCAATTGGAAAAAGGAGTTGGCATTTTCCAAAACGGGAAAGCTGTAAAGGGAACAGGGTTTAGTGGGTGGGATGACAGTAGAGCTTGCTCTCAGATACGTTAGGTTTGAGATTCTATTTGGAATGCAAGTGGAGATGTTAAGTAGGAAGTTGAACTTACGAGTCCAGAGTTCATGGGAGAGTTCCAGGCTGGAAATATAAATTTGGGTTCATTAATATAAAGATTAATGAAACTGGATGAAATTGCCAAAAGAATGAGTGTGGGTAGAAAATAGAAGAGGTTGAAGACTGAATTCTGGGGAACTTGAATATTTAAAGGTCAGAGAGATAAGGAACCAGTGAAGACTGAGTCCTAGCCAGAAAGGTGAGATAAAATCCAGGAAAGTGTGGTGTTCTAGAAGCCAAATGAAGAAAATTGAGTGATAACAGGTCAAGGAAGATGAGAACTAAGAATTGAGGTCACTGATGCTGCTGAAAAGAACAGTTTCTATAGAGGGGATTCAAGAAGAATGGAAGAAGATAAATAGGAGACCATGGGTATTAAAGGCAGCTCTTTCAGGGAGATTTGCTGTAAAGGAGGATGAGAAATGGGGCAGATGCTAGAGAGGAGTAGGGTCATGGGGGTATTTTTTAATACGGAAGAATAAGAAGATGCTTTTATGCTAATGGGAGTGATCCAATAGGGAACAAAAATTATTCAGTATAGAGGGAGAGTTTTTGGAGCAATGTCCTTGCGGAATTGACAGAAGATGGGTGTGCACAGGACACAGGGTTAGCTTTATTTCAGAGCTTGGACAGGAGAGAGGACAGTCAATGGGCACAGAAGCAGATAGGTAGATATATGTGGTGGTGGTGGTGGTGGTGGTGTGTAGAAGCCCTCTTCTTGTGGCCTCAGTTTTCTCAGTGAAGTAGAAAGCAAGGTCATCTGAGAGTAAGAATGTTAAAGAAGGTGGAGGTTTGATGACAGAAGAAAAAGTATAATTTAATGGTCCAGGAAAATGGGAGAATGAATGGACTAGGTCAATAGAATATGATTGCCTGGCTGCATTACTCTCTAGTGAGTTTAACGATCGGGAATATAAGGTGAGACCACTCAGTATGGTTATGATTTTTCTCCACCCACCTTTAGCTGTGTGTATGACTAGTACAGAGGACTGAGAGAGTTAGATTTAACCAAGGATGGGATTTAACCAAATGTATGCAGCCAAGTAGAAAAGGGGCAGAAGTGTTGAGGATGTAACCATGTGGAGGTCAATAATGGCCTTGCAATTTAAGCTAGGAAGGAATGTGACTTCATGAGGAAAGTAAGAAAGTAACCTGGGTTGATCAGTGGATGATACATAACCAGTGAAGACAGTGTTTTGGTCTGTTTAGTGTTGCTGTAAAACAATACCTGAGGCTGGGTGATTTATAAATAAAAGAAGTTTATTTGGCTCATGGTTCTGCAGGCTGTATGAGAAGCATGGTGCCCGCATCTGCTTCTGGTGAGGGCCTCAGGGTGCTCGTGGTGTAAGGCACAGTAGAGCTGGCATGTGCAGAGACCACGTGGTGAGAGAGAAGCAAGAAGGAGCGTGGAGGTTCTAGGCTCTTTTTTAACAATCAGTTCTCTTGGGAACTAATAGAGAACTCACTCATTAAGTCCCGCAGGGAAGGCATTAATCTGTTCATGAAAGGTCTACCCCGTGACCTAAACACTTCACATTAGGCCCCACCTCCAACACTGGGGATCACATTTTAACATGAGATTTGGAGGAGACAAACTATAGCAGGCACACAAGAAAACCCAAATTCTGAGCATTTCATAGGTCAAAGGCCTAATTACCTGTCTTACTTCCTCATCTCCCACATCCCACTTTGCAGAAATTCCTTCATTCACACCAAACTCATAATTTTCAGAGCATTCCAAGGCTTTTCACCACGCTACCCTTTCGTATCCACTAGTCTCTAGGCCTCAATGCTTTTCTTTTTCCCTTTCCCACCAGCTTATCTCTATATCTCCTTTTCAACTTTCTCCTCTTTTTCAAAACTTTCTCTCAATAGACCCCTGCAGGGTAAGCCTTTTTCCCTTCCCAACTTGTCCACTCAGATCTTGACTTATGCTTCCGTAGAGCCCATAGGGTCAGTCTCTTGACCCAGGCTGTGAGCTCTTTAATGAGTCAGGGCCATGTGTTATTCATACTTGCATTTCTGTGGCATTTAGCAAAATAGAAACCTAAAAATAATGGCTTAATGAATAAGTGAGTGAATGGATACTATCAGGGTGCATTATCACCAGCTCAGTTTAGACTAACATTTTGCAAACCTGTCTGATTATTTAATCACTTGTAACTTGTAGGAATTTGTTTAAGTTTCTAAGAATATAACCCAGAGAATATGATTCAGTAGATTTAGACAGAGATTTATAAACTTATGTTTTAAGAAGTTCCCCAGATGCGTTTAGTAATCAGTCCTATTTAAAATACCCTGGCTAATTATTAACCTTTAACTAGAAGCCGATTCAATGAAGAAGAAATTAGCCTCTTTATCCTTTAGCTTTACTTAGAAAAATTCAAATATCCTTGATAAAAATGTTCATTTTCCCTCTGTTCTTTTTTCCCCCAAAGCTGGTAAATGACTTTACAGTAAGATGTCCTAATTGACAATGTGTAACTTCTAGGAGTCCTCTTATGGTACAATTTCCAGCTGTGTGACAAATTTGTGAAAGAGGGGTGTGTGTGTGTCTGTGTGTGTCTGTGTGTGTGTGTGTGAGAGAGAGAGAGAGAATTTATTAGTCTAGATTTTTTTGAAGTTAAGTGAAGAAAACCCAATTCAAAAAAGTTTAAGACATTTTTTAAAAACCCATTGACTTTCATAAGCAACAGGTTAATTTCCAGGAGTAGGACTGGCTTTGGATAAAACTGTAGATCCAGGATTTATTCAAGTGAAATATTAGGACTCAGAAGGTTTCCATCATTCTGATTTATTTTTTGGCTTTATTTTTGGAAAGGAACATCTCCAGGTAGTTCCAGGATTACATTCTGCCTTTTTTTAAACCCTAAAGGAAAGAGGATGCCCTTTTCCCAGTAGTTCTAGGATTCAGGCTGGTTGGTCTAATATGGGTCAGATACTCAACAGAATGCTCTGATTGACCTGGGCTGAGCGGTGGGGTCAGTCCCATCAGAATCCCATGTACTATAAGAGGAAGAGGGTGAATTTCATGAAGGAGAACTAAGGTGTTCTCACCAGAAATGCAGAGTGCTAGGAAGGCAAAAACAGCAGATGTCCACTGTAGCCAGCCTTACTTAAACCACAATATGTAGGGAGGGTGTTACCCCACAGACCCCTAAACCAGTAGTACTGCTTTGACTTTGTACCACAGAGATTTATCCTCATTCTTTTCCTATCTGTAGCATTTTACTATAAAATATTTGAGAAATTAACAGAGTCAATGTGAGACTTCATTGGCCCACGTTTCTTGACTTGGAGAAGCTAATCTACTATAAGACTAAAAATACTGGGGATTTTCTTCTGTTTTCATCTGTTTGTGCCCCGGATGAGTAGTGGGAGTGAGCAATTTTGCCTAAGTGAATCTCCTGCACAAACCCAAACTTTCTCTCCTGTGGGCTGTTGCAAGTTCTAGTGGGAGTAAAGAATGTTAGTGAGCCCTTTTCTCTACAGATTTACAGTCATATTTTCCCAATGGCTTTTTCAGTAATAAAGCTGATTTTTAAAAATCTCCATTTATCTGCCTCATGTCTTATTCCCAGTTGGTTTCAAGCTTGGAGGGAAAAAAGTGGGGGTGGGGGGCTATTATTTGCTTTCTAAAGTCTGACTCTGTACTTGAGTTAACTGTATTTTTATATAATCCAAATGTTGAAACTTGAAATGCATAATGACATTCAAAAAACCAGAATATTCCATTAGTCAAAATAATGAATTTCTTTTTCATTTGGAAAAAGTAAAACTTTGCAATACTTTACTGCACACCCATTTCTTACATGTATACAAAAATGTATCTGTAGAAATTAGAGCCAACCTACATAGAAACACTTGCTTTACAAACCATGGCTCATTTGTATATCTGTGCACTTGACAAGAAGTCTTGGGAAAGAGATGCATCACTGTTATTAAATATGAGAGAGCTTTGAAACAATTATTAATGTGGCTAGCCCCATTTTGCTAGCTATACCAGAATGATCATTACATGAGCCAATCTGCAAATCCTGCCATTGAGAAATAGAATTTAATTGTGCAAATACGAGATGAACTTAGCCAAGCAGACTACTAAATTCCAAATAACTTTAGATAACCTTCTTAAATCAGACCCATGACATCAAAAATAAGAACGCCATTAATGCCCTTGAAAATAATAGTAAATACAATAAAAGCTTATTTTATATATGTATAATAGAATATATCATATGTATTTGCATTTGTATATATGTATTTATATATACATATAAGAATTTTACTTAATATAGTAGATTTTGTATTAATTATCATAGTTTTAAAATTGTGTTTTGGGGACATTGTACACTAATTTAATTTTTATCTTAAAACAATTACACTTAAAATCATCCAAGATACACTTTCTTTGGAAGATATATTAACAATCTTCTATTCTGATTTAAAAAATACCTGCTGTCAGGACATTCACCCCATGCCTAACCTAAATCTGGAATGCTATAGTGTCTGCTTTGTTCTTTTTGATCTTCAGTGAAGACAGCTACTGACTTGATATCTGTATTAAAAAGTTTATATTCTAGATCAATGTTGTTCCATAGAAATAATTCTAGATGTTTTATTAGCCACATTAAAAGTAAAGATAGATGAGGTTAGTTTTAACAAATATTTTAACCCAACAGAAGACAATATTATTTCAACATGTAATAAATATAAACAGTTACTAATGAGCTATTTTAGTCTTTTTTTCATACTAAGCCTTCAAAATACAGTGTGTATTTTATACTTACAACACACCTAAATTCAGTCTAGCCACATTTGAGGTGCTAAAGACACATGTGGCTACCATATTCAAGTATGCAGTTCTAGGTAATTGTTTTTAATTTTTTCATTTAGAATTTAAATTAATATTTGGTTTTAATTTGGTAACAGAAAACCAGAAATAATCATGACTTTATAGAGATAGAAGTTTATTTATATCTAATACAAAGTTGGGAGGTAGTAGTCTGGGTTAGCAAGGTGTCAGGAACCCAGACTTTAAAAAAAAAATCTTGTTGCTTTGCTACGTGTGTCCTCTATTAGGAAGGTTACCTTATGGTTCAGCTCAAGTCATCACATCTGCATTTCAGCCAGCCAGCAAAGAAGGGTAAAGGAAAGGAGGAAATTTCATATATAAGCGTGTTCCATGAGCCAGAACTTAGTCACAAATCCACAGATAGCTGCAAGAGAGGCTGGAAATTTTAATGTTAATTTAAGGCAGCCCTATTTTCATTTTTTAAATGGGGGTTTTATTACTACAGAAGAAATGGAAATGGATAATGAGGGGGAAACTAGTAGTCCTCATTTCAATAGGGTCTTTGAAAACTTGATCGATTTTTGAGCAGGTTGCCTTATATATACCTGTCACTGTTTGGAGGTGAAATGAGACATCTCTAGGGTTATACCCACTTTAGAATTAACCCATGAATGTGTTAGTTTGTGGTGAATCTCCTGATATTTAACATTTCCACAAGCTAGAGAATCCATGTGACCTTAGAACTATGATAATGAGGATGACTGGAGCTATGCTTGTGTAATATTCAGAGGGATTTCTGCCACAGAAGAAAGGTCCCCTCAATCTTGGTTTATAACTGGATCCTCTGACATGACTTTTTTGTCTTCAGACATGCAAACATTTAAATGCTTAGTTTAAAAATATGTGTTGCCGTGTGTCCAAGGATGTTACCCTGTTGAATTGAGAGTTTTTCTAAATGTGGAGCTATCTTCTGGTGAAACAACTGGCTAAGTGGAGGGTAGACTCCATTTTCTTTCTTTCTTTTTCTTTTTCTTCTTTTTTTTTTTTATGGATTGCTTTGTTTAACCATTTTGTTAGATATCTTTTTTTCCTTCCTAAATATCTTCAAATGCCCAGAAGGCAAAGGCCTGTATTTTATTGCTTTCGTGTTTTCCAGACACAACTTTAGTACAGCATTGGAATAAATAGATACTGAATATCTCTAATTAAATGTACTACTATGTTAAAGCTATGAAATCTAAGGTAAATATCCAAGGGTTACTATTAAAGATGGTACAAAAAAACTCAAAGCTATATTCTTCCTGCTTTTCTTCAAAGCCAGTTTTTCTACACTCTCAAGATATATCTGTTAGGTTTTGAAGGGAAGGGGAGGGTTAAAGAAAGCGAGAGAGAGTTGGCAGCTCTTTGGTAATGCAGATTTTTTTTCCAGCACAAGACCTGCAGAGGTGGGGGAAGCCAGTTTTTCTGTCTCCCAAGATATATCTGTTATGTTTTGAAGGAAAAGCAAGGGTTAAAGAAAGACAAAGAAAGAGTTGTTAGCTCTTCAGCAATACAAGTTTTATTTCCAGCACAAGACCTGTGGAGGTGGGGGACCCACTTAATGCCAGAGCTCACTGCTGCTTCCAGGCTGGGGTAATTTATAGGTCTAGGGGAGGGAAACAGCGGTCTGGGTGGTCTGGCTTTCTGCCCAGCAGGATATTGATAAGATGTTCTTATGATCAGGTGGTTTGGCCCTTTTTCTGGTGGGATGTGATAGGATGTTCCTTGGACCTTTGCTCAGCGGGATATGATAGGGACGTTCCTTCAGTTGGGACTTTGCCTGGCAGAGTATGATAAGGATGTTCCTGTGCCTTGTGGTCAGTTGGTCATGGCCCAAACCCCTGTGGAATGTTTCACTCTGACCAAGACTGCGAAATGGCAAGGGGCTTACAAAATGGTGCAGTTCGGACTAACACTGTCCTAACAGTTGAAATAAAAGTCCTCTCATTCTCCCTCTCTCAATCAATCTTCTTAATTTCTGGTCCAAGAAAAATCATCACTGTCCTCAGAAAATTACTTAAATTGTGTGAAGACTTGAAGACTGGTGATAAGCAAATGAGTTTCCAGCTCAGGTTTTATGGCATCTCAGAGTGACTTCTATAAACTAAACAGGTGTAGTAAAATTTTCAAAATAAATTCTTTTTATTTGATTTTAATTTAGTAAATGAACACATTAGTACACCGTGGGCTTTTTGGTTTGTTTGAGAAAGGGAAGGCAGAGAAACCAATGAGGGAAAGTAAAATGGCATACAATTAAATCAACGGGAAAGATTCACTCTGTCAGTCTGAGCCTCACCATTATCTTCTCCGCTAGACTGGGCAGCTCCCAGTTGCAGGGCCCCTCTCTCAGTTCTCTCCGGGCCTCAGGTCTCAGGAGTGCTCCTTCCATGTAGTGGTTACTCAACAAGTGTGAGTTGTGAAATGACAGAACAGTTATGACTCTTATTCGGTATAGAGACCCTAGGAAATAACTCCTGAAATTATGCCAATTTCCTTTTACTAATCAAAGCTGGTTGAGTTACAAAAGATACTTGAGCAAAAATGATTTTAAAGAAATCACTGTCACCTTTCCCACACGAAACTCTTTTTCACAAGTTTAATCATGGTTACAATTCTCATTTAGAACTATTTCAGCAGCCCCTTGATGTAGTTCAAAGGGGAAGTAGACTTTAGAAGACTTTAGGCTTTTCTAAAGTTGTAGATCAGAGAATGGAGAGGAGAAAACAAACGAGATGATCGCACATGAGATCTTTGTGTTCTTCAGTTGTAGATGTTTCTCATTCCCCCAGGTGCACTTTATATCTTTAATGCCTCACTTATCATTTTTACTTATTCCTAATTCAACTGAATTGCTTATTTAATTCATCTGCAATCCTTGTTTTGCATGCCTCAATTCTTCACATTGTCATTTAGAATTTTCCAACTGGATGTTCCATTTAATGAAATAAAAGTTTATTTCTTCAAGACTTCCTAAACATTCTTTATTTTGCTCACTGATTTTCTTCCTGTTGATGGTTTCTACCTCTAATTTAAATGAGTTGCTAAGCATTAATAGTTTTGTTAGAGCCACGAATACAGGGAGTCAAGTGTGAGCTACAACGTATCTTGATGAATAGCCATGAGTGATTGACAGGTGTTTCTCATCACAAGTTATTGGGGCTTTTTGGTGATAATAATATCGAAGCATATTTAATGAAAGCTTTTAATTTAGAGTTTCACCACAAAGATCTTTTGATTAGAAACAGCTATTCTCAAACTTTCTGGTTTCCTTCATACTCTTAAAAATTACTGAGGACCGGCCGGGCGCGGTGGCTCAAGCCTGTAATCCCAGCACTTTGGGAGGCCGAGACGGGCGAATCACGAGGTCAGGAGATCGAGACCATCCTGGCTAACACGGTGAAACCCCATCTCTACTAAAAAATACAAAAAACTAGCCGGGCGAGGTGGCGGGCGCCTGTAGTCCCAGCTACTCGGGAGGCTGAGGCAGGAGAATGGCGTAAACCCGGGAGGCGGAGCTTGCAGTGAGCTGAGATCTGACCACTGCACTCCAGCCTGGACGACAGAGCCAGACTCCGTCTCAAAAAAAAAAAAAAAAAATTACTGAGGACCCCAAGAAGTTTTTGTTTATGTGAGTTACAACAATTGATGTTAATCATATTAAAAATTAAAATTCAGAAATTTAAAACATTTATTAATTTTGAAATAATAAACTCACTGCATGTTAACACAAAAACATGTTTTTATAAAGATACTCATATCTTATGAAACAAAACTGTAGTGAGGAACATGATGTGGTTTTACATTTTTTTAAAAAAACCAATGTCTGACTTAAGGGAAATCATTTACGATTCGCATACTGCTTTCGCAGTCAATCTGTTACAAAATCTCAGATCGTGTAGCTTCTGGAAACCTCCACTATGCAGTTGTGAGCAATGAGAGTGAAAAAGCAAATAACATCAATATTATTGGAAAAGAGCTCACAAACCCTGAAAGTCACTAGCCACACACTGAGAACTACTTGTTTAGAACAATATTTGGTTCATGAGGGGAAATTGTACAATATTCATAATTGAGAGTGAATAAGTGTAGAACTATAGGGCTAGAAGGTGTCCTATTAGTTATTGGAACGTGGTTTAAAAAATATCTCTTAAAATAATTTACTGTTTAAATTTTAGTAGAAATTAGTTTAAAAATTCTAAAAAACATCACATATTTGACATTATTGAGTGGCAAAAATATAAGGATATATATACATTGAGCAGCACTTTAAAAAATAACAGTCTTTAGAAGTTACCATTTGTGTCCTTGCTACTTGAACTAGTTACTACCATCGTATTACCTGATCAAGTCATCATGGTACAGTAGAAAGAGCTCAGAAGTCTGAGTTCTAACTTCCAATTTGACTGGTTTTATGAATCTGGGCAAATTACTTCACTGCCCTAAGTTTCAGTGTCCTCATTTGTGAAATGGGAGTAAAAGTACCTACATTGCAGAATTGTAAGGTAGGGGAATGGGGGAGCCATGAGTATAATGATTAAGCTCCCACCTCAATATTTAGCACAGATTTTGATGGACACCAATATTGAATTCCACCTAGAAACAGGTGGGGGCAGTGGTGAACTGCGTGAGTAGGGAGGCACTGACAAATCTTAGCTGCAAATAGCTGCAAAGACCCTAGTGAAAGAGTATCAGGCCCCTGGACGTGGTGGCTCATGCCCCTAATTCTATGATTTTGGAAGGCTGAAGCAGGAGGATCCCTTAAGTCCAGGAGTTCAAGATCAACCTGGGCAACATAGTGAGACTCTGCCTCTGCAAAAAATAAAAAAATATTAACTGACATTGTGGCACACACCTGTGGTTTCAGCTACTAGGTAGGCTAAAATGGGAGGATTGCTTGAGCCTGGAAGGTCAAGGCTGTAGTGAGCTGCGATGTACCACTGCACCCTAGCCTGGGTGACAGAGCAAGACCCTGTCTCAAATAAAATTACAATAAAATATCAGGCCAAATCCAAGCTTGATGCAGCAGTGGCATCAGAAGACCAGACAGATCAGAGTAACTATGAGGTAAAGAGATACAGAAGCCAGAAACCAGGGTGAGCACAGGAACCAAAGCCAAAGAGCAAGCTACCATGTCACAGAGGGGAGAGTCAGATCAAGGCCAGGAACCAGGAGTAGGTTAGGTCCAGGAGGGGGTACAAAGACTCCTGAGAGAGAAATCTCGGGCCCTGGGTGAACTTGATGAGGAGTGAAGCACTAGGAAGTGGTAGCCTTGGCTAATCACATAGGCCTAGGCTGATCCAAAGGACAATCAAAAAAGGGGCAGGTTGGGCCTCTTCCCATACTTCTACCCAGGCATCAGATAGATCTGACCTGGGCGAAGTCAATACTCCCCCTGCTTCAGCCCCTCTCACCTCTTCATCTTGTAACAGAAGTGCTCTTTCCTGTGGAGAACTCATTCCAGACAAAAAAAGTAAGGCTGACTCCACCTAGGGTGACCAGACTTCCTGGTTTGCTTGGAACTGAGGGGGTTTCCTGGGACCTAGGACTTTCAGTTTTAAAACTGGATGAATCCCAGGCAAACTGGGATGAGCTTGTCACCCTGCCTTATACTATAACTGCCCCTACCCTAAATGAGTGCACATATGCCCCAAGTTGGGCTGATGGAGAGGCTCCCCAGGACATTCGTCTCCGAGCTGTCAGCAAAGATGGTTCTATTACTTCTGGCTGGACTAAGTCGGTGGGATAGATGTTATCTGTCAACTGCCATTTCATTGACTATAGGAAGAATGTCTGTCTGAGAGATGAATATAAATCCCTATCTCTGATGAGCATCTCAATCCTGCTGAAACTGAAGCAAGGACTGCCCAGGAAACTTTCAGCGACATGAGCTTGTGAATTCTTTCTTCTGAAGTTTGGATTTGGTTTCTGGCCTGGCTTAATATAGTGGGTACTTTGAATAGAAGGCAGATATAAATCATGGTATATACTTACAGGCATTTAGCTACCAGAAGACTCCCTCACTTCATGAGACATTATAGCTCACTGGGTTAAAAGCTATAATATAGGACTGCCTAAATGACAAACTCCTCTGCCTTGATCAATATCACACAATTGCCTATCTTATGGTGTTTTGATGTGTGTGTCAATATGGCCTTCTTTTTCTGTGTTAGCTTGTTCTTTGAATTCTTCTGTTCCTTGAATTCAGTGCCTTCTTTCTGCCCTAAACTGTCCTCAGTGTCTCTTCATTCCTCTGTCTCACCTCCTCTAACACCATACCTTGCTCTAAATACCCAATCACATTTCCTCCAGCTGCCTGCTGGTATTAAATACTCCCAGCTCTGCCAGTCTTTCTGGGTTCCTAGCTACAAAGAGTTCTCTCTGCCCTATCTAACTATACATGGCACCAGGAGGGACTTAGAACCAATGAGTGGACATTTGGCTTAATCTTTGGGTGATTGGATGTTGCTCTCAGTTGCAAAAGCCTGTTGTTGTCATTATTGGAAACATGGTCCTCTTCCAAATAATGCTTTCAGGATTTGTGTCGTTTTAATGTTCAAGAACTTTCCATCACATATGACATAACTGACTGGGTAATTGAGTAGGGGTAGGGGATAGAGTGTGGAGAATTTGCAGAATAAGTTTGTGAAAATGCTGAGTCAGAGCTGAGTTAGGAAGGATGCTGCCACAGCTACCGTTTTCAAATTTTACTGCATATAAAAATAACTTGAGGTGCTTATTTAAATTGCATGTTCCTGAGCCCATCTCCAGTGAATCTGATTCAGTAGCTCTGGAGTTGAGCCCAGGAGTAATCATGTTAAACAAGAACTTCAAGTGATTCTGATGTAATTTGGTCCCCAGACCATACTTAGAGAGACATTCCTCCACCCTGTGTTTAGGAACTATGCTTGGGGGAGGAAAGACCCTGAAAATCAGGATGTGTTAGAACAAATGCAGGATAGATCATCTTTGAGTTTTGTGTGTGTGTGTGTTTTTTTTTTAATGCCTTTTGAGTGTTTTGGAATGCTGGGCTTGCTTTCCTTAAGCAGTTTGGTAAACTTGGAAGTTAGGATAGGGAAATATGGTGGAAACTACATATATGTTCCATGTCTATCCCATAATATTGCACACACCCCAAAAGTGTTAAGGACTGTTGGAACTCAGTGGCCTGCCCAATCACACATATCATGGAATGTCTTGAGCTGGGGTTATTCTGGATAATTGACCTTTACAATCTTATATTTTAAATTATTCAACTCAGCAAAGAGCCAGCATTGCTAGCAGCAATTTCGGGTTATAAGGGAGAACGGGTCAGGTGCCTGAAGTTGTGAGGCGATCGTTTGGAATATGATGCATACCCCAATTCAATATGTATCAAAAGATCCATATCCTCAGTTGGAGCACTGTCATAGATTGGTTGGAAGGAAGTCTCAGGGTACCTGGATCTCTTATTCCGGGATAGATGGAAACATCCCATCAGAAATGCAAGCTCTTAGCACCAGGACGATAGTGTCTATGGTACTACTAGTGTACTGGAAGTGTTGGTAATTCCCACATATCTCAGGAAGGCTTTGCTTGACTGCTGGCTTCTGGGTAGAGTCCAGGAATCCCACAGGCCTTACTAGGTGAGCAAAATGCTAGCTCTGGGACAGAGTAAAAATTCTGAGACCTATAGGAAAATTGTGGGATATATGATGCATTCAGTGTGACAGTCTTTTCTGAAACTAAATATTTATCATAAGTAGTTTATTCTCAAGGTTGGTTACCAATGGTTTCAACACCAGTGGAGCAACAAAGGCTGCTGCTGTGTTTGATTCCTAAGGATATATACACATAGAGTGCAATGGGCATGGAGCATCAAGGAATATTTTTAATACGATAACATTGGGAGAAACATTGAGTAAAAATATATATGATCATAGGTTATCAGCCCAGGTTTATAGTTCTTGAGGCTGCTGAGGTTGGTGGAATCTGTTAGGGGAACTGTAGGGTGATAGATACAGGTGCTGGTGGCTCGAGGATGAGACAGACTTTGCTAAGGACCTCAAAATTGACCAAAGCTGATTTTTTTCTGCTCCCTCTCTCCACTTGGGGCTTGTAAATGGCATAGTGACTGGCTGTCCAAATGTAAAGAGGAAGAGAAAACTGGAGTCTGGCCAGGCTAAGCATATCAATTTAAGTTGGTCCCTAAGAAGACCATCAACTCCAAGAATAATTATGTAGACACCTGAGCTGGCATTTAACGGGTGTTGAATCAGCTTCAAACAACGGGTGTTGAATCAGCTTCAATCAGTAGGCACAGTGATCTGGACAGAATCTTAATTATCTCCACTTAGGTGGCCCAAATGGACTGACTGTTCAGAACTTCCCAAAACTCATTATCTAGGTGGCTTTCTTCCATTCCAAACTTAGTGCACTACATTAAATAAGCAATCTAGGCCAAGACTAAGATATGGCTCTACTATCACCACTGAAGCTTTCAGACCCAGCCATAGCCCCTGGGCATCCTTCAAAATCAACCCCAGTTTAGCTGTGGAGGATTCTCCATAGCAGTCAAGCAGGAGACTGTATTTATTATCACTGGAGTTTTAAAATTCTCTATCTGTCTTTCACAGTGGTTTTGGAGGAAGCCCAAACTTCAAGCCACCTGAGGTGAAATGATTTGAAATGTAGGCCAAAGATTTTAGCTAAAGCTACAGTCATGCCAAAAGGTTGGACAAAGTCTTTTGTTTCTTTCAAATATCTTTGGAAGGATGAAGGGGAGTATTACAAGAGGATCAAGAGAAGACTGCGATAGACCTCAGTTTTCAAAATACTTGAGTGCTGTGACCTTCATCCTGCATGGCCTTGGGCTGGGGGCTGTTTTCCTCTGTGCATATTGGTGTTAATGAGTAGAGATGGCATGGACTGACAGTCTGAGAGGTTAATCTCAGAGCCTGCAGGTACCACAGCTGCACAAGGGTCTCTATCCTGTGTGTAATGGCCATAGGGAGCAGAAAGCTCAGGAGTGGAGAGTTAGTGACTCAGACTTATCGAGGAAGGCAGGGGAGAATACTTGCAGGTGAAAAGAGGTTGATGAGGCAAGGCCAAGTCATCAGGTTTGAAGCCGTATCTAAGGGAGAAACCAGGAAAGACAGGGATAAGGAGCCAAAGTCTAAGCCACACCATCTCCAGAAGGTCAAAGGACCCAGAATATCACAAGACCTAGAGGTGCCTGCTGGAAACCCTGGGCTGATATCCCAGGGCTCATAAGGAGGAGCAGTGTCCCTTGGAGGAGTTAGGCTAAGGGTTCTGTGATCCTGCTTAGTCTAAAGGATCCCCAATGTGTCTTGTTCTTATGGAATTCTTCATACTTCATTCATTTATTCAGTCATCATATATTAAGTATCTACTATATGCCAGTTACCTCCATAAAATATGCATGCAAATTAGTGAGATAAAAGGACATCTGAGAACTCAATGATACCCTGTTTAACACAACATACAGGAAGAAGTTCATTTGTACAGGATCAGAATAACTCTTAATCAACATGTATCAGTCTTCACAATGCTCTTTCACAATAGTGCTCCCGGCAGCATGCCCAGCAGGTCTGCCCAGCACTGCTTTTTCTTGGCATTTTGTAGCCAAGCTGCACATCATTGCCTTTGGCTGTGTATCCATTGATTTTATGCAGTTTCTTCAGCCTGCAATTACTTCAATTTTTTTTTTGTTCATGTCAGAGTAGCTACTTAAAATCTTGCAGCCATTTGTGCTTTATGTGTGTTCTGCTCAGGTGCTGTAAGATAATTTAGTTCTCAGGAGCCCAGCTTGCTGCAAATATGTAAAGATGCCTTTCGTTAATGGTGTTTGAAATACTGGCATTGTCAAACAGGCTTGATCGTCAAATATTTAATACTGCATCAAAATCGTCTTGAAGAGACACTAAAAACTTTATTTTTAGAAAAATTTAGAACTGTTAATTGAGAGTGCTGTGTCAGGCATTGTGCTGAATACTTTACATAATAATAATACATAGTATTTATTAAACCCTATATATCAGACACTACATTAAGTGCTTTCCATTATTTCACTCAACCTTCACAACAGTCCTGTGAAGAACATGCTATTATTCTGATCTTGCAGATGAGAAAACTGAGGTATAGAGAGTAGTTTACCTAAGGTCTCACAGCTAGACAGTGGTAGAGCTGGTATTAAAACCCAAGCAGTCTGTTTGCAGAGCTCATGCTCATAACCCTATGTTATGGTTTATTTATGCTATGGCTCATTTTATGTGACCTTCACAACAGTACTGTAAGGTCTACATTGTGACTACTCTCTAACCAGCTATATTATTATTAGAGATTTTATCAGAAACTGAGGCTTTGGGGAGTATTTTACCTAAATTGAGTAGGTTGAATAGTCACAATCTGAACCCAGGAAGCTGGTTGTCACAATTCTCTTCTGCTAAACTATTCTCTAGCAAGTGGTGCAACAGGTTTTCAAATCTTGCCTGACTTCAGAATTCCTAGCCAATCCAATACTAGTCCATCTGGAAAGTCAATCTCACATGGTTTTCTTTGTCATTTTGTTTTGGTTAATGATTTTTACTAAGATCTAGAAGTAGTGGGATTGCTACTGTGGCCGTTTAAACATTAAACTCCACTGGTGTCACTGAGAACTTTTAGAAATAGAATATCTTAAAATGCTTTGTGTATGTTCAAGTTGATTATTCATTTCATTATTATTTTCTTCTATAGAGAACACATTAGAATGCTTTGGATAAAGAGCATTCAGAAAGCTCTTTAATCATATTGGAATTCTCCATTTGAAGATTTAGAACCTAAAAGATCTGAGTAAGAATGTACTGTAAAGTTACAATGGGGAAGTCAAATGGGAAAAGCAATACAAATTACATACAATAGACTTACATGCAACCTTTCTTCTTCTCCTGAAACCCCATCCTTGCCGGCTTTGTGCTTTGCAGATGACTCTGCCTTATGAAAATCATAAGCCATAGAACACAAACCTCCCTCATCTTCAGCTTGAACTTTTTCTCAGTCTTCATCTGTCTTGTGTTTTTTTCCATCTATGGAAAAGAATTAATTTTTCTACATCCAAAATTTAATCCTTACCCTCAAATGCTTGTACCAGGTATGAGGTCCCACAGTGAGACTAGACGGGGTAGGGCATTTTCCTAGCTAAGATGGGAGTTGCCAAATTTCAAAGGGTTACTGTGAGATGTGGACCAAGAGGGAGACCAAAGTCATCACTGGAGACAAGTATCAAGCATCTATTGCACAGAGAGCTTTCAAAGCTATGGGGAAGGAGTCAGAATCTAGGATCTAAGAAAGGCAGAAACATATCAGAATGTGTTCATTCATATGAAATGGCTTAGGATCTAGGCAAGGACAAAGGGAGTGAGTTGGTACCTGCTTCTTTTTGGTGATGAGTATGTGAGATGAGGAAAATCATGTGCTTGTTCCACTCTTATCCACTGGCTTCATCGATTATCTCCTCTCTTTCTTGAATCTACAGTTTTCCCCTTTCCATTGTATTCTCACCCTCACCCCTTTAGGCTATATACTTTCCTCTCCCTTTCCAAAAACCCACTTTACCCCTTTAGATCTTCAAGCAGGTGTCATCTTTTCCCCACTCCACACTCCCCAACCCCCAAAGGCTACAGTCAATGGTTTTGATCAGTCATGATGCTCATGAGGCTCTTTGTGGCATTAAACATTATTGAACATGCCCACTTTTAAAACTCCTCCCCTCGTTGTGCCTTCCTCCTGCTTCTTTGGGTGTGTTTTCTTTCTTCTTTTTCTTTGGATCTTTAAATATGTATTTTTATAAGGATATGTTATTGGTCTACTTCTCAGCTCTATCTGTACTGTCTTTTCTTTGGCAGACTCATCTAATTTTATGATTTGGATTCTTCTCTCTACCCAGGTGACTCCTAAATCTGAATTACCAGCTTTGACATTGATCTCCCTTTTCTCCCTTTCACATTTCTAGTGGCCAGCTAGCTACTTGCACCTAAGCATCTCATCTGCATTAAGTTCTACATGGATAAACATACACTCATTATTTTTCTACAACCAGTTTCTCTTCATGTTTTTTATTTATGTTAATAATATTTATGAACTCCTAGTCTTCTAAATTCTAGACCTTTGGGTCAAGATTTACTCTTCCTGAATTCAGTCAGGTACCAAGTTCTGTTGATTGAAATATTCCTAATATTTATCTCTCCTTTTGATTATTATTTCTTCTTTCCCAATGAACTTCATCAAAAATAACTTCAAGTAGCCTGCTAGCTGACCTCCTTACCATTAGTTTTCTTTTCCTCCAATCCATTTTAATTAATTGATTCTATCAATTTCCAAATAATATCTGTCATATCTCTCATTTAAACTCTTCTCCACAAACAAGTCAAACACCCTAATCTAGCATCCTAGGTTCTTCACATTTGACCCAACAGATTTTTCTATTTTTATTTCCCACTTTGCATACCCTTTGCTGTAGAAAAAAATAGACTGACCTACTCTTCTCTGTAAATGCCTCAGAATTTCTCTCTCCCATGCCTTTGCTGTTCCTTTAGACCAGAGTGAGCTCTATTCATCAACTCCTTATGTACAAATCCTACATCATTCAAAACCTAATCTGATACCTCTCATCCCATGAAGGTTTTCTTGATGTCTTTAGGTGGCAGTAATCTCTATAGTTTCTGACCTGTCATTGCACTTTTTCTCTGAGTTTTTCCTAATTCTTATAACTTTCTAATTTGCATTTCAATTATTTACAGACACATTTTATCTCCATGGTTTCACTGTAAACATCTTGAAAATGGTTCAGATTCTGATTCATTTTTGTATTCCCAAAGTGTCTTGTGTAAATATTTGAACAAAGTTGATAAGACTCACCAAATATTACACAAACTTACTTAATTCCCCAGCATTCCTTGCTGTTCAATTCAGGGCACATGATTAGTCTTGGTGAGTACTTTATAAAAGTTATGTGTAACACTTCCAGTTTGAGGTATTTTGGAACAGAGGAGAATTATCCACTCTTTCATCCCTCTTTCCCTTCTACAACACTGTGTGTTCCAGATGGCCTGTCTACAAGTTGGTGGAGTTTCTACAAGCCTGAGTCCCTTATTGCCCCTGTGGATCAGAGCTCCCCCTGAACTTTACTAGATGTGAGTCTAAGTGAAAAATTCCATTATGTTAAGCCACTGAAATCTCAGTGTTAATATGTTACTGCAGCATAGGCTATCCTAAGCTGACTAACAGAGGAGATATCCAATAAATTTATGAATACGATCAAATGGCAATTGTGTTGCTGGAACTGTTCAAGAAACTTGATCTACAGTTGTTAGGAAGTTACAGTTTCATAGCTGAACATCCCAAAAGAACAATATCATCAGATTATAAGTAGTCTACCATTTGATTACAAATCTTACAAACCTGTTGCCTTAAAACATTTATTTGGTAATCTATTACGCATGTAGTTTCATGTTTTGTTTTCAACTAGTAGAATTTAAATTTAGGCACTAGAGCTGCATTTCTCATTAAAAGGTATAAATGGGGTTTTCTTGACGTAGTCAAATGCGTAATCTTTATTGTCATTGGCTACTGACAGACAGTAGTGTTCCTTTCATGAATTGATTCTTGATGTCTAAGATGACCTTACAGGTATAATTTATAAGCAAAATGTATTCATATTTAAAGAATGCTGGCTGATTGAGACATCTTTAGTGTAATTTATTTTTTCTTCAAGAATTCAAGAAAGAAGGAAAAGTTTAAATAAACTTATTCACAACCTAGAGATAACTTCTGTTACCCTATTACAGTCTTCAAGGATTATTGAGCATGTTTACAGTTTGTCAAAATGTATTCAGCCCTGAGGAAGTTGAAACATTTTCCTCTGGCTCTCAAGGGCTTGTGATTGCAGTTTCCCAGACTGTTTTCCTTGCAGAGTGTGAAGTGCTTTGGATATAGCCTCCTCCCCTTACCAAAATCTAAACACAGCTTAGTACAGCTGCCTGATAATTTACTATGAGATATTAATACTATGAATGCTGAGTTACCTTTCCTGAGCAGCCTGCCATTTATAACAGTACCAATCTACCAAATCTATAAAGTCAAAATGTTAATTTCCATGACAAATGACAGGCTAGAGTAGGGGCAACATTTGGCACAGAGATCCTTCTAAAGTCCCCAAAATTAAGTTACACAGGAAGCCATGACTGTTTAAAAACAATATTATTCCAGAGGGTCATCTAGCTGTTCCTGCAGATCAATCGTTTCCCTACATAGCTGGCCTAGCACTTTCAAAACAGAAAGCTAGCCTCTGGACTGAGGTTCTAATATGCTGTGCCCATTTCAAAGAGACAAAGTTCAAGGTTCTCTTTCCTTTTTATTTCTTCAAATTAAATGAAACAGACCCAAAGTGTTTCTGCTTATTACTGACTGTGCTATGTCTCCTGGACTATCTTCATGCTAAAGACTTTTGTTTGGAACTTTCTGCTACCATCAGGACTTTCACAGAGGCTGTTTTCCCACTTGTGATAGGCTTATCCTGATTTATCACTGTCTTATACCTGTAACCAGATAGGGCCACTGTGGGACAGATGACCAACTATTCAGTACAACTCATAAGGGCATACAAGCACAGAGTTTGAGTGGTCCTATCTGCTCTATGATACCAGTGGCCAAGTTATAATATATTCGGTATGTATTATGGTGCAGATGGAATTATAAATACATCTTGACTTTGCCCTTTTATATCAGTATTTACCCCAGCTTTCATTGGCACTCTGAACTTAAGCTTCAACCAAGTATTGTTTCAGGTCCCCATTTACAGTCCAGTCTCTAAATGTGGATGGAAAGGCAGCCTTATGGATAAAGGGATCCAAGAAAGAGGAGAAAGAAAACAATTATACTTTGCACTGGCCTAACTCCAAAGAAGCTCTAGGGACCTAGGAGTTTCTATCATATTTGTTAGGCTCAAAGATGAGAGAGGCCATGTCACTTGACAAAGACTACGAACTCTTAGACGATGGTATGGCCTTTTTCCCTGGAGAGGCTGGAGCCGTATAAATAAGGTCAGAGCCCTTTAAATTGGAATTAACCCCATAAAGTATGAGATTTTAACTACCAGTCTGAGGTTTCAACTACTGCAGTTTAAAGTTAGATGAAAACTGGTTTTTTTTCCCATGTTAACTCAGAACTGCCCAGGGTTCTGCCTGCCACACAGGACATCGTTATCGTTTCTATCCCTGGTCTTGATGCTGGTGTTTTGCTTTAAATTCTGCATACTTTGGATATGGCCTGTGATCACAAATATTGACTATCTTTGTAGTTTATTGTGAGCTTTGCTAAGGTAGGCTCTTGTTAATGGCATACTGCATAAAAACTGAAAAAGTGATTACAATAGTTCAAGATTTTTAAATTGGGGATCATGAGGCATAGCCAGAAGACTTAGACTTTAGTAACAGGTATATTAAGCATGTGACTTTGGAGAAGTCTCTGAATTTTTCTGATAAGAATCTAGCTTTTCTTATCCCTGAGCAATAAAATATGAAAAATATTTGCAACATAAATGCCAATATTCAATACAAAGAACCTTTAAAAATATAAGAGGAAAATAATGCTTGATTGGGACAGTAAGCATAGAACACAAAAGGCAACTCACAAAGTAAGAAAGACAAATTACCCACATGATATACATGAATTAATTAAAAATGGATCAAAGGCCTAAATGTAGACTTAAAACTACAAAACTCGGGCCGGGCGCGGTGGCTCAAGCCTGTAATCCCAGCACTTTGGGAGGCCGAGACGGGCGGATCACGAGGTCAGCAGATCGAGACCATCCTGGCTAACCCGGTGAAACCCCGTCTCTACTAAAAAATACAAAAAACTAGCCGGGTGAGGCGGCAGGCGCCTGTAATCCCAGCTACTCGGGAGGCTGAGGCAGGAGAATGGCGTAAACCCGGGAGGCGGAGCTTGCAGTGAGCTGAGATCTGGCCACTGCATTCCAGCCTGGGCGACAGAGCGAGACTCCGTCTCAAAAAAAAAAAAAAAAAAAACAACAACTACAAAACTCTTAGAAGAAAACGTTGGTGTAAATCCTAAACGTTGGTGAGATTAGGCAATTTTTTAAAGATATGACACCAAGCCTATAAGCAACAAAAGAGAAAATAGGTGAGACTTCATAAAAAATTAAACAGTCTTGTGCTCCAAAGGACACCATCAAGAAAATGAAAAGACAGTCCACAGAATGAGAAAGAAATTGCAAATCATGTATCTGCTAAGGAATTTATATCCAGAATATATATTTTAAAAAACCTTTTATAACTCAATAATACAAAGACAAGTCAATTTAAAAATAGGCAAAGTACCTTTGGAGAATAGACATTTCTCCAAAGAAAATATACAAATGGTGAAAAAGAACATGAAAAGATACTCAAATCATTAGCAGTCAGGGAAATGCAAATCAAAACCACAATAGATACTACTTCACACCCACTAAGTTATCTTTAAAAAGACAGAAAATAACAAGTGTTGGCAAGGAGGTGGAATAATTAGAACCTTCATACACTAACAGTGGGATTTTTAAATGGTACAATTGATTTGGAAAACAGTCTGGCAGTTCCTCAAATGGTTAAACACGAGGTCTCCATACAACACAGCAATTCTTATCCTAGATTTATGCCCAAGAGAAAAGAAAACATGCTAACACAAAACTCATGTACACATAGCAGCATTGTTTGTAATATCCAAAAAGTGGGAAAACCTAAATGTCCATCAATTCATGAGTGAATAAACAAATTGTGGTGTAATCATACAATGGAGTATTATTCATCAGTAAAAAGAAAGGGAACACTGATACATGTTACAACATGGATGAACCTTGAAAACATCATGATAAGTGAAAAAATAAATTGTCTGATCCCATTTATGTGAAATGTCCACAGTAGGCACATCTATGGAGACAGAGAGTAGATTAGTGATTGCCTAGGACTGGACTTGGGGTTTTGAGGTTAGAGAATGACTCTTAATGGGTATGAGTTTGGAGTGATGAAAATGTTTTAAAATAATGGTGGTGATGATTGTATAACTCTAAGAATATACTAAAAATCATTAAATTTAAAGTATATGCTTTAAATTGTATAATATATAAGTTATCTCAATACTGTTATTAAAAATACAAATTAACAAACTCATGAAAAAGCTTCCAATTCATTGGTCATTAAATAAATAAAAATTAAAATTAGCATGAGACACCATATGTCTCATAAAATTATGAATGAAAAGTGCATGTGTTAAATGCAATATATATGTGTATATACTCTGTAAACTGCAAAGGAGTATTTATAAGCAATTTACTTCTATCATAGCTATTTTGGTTCTGCTTCTCAAGCTCCGAATATCTTAGACATTTTTATTGTGAGCCCAAAGCATGGATAATTCAAATTACAGACTTCCTAATGTTTTTTTTTTTTTGCCCAAAGAAATAAAAAATATTTACAGTTTCAGAAATGTACAAATAAGTAAAGAAAGAGGAAACTGGGTTCAATGAAAAGTGGCCAACTTTCTTCTTCCCACCCCCTGCTGGAGGACATTAGAAGCATCTATGCTTTATCCCTTCAGATGGCAGATTAAATAACAGCAGCCACTCTCCATAGACAGAAGGAGCCTGGTGTGTTCCAAATGTGTTGTGTGGCATTTATGAGTGCTGTAGTGATGTCCTGGAGAAAACACAGCTGTCTCATGCACCAGCCTGTAGCCTCTATAAATTAGTGTCAATCTAAATATTCTTTCCTTGCATTGGGAAATGGAGAACTCTTTTCTGTATCAAATTCAAGAGCTTCCACAGGTTGTAGAAAGTGAAAACTACGTTACAAAATGATTTGGATGCTACACAGACAAATTAAGCCCTAAACCAACTCCACATAGATTGATTTCAGAGAAATTTGAGGCACCAGAATGAGTTTCATCTTAAGTCAAACATTTATCTTGCTAAGTCATGGGAGTGATTCCACCATTGCATTCTCTCTTAAAAGGTTCTAAAGTAGGCCCTTAGCTTGGATGCTGATAAGCTTAAATATAAGCCAGAGAAGGAAAATATTTGGCATGTGTTGTTGCTTGACTCCTTCACTTACCTGAATGTAGCTATTACTTATCCTTCTAGACACATCTATGGAATCTGAATATGGCCCAAGATTCTTTCTTAACACAGCCCTCTCAGCATTCATTACTAATTAGTCAATGAACCCTGTTTGCCTTTCCTGTTATAGGTTATTCAAAGTTGAAATGTATGTGTATATATTTTTGACCCAACTACTTAAAATAACTTTAAAAGTATATTTGTCTTTATATAAGATTTACCTTTTGGAATATAGGAATTGTAAGTAGAAACAGTCCAGTGGTTACTCAATATAGGGGAACATTCCTCATCTAATTTGCTTTAAGTGCCTGAAGTGGTTACCACTGACTCTTTGGTCTGTAACAAATGTAAATACCCAAGTAGAACTTTTAGCATTATAAGCCATTTCCTAGAAATGATTTGGCATGTGCTATTATCATCTTAATAATATGCTTTAAATATGTCAACCCATTTAGTACTCTCCTAAAGCCCCTGCAGGATGTACAGTTAAAATCTCCAGGGAGAGGCTGGGGGTGGTGGCTCATGCCTGTAATCCCAGCGCTTTGGGGGGACTGAGGCAGGTGGATCACTTGAAGTCAGGAGTTCGAGACCAGCCTGGCCAACCTGGTGAAATCCCACCTCTACCAAAAACACAAAAATTAGCCAGGTGTGGTGGCACATGCCTGTAATCCCAGCTGCTCGGGAGGCTGAGGTAGGAGAATCGTCTGAACCTGGGAGGCGGAGGTTGCAGTGCAATTCCGCCACTGTACTCTAGCCTTGGCAACAGAGCGAGATTCCATCTCAAAATAAACAAACAAACAAACAAATAAGTAAATAAATAAAATCTCCAGGGAGAAAAGGCAGAGCAAGATGGCAGAATAGAAGCCTCCAGCGATTGTTGCACCTCCCACAGGAACACCACGTTGAACAACTATCCACATAAAAAAGCAACTTTATAAGAACCAAAAATCAGGTGAGTGACCACAGTACCTGCTTTTAACATGATATTAGGGAAAGAGGCTCTGAAGAGGGCAGGAATGACAGTCTCGAATTGCCTACACCAACTCTCCCCAATTCCCTTGGAGTGGCCACATGGTGTAGAGAGAGAATCTTTGCATTTAGGAGAGACAGCACAGTGATTGTGGAACTTTGCTTTGGAACTCACTGCTGCCCTGTCACAGCAGAAAGCAACCTGGGGAAGAATTTAGCCAGGGCCCATGGAGGAAGTATTTAGGCCAGCCCTAGCCAGAGGTGAATCGTCCATCCCAGTGGTCAGAACCTGAGGTCTAGGAAGCCCTGCCACCATGCACTAAAGAGCTCTGGGATCCTGAATAAATTTGAAAGGCAGCCTAGGCCACAAGGACTTGCAGTTTCTGGGCAAGTCCTAGTGCTGTGCAGGGCTCAGATGCATATGACCCAGTGAGACACAAGCCGGGGTGGCCAAGGGATGGCTTACATCACCCTTTCTCCAATCCTAGGCAGCATGGTTTGCAGCTCTAGGAGAGACTCCTTCCCTCTGCTTGAAGAGAAAATGGAGAGTAAAGAGGACTTTGTCTTGCAACGTGGATACCAGCTCAGCAACAGTAGAATAAGGCATCAGGCAGAGTCCTGAGGCCCCAGTTCCAGGTCCTAACTCCTGGACAACATTTCTAGACACACCTTGGGCCAGAAGGGAACTCACTGCCTTGAGGGGAAGAACCCAATCCTGGCAGGATTTATCATTTGCTGACTAAAAAGCCCTTGGTCCTGAATAGTCATCAGTGGTATCCAGGTAGTAGTCACTATGGGCCTCGGGTGAAACTCAGAGCTATGCTGGCTTCAGGTGTGATCCAGCATATTCCAAGCTGCTGTGGCCATAGGGAGAGACTGCTTCTGCATGAGGAAAGAAGAGGGAAGAGTAAAGGGGATTTTGTCTTGCAGCTTTGGTACCAGCTCGGGTACCAGCTTGACCACAATGGGGTAGAGCACCAAATATCTCCTGGGGTTCCTGCCTCTAGGCCTTGTTTTCTGTATGGTACTTTGGGACATACCCTAAGCCACAGGCGCGCCCACTTCCCTGAAGGGATAGACTCAGTACTGGCAGCATTCACCTCAGACTGAACTAAGAGCCCTTGGACCTTCAAGGTGGTAGCCAGGCAGTACTTGCCATGGGCCACTGGTGGTGATGGCCATGGGGATGGTCTCCTCTGCTTGAGGAAAGGGTAAGGAAGAGTGGAAAGGGCTTTTTCTTGCAGCTTGGGAGCCACCTTATGTGCAGCAGAATAGAGCACTGGGTAGATTCCTAAGGATCCCAACTCCAGGCCCTGGCTCCCAGATGACATCTCTGGACCTTTCCAGGACTGGGGGAGCTTACTGCCCTGAAGGAAAGGACACAAGCCTGGCTGGATTTGCCACCTGCTGATTGTAGAGCTGTTGGTCCTTGAGTGAACATAGGTGGTAGCCAAGTGGTGGTCACTGCAGGCCTTAGGCAAGAGACAGTGTTGTGCTGACTTCAAGTCTGATCCAGTACAATCCCAGTGGTGATGACCACAGGGTGCTTTTATCACCCCTCTCCCAGCTCCAGGCATCTCATCACAGAGAGAGAGACTCTGTAAAGTAAGGGAAGACAATAAGAGTATCTCCTTGGTAATCCAGGGACTTCTCTCAGATCTTACCTAAGTTCAGCAAGGCAGTATATCTCTGAGTCTGCAAGAGCCATAGCATTACTGGGTTTGGGGTGCCTCCTAATGCAGGTATGGCTGCAGTGACCAAAGACTTAGATTACAATGCCTAAGTCCCTCTGAATACCTGGAAAGTCTTCCCAAGAAGGATGGGTACAAACAAGCCCAGACTGTGAATATAAATATTTAACTCTTCAGTTTCAAAACAACATACATCCACAAGCATCAGGACAATCCATGAGCTCATGAGATGAACTAAATAAGTCACCAGTGACCAACCTTGGAGAGACAGAGATGTGCGGTCTTTCAGACAGAGAATTTAGAATAGCTGTTTTGAGGAAGCTCAACAAAATTCAAAGTAACACAGAGAAAGAATTCAGAATTCTATCAGACAAGTTTAACAAAGTCATTGAAACAAACTTTAAAAAGTAGAAATTCTGGAGCAGAAAACATAATTGACATACTGAAGAGTACATCAGAGTCTCTCAACAACAGAACTGATCAAGCAGAAGAAACAGTGAGTTTGAAGATGGGCTGTTTGAAAATACACAGAGAAGACAAGAGAAGAAATAATAAAAAGAATGAAACATGCCTACAAGATCAAGAAAACAGCCTCAAAAGGACAAATCTAAGAGTTATTGGCCTTAAGGAGGAGATAGAGAGAGAGATAGGGGTAGAAAATTTATTCAAAGAGGTAATAACAGAGAACTTCCCAAATTTAGAGAAAGATATCAATATTCAAGTACAAGAAGATTATAGAACACCAAGCAGATTTGACCCAAATAAGACTGCCTCAAGACATTTAATAACCAAACTCCCAAAGGTCAAGGATATAGGATCGTAAGAGCAGCAAGAGAAAAAAAAATAACATGCAAAAGAGTTCCAATACATCTGGCATTAGACTTCTCAGTGAAAATCTTACAGGCTAGGAAAGAGTGGCAAGACATATTTAAAGTGCTGAAGGTAAAACAGCTTTTATCCTAGAATAGTATATCCAGCAAAAATATCCTTCAGACATAAAGGAGAAATACAAATGTTCCCAGAAAAAACAAAAGCTGAGGTATTTCATCAACACCAGACCTGTCCTAGAAGAAATGCTAAAGGAAGTTCTTTAATTTGAAAAAAGTCAACTGAAGGTACAATACTCACTGGTAGTAGTAAGTACACAGAAAAACACAGAATATTGTAACCCTATATTTGTGGTGTGTAAACTACTCATATCTTGAGTGCAGATACTAAAAGATAAACCAATAAAAAATAATTACAATAAGTTTTCAAGACCTAGTCAGTACAATAAGATATAAATAGAAACAACAAAAAGTTAAAAAGCAGGAGGATGAAGTTAAAATATAGTTTCTGTTAGTTTTCTCCTCGCTTGTCTGTTTACACAGTCAGTGTTAGATTTTCATTGGTTAAAAATAATGGGTTATAAGATAGTATTCACAAGCTTCATGGTAACCTCACATCTAAAAACACATGACACACACAAACAAAAGCAAGAATTTAAGGCATACCACCTGAGAAAGCCACCTTCACTGAATGGAAGACAGGAAGAAAGGAAGGAAGGAAGAAAAGACCACAAAACAAGCAGAAAACAAATAAAATGCAGGAGTAAGTTCTTAGTTATCACTAATAACACTGAATGTAAATGAACTAAACTCTCCAATCAAAACCACTTCAATACAGTGGTTGAATGGATTAAAACCCAAGACCCAATAATCTGTTGCCTACAAGAAACACTTCCCCTATAAAGAACTACATAGACTGAAAGCGAAGGGACAGAGAAAGGTATTTTATGTGAATGGAAACCAAAAAAAAAAAGCAGAAGCTATACTTATACCAGATAAAACAGATTTAAACATGATAACTATAAAAAGAGACAAAGAAGATCATTTTTTAATGATAAAGGAGTTAATTTGGCAAGGGGATATAACAATTATAAATATATTTACACCCAACACTGCACCCAAATATATATAGCAAATATTAATTGAGCTAAAGAGAGGGACAAACCACAATACAATAATAGCTCTAGACATGATCACTCCACTTTCAGCATTGGACAGAACATATAGATAGATAATCACAAAAGAAATATTAGACTTTATCTGCACTATAGACCTAATAGATATTTACAGAATATTTAACAAATGGCTGTAAAATATACATTCTTCTCCTTAGCATATAGATCATTCTCAAGAATAGACCATATGTTAAGCCACAAAACAAGTCTCTAAAATTTCAAAAAAATTGAAATCATGTCAATGATTTCTTCTAATTTCTTTATTGAAATTCAGAATGAAAAAAATGTCTTAAACTACATGAAAATGGAAACACAATGTACCAAAACCTATGGAATACACTGAAAGCAGTATTAAGAGGAAAGTTTATGCAATAAGCCGTACATCAAAAAACTAGAAAAACTTCAAATGAGCCACATAATAATGCATCTTAAAGAATTAGAAAACCAAGAGCAGATCAAACCCAAAGTTAGTAGAAGAAATAACAAATATCAGAGCAGAAATAAATGAAATGGAAACAAACAAACAAAAATAAATGAAATGAAAAGTTGGGTTTTTTTGAAAAGATAAATTGTCAAAGCTTTAGACAGACTAATAAAAAAGAGAGAAGACCAAATAAATCAGAGATGCAAAAGGAAACATTATAACTGATACCTCAGAAATGCAAAGGAACATTAGAGACTACTATGAGCAACTATATGCCAATTAATTAGAAAATCTAAAAGAAATGGATAAATTCATAGACACATACAACCTACCAAGACTGAACCATAAAGAAATCTAAACATGAATAAACTAATAACAAGTAATGAGATCAAAGTTGTAATAAAAGTCTCCAAGCAAGAAAAGCCTGATGCATTCATTGCTGAATTTTACCAAACATTTAAAGAAGAACTAATACTAAACCTCATACTATTACAAAAAATAGAAGAGGAGGGAATACTTCCAAACTCATTCTGCCTGGCTAGTATTACCTTGATATTCGAACCAAACAAAGACATATCAAATTAAGAAAACTACAGGCCAATATCCCTGATGAACATTGATGTAAAAATCATAAACAAAATACTAGCAAACTGAATTCAACAACATGTTAAAAAGATCATTAATCATGACCAAGTGGGATTTATCTCACAGATGCAAGGATGGTTCAACATATGCAAATCAATCAGTGCAGCACATTGTATCAACAGAATGAAGGGCAAATACCATATGATCATTTCAGTTGATACTGAAAAAGCATTTGGTAAAATTCAACAATTCAACATCCCTTTGTGGTAAAAACTCTCAAGAAACTGGATATTGAAGGAACATACCTCAACACAATAAAAGCCATATATGACAGACCCAAAACTAGTATCATACTGAATTGGGTGAAAACTGAGAGCCTTTTCCCCAAGATCTGAAACATTACAATGATGTCCACTTTCACCACTGCTATTCAACATAGTACTGGAAGTCTTTGCTGGAGCAATCAGATAAGAGAAAGAAATAAATAAAGGGCATCCAAACTGGAACAGAAGTCATCAAATTATCCCTGTTTTGCAGATGATATGATCTTATATTTGAAAAAATGTAAATTCTCCACCAGAAAACTCTGAGAATTGATAAACAATTCCGTAAAGTTGCAGGATACAATATCAACATACAAAATCAGTAGCATTTCCTTTTTTTTTTTTTGAGATGGAGTCTCACTCTGTCCCCCAGGCTGGAGTGCTGTGGTGCAACCTCGGCTCACTGCAAGCTCTGCCTCCCAGGTTCACACAATTCTCCTGCCTCAGCCTCCCGAGTAGCTGGGACTACAGGCACCCACCACCACGCCTGGCTAATATTTTGTATTTTTAGTAGAGACGGGGTTTCACCGTGTTAGCCAGGGTGGTCTCGATCTCCTGACCTTGTGAGCTGCCCGCCTCAGCCTCCCAAAGTGCTGGGATTACAGGCGTGAGCCACCGCCACTTGTCCATTTTTGCTTTGGTTGCCTGTGCCTATGGGTTATTACTCTAGAAATCTTTGCCCAGACCAATATCCTGGAGAGTTTCCCAGTGCTTCAATGTTTTCCTGTTTTTGTTTGTTTGTTGGGTATATACCCAAAAGAAGGCAAAAGTATATTGAAGAGCTATCTGCACTCCAATGTTTATCGCATCACTATGTTAGTCACACTAGCCAAGATTTGCAAGCAACTCATGTGTTCATCAAGAGACAAATGGATAAAGAAAATGTGGTACATATACACAATGGACTATTATTCATATGTGGACAAATGGGATCACATCAAGTTAAAAATCTTCTGCACAGCAAAAGAAACAACAAAGTGAAGAGACAACACACAGAATAAGAGAAAAAAATTGCAAATTATCCATCTGACAAGGGATTAATAACCATAATATATAAGGAGCTCAAATAACTCTGTAAGAAAAAATATAAAAATGGGCAAAATATCTAAATAGACATTACTCAAAAGAAGACATACAAATAAATACCAAACAGACATATGAAAAGGTGCTCAATATCATTAAAAAGGTGCTCAATATCATTTTTATGATCTCATTCATAAAAAAGAATGAGATCTTGTCATTTGCACAACATGGATGGAACTGGAGGACATTTGTTAAGTGATATAAGCCAGGCACAGAAAGACAAACTTCTTATGTTCTCACTTATTTGTGGTAAATTAAAATTAAAACCGTTGAATTCATGGAGATAGAGAGTAGAAGGATGTTTCTCAGAGGCCAGGAAGTATAGTGCTAGGAGGTTGGTGGGGGCCTGAGGGGTACGGAGGTGAGACAGTTAATGGCAGATATAAAAATATAGCTAGATACGAGTGAATAAGATCTAGTATTCACTAACACAACAAGGTGCCTACAGTCAACAATAATTTATTTTATATTTCAAAACAACAAAAAGATTATAATTGGATTGTTTGTAACACAAAGAAAGGTGAAATGCTTGAGGTGATGGATACCTCATTTACCATGATGTGATTATTATCCATTGTATGCCTGTATTAAAATATCTCATATACCCCATAAATATATACACCTACTATGTACCCACCCACAAAAACTAAAAAAAAAAATCTCCAGGTTACAGCTGGGATGTAGATATGTTAAGGAACTTTAATAGTGAGGCTGGAAAGAATTTCATCTTGGTTAAAGTTTGTTACTTGCGGCGCTCTTCCTGCATGTCCCCACACCCTGTTTCCCCATGATACATGGTTTGGACTAAGTTAAGAAGCTAGTGATAAATAAATGCTCCTCATTCCTTCTTTTCAAATGATGAACAAAACTTCTTTTCCTGAAAACAAAAGCTGAAAACAAAACCTGACAGTTCTTTTGTCTCAACTCTTCTCACTCAAAAGCATTTTAGAGTAATTCATAACTTAGAACAACTTGTAAGCCCCAGAATCCCATTGCCGACTGTGTGTTTTGCCCATAAATCTTCAAATTAGTCAGGCTTTGTCAGTTCAGAGGGGTGCAAGTCATTTCAAGTCATAGCATAAACCTGAAAATTTCTTCCCCCAAATAGATAATTTGTATACATTCAAAGGTGGAGTCTAATAAGGAAAGTTGGTAATGAAAATTGCTAACACTGAAATCTTGTGTCATCTCTTTTCAGCAGTGTAAAATAGAATACTTTATCAAAATGGAGCTGTCAATAATGGTCAATTTCCTTTAACAACTACACTCTAAATAGATTTAACTGGCTATTTCCTTCATATGTTCTCAATGAGAGTATTGAGCAGTATGAAAGAAATATGACAAATAATTAGAATCATATCCCCAAACTTCCTATCTATTTAATCATAAGGAAAAAAGAGGCTTGCTTAAGCCTCCTAGTTTTTTAATGATGACTTTCATTTATGTTTCTCAGAGAAACAAAAGAATATACTTCCTATTATTTTGTATGTAACTCCTTTGCATAGCAATTCTCAAATATTAGTATTCATCCATAACCACTTTAAGGTTATATCATTAGAATTGTCTATGTTCTTGTCTTGTTATTAGTAATAAAACCATGATAAATTCCCATCTAATACTTCTGAAGCTTTAGGGAATACTAAGTAATAGATTTGAAAAAAGCTTACAAGTGCCCTCTAATTACAAGGCAGGATTAAGCTCCACGGAAAGACAGCAGTGGAATAAGCTTTTCAACTTAACGGTTTCTTAAATACGCTCTTGTTTTCCCATGGAAAGATATTTAAAAATCATTATGATTCATGATAACCAATTATTTTGTTGTTTTTGGATGAGATTATTTTTATAGCTTTATTGAGGTATAACTGACAACACATTAAATTGTTCATATTTACAGTAAACAGTAAGTTTTGACATATGTATGCACCTGTGAAGCTATAACCACAATCTAGATAGTGAACATTTCCATCATGAGAGATAATTTTGAGTATATCAAAAATGTAAAATTTTGGTGACCATCAGATTTCCAGGATATCTGGCTTTAGGAGGCCATATTTATTGTTTAGTGAATGATTTTTCTCTAATTTATTGTCATCTGTTGAACATTAGTGCACTAGCAGAACAAAAGATTAGGCAGAATCTGGGCTTTTTCATTTTAGCATTATTGAGGAGCACCTGAATGGTCCTGAAGTTGGCCTTTGAATATACCAATGGACAGGTATGAAATCCTCAAGATAAGCATGGTGGCCTAGAGTCCCACAGTCTCACAGTGTGCTGTACCGTCTGCGCCCTCCTTTTCTAGAGAAGAAACAGTGGATAAACCTATTCCTTCACCCTGTGTGTTGTGGTGAATCTTAGTTTTTAAAGGCACATTATTTTATTATTATATAAACAACTGGAGAACCAATAAAACAAGACATTTGAAAAGATGGGTCTTCATATGGGCATAATACATGATAAGGCAAGTCACTTTCCTCCTCTGAGTTTGGGTTTATTTGCTATCTTCCATTTTATCGCAGTGAACTGTAAAGAAAAAGATGCAAGCTTATGGAATGTCCAACTTCTGAAATACAACAGACTGCAGAGACAGCGTATGATTAGGATGGCTTTGGCTCAGTGTTTCTGAAAGGAAATGTACAGCTTTTGTCCTGCCTATTGATATCCTGTTTGCACTCAGGGCTGGTCAGGGTGAGATGTGTTAAGCTTTTTTTGGAGGCCGTCCTGATAACTCATTCCTTTACTCCACTATTTTCAGGCCCATTCTGGAAACGCAGGATTTAACCTCGGGGTTGCAGCTTCCCTGGTCTCCATCTGCCATCAGAATCCATCTCCACCCCTTCCCCGCTCAGACCTGTGTCCCCTCCACAACTCATACTGCTCACTCTCAGAACTGTGGCCCTGAGTTCTCTAGTTTTTCCTCTTTGCCTCGGGACCCAGGACACCAGTCGGGGCTTAACTTTCTGAGTTGGGAAGGCGACGCTGCTGGTGGCTGCTTCTACCTGCTGGTTCTTCCTTTTTATTCCTCCCCAAACGAGAGGAAGATTCGAGTGGATTTGGCACATCCCCTAACCCGGGCCTGCCATTTGCAGGTTGGGGGCTGACGTGCCCAGGAGGACCCGGACCAAGCAGGCCATTTTCACCTGCGTAATAACAGGCTTGGGAGTAGCGAAGCGGCGGCGGCAGCAGCGACTGGAGTAGGAGGAGGAGCGCAGGCAGCGGCCGCGGCGGGGCCGGAGGAAGAGGAGGGGGGAGAAGGAGGAGCTGAAGCGGGAAGAACGGCAGGCAGCGGCTCGGCGGAGTTGCAGCAGAGGCGGCGGTGGCGCTGAGACACCGCAGCTTCCCCGAGCGCCGAGTCCCTCCGGGGACAGCAGCAGGGAGCGCCCGCGCAGCCACCGAGCCTCGGCCCAGCCAAGCCGCCGTCGCCGCGCCGGGGGACCGCCAGCCATGGCCGCGCCGCCGGATCCGCAGGACGAGCTGCTGCAGCTGGCCGGCCCCGGGTCCCAGTGGCTCAGGGACCGGGGGGAGGGGGAGGACGAAGCGGTGACGCCGAAAGGGGCCACGCCAGCGCCGCAGGCTGGGAAGCCCAGCCCGGGGTTGGGCGCCAGGGCCCGGGAAGCTGCGCCGCGGGAACCCGGCTCGGGCGCCGCCCAGCAGTCGCCCGTTGCCATGGAAACTGCATCCACAGGTAAGGCGGGCGCCGCTGCCCCTCAAATGGCGTCGGGGACCCGGGCCCCCCAGTCAGTCCCCTTCTGCGCGGCTCTCCTGGGCACCTGCCTCGCGCTTTCTGCCTTGAGCGCCAACCCCACCCCCGCGTCGCCACGGGCGACTGGGAATATTCGCGGGCTGGTAGAAAACAACAATTTTATTTTTCCCAAAGGCTCAGAAGTAGTCAAGATGCTTTTGATCCTTTTATTTCATTATCATGATTATTTCCGCTTTAAAAATTGTTCTCATCGACAAACCGCAGCATTCTGACTGCTGGCGAGTCTGGGTACAAGTTTCTCCTTCCTGCCAGGGGGCTCCGAGCTGTAGGGCCCGTTTGACAGGTTGTGGGGATTTTGGGGGGCGTGTTTGCGCGCGGTGTGCGCGCCGGCTACAGGAGATGCTGACAACCCAGCGGCAGACAGGCCCGCGGCCCCTGGACCCGGCTCTGTCCAGGGCAGAGATGTGGCTGTAACTGCCCCTTACACTTGCCCTCCACCAATCGCCACCATACCCTACTCCCCCCACATCTCTTCACCTTTTCCCCCGCAGAAAACAAATCCCAGGGAGTTTGTCCCTAATTCGGAAGGCACAGCTTTGCAAGGGTGCTGTGGCTGCCCCCGCCCAAAACCTGTATTTCGTCGCTGCCCGGATGGCCCCACTTTGCAGGGAGCGTTGAAACTTGGAAGTCCGAAATGCGGCGGACCTGGCTGTGGGTTGTAGGGCTTGGGTGGTGGTGAGTGGACGTAGCACAGTTTACCAGCAGTCTGACCCGCCCGCCCCGCCCCCCCGTCTCCCCCCAGGAAATTGCCCTGGGTTTGGCCTTTCTTCGCCCGACGCCCTATTCGAAGTTTGAGCGCGCCAGTGTCCAACGGGAGCCCAGGCCCCTGGCGCATCCTGGTCAAAGAATCCAGGAAGCGTGCTTTGAGGCTGCCGGCCTGGTTAACGCTGTTTCCAGAGAGAGGAAAGGGGATGCTGTGTGGTGCTCTTTCCTGAGAAAGCTTTGCTATGGTGGAGTGGGAGCTGTGTAGTTTTGGCAATGTAGAGCTAGAAGGCCTGGGGTGGTGGGTGCTCCCAGAGGAGGGGAAGGGGAGTGTGACTGGTGTGTGTGCTCTTGGTGGTTGATTTAAAGAAACCCCTTTTCGTAAGCTTCTCTTAAGGGTTATGTGGAATGCCTAAGGTAATCGTAATTAACCGCCCTGGTACAAAAGATCTAAGCTGGGGAAAAGAGGTTTGGAGAATGCGTTGAATAAAATTTGTCAATATCCTGAAGGGAAGAGAAAAAGTGGAGACCCTATATAAGAAAAAAGAAAAAGAAAGAAAGAAAAGTACTCAAAAGCCCCAACGCCAAACGCCAGTGGTTGTATGTTAGTTATTATATCCCTGGGGGTGGGGGAGGATTTAAGTCTAAGAATGGCTGCGCAGTCTCTCCTTCAACTTCTGCATCCAAATGGAAACAAAACTCTTTATAATTGCAAAAGAAGATGGCAAATGATAATAGACAAAGGAAGGTAGTTTTTGTCTTTACCATTCTTTGCTGAGGCTAGACTGCTCATAGTTCAGAATCTTTATCCACTGTAATCAAAGTAAATCGTTTCTTTATGAAACATTACCCACCTCCTATTAATGCCACCAAGATTATGTGAACTAGAAAAGGGAAGCTAAGTGCCCCATGTTCAGTAACATATCCACAAAAGTTATTATATAGGAAATGCTTAGAATATATATTTGTGGGGTACAGTGTGATGTTTTGATATATGTCTGCACTGTCAAATGATTAGCTAATTAACAAATCCATCATCTCATGTACTTATTTTTTGTGGTAAAATCATTTAAAATTTACTCTTTTAGCAATTTCAAAATGTATAGTGCATTGTTACAGAAAAGTGGCTGTAATAAATAACAATGCATTTGGCATTTTTAGTATTATTATTATAGAAATACCTTGCTTTATTGAATGTGTTTGGGGTTTTCTATCCTAGGCAACAAATATGGTAATAAAATCAAACATGATACTACGTTTGGATAGGAGAAGAATGAAGAAAGATGGAAGGAACACATTTTGCATATTTATATAGAAGTTTTTTAGTTTATGATTGTGGCTTGAAGGAATTTCTGATATAGTTGTTGATTGGTTAATGCCTTAAATCTCTATGTTTCTTATTAAGTAGACTGGATGTGCTGCTATAAGAGACTCAAACGCCAGAAATGATATATAAATAAATAGCTAGATCTTAAAATTCCAGAGAAATCTTGTCCAACTTCCTGGTCTGTTATTTTGGCAGTTCTATTGCTATAAGCAAAGTTAGCAGGTCAGCCCTCAATTGTATCAGAGATGCCTATTAAGCACACTACTTTACACTGTATTTCTTAATTTACTTTTTTTTTTTTTTTTGGCTTATACACAGAAATTTATTTTCTCACAGTGCTAGAAGCTGAGAAATCTAAGATCAAGGTAGAAATGGTGTCTGGTGAAGGTCTGCTTCCTGGTCCATACACTGCTGTCTTTTCACTGTGTCCCCACATGGCAGAAGAGTGCTTTTTTTTTTTTTTTTTTTAAAGAGTGGTGCTTTTTGGGACTCAACTCAAACTAAGAACTAACTTAGACTTTGAGTGTGATACACTGTAAACAGAGTTTGTTTCTTTTTCAGATGGAAATTTAAGACAGATATTGATGTTTTAAAAACTGTTTTTCTGAAAAACATCACCAATCATGCCATCTGGACAGATATTCTGTTATTTATTTTTATACATCGATGGTAATTAAAATTCTCCCAGGAACATTTCCAAAAATATTTCTCAGCAGTGTCCTGGAATGAATATATGTTTCAACATCATTAAAACTGCACCATAAAATGCCATCCATCCTCTATTTTCAGGTATTCTCGTTGCTTCTGTCCCTTTTGTGGCGTGGAAATAGTCTCAACAAAATAACACTGTCTTCTAAAATTACAACTTCATTTCTAAATTGATAATGGACATGTGAAATTATGTCTGTTGACAAGGGAACATTTAATACACCGTGGTAGCTACAACATGTTAGTGTTAATCATACAAGTACCATCATCTAATAACTTTATACAAAGAATGTTAAGAGCAACTGTTTTGTTTTTTCATGATCAGTTATTTTATTCCTGGAAACTATTCAAAAGGAGCATACAATAACAAAAGGAAAAAAGAATGGTCCTTTGTTTAAAGAAAGAATTTTAAATAGAACATTTGAACAAAATGAAATAGAAGTTAACTCATTGCATGCTTTGGTAACTAACTCATTGACTGCTTAATATATGGAAAGCAAAATCAAGAACATGATGGAGAATGGTCAGGAAAAATCAGTCCAATATGATTTGCTGCAGTGATATCAATTTATAGATAATTTGACTTAAATTTCAAGATAATTACAAAAAGCATTTTCCAATTTACTTTCCCATGGACCATATTGTTTATATGTCTGCATTTTTCAAATGCTAAATGTGATGCTGTATTGGAAAAACTATTCTCAGTCTATCATGATTTAAATAACTTTCAGAAGGTTTCATATACCCTGTGTTTATTCTATTTAATATAACAAATCCAAAGAACTATAACACATTGCTAGTCATCTTCTAAATTCCATTTGGAGGCTAGATTAACTGTCTTCACTTTTGGATGTGTTTGACAGATGTGTGGACATTTTTTATTTGGAGTCATTTCCAGGTAATCCCCTTCAGAAGGTATAAATTTCAATCTTCTTTCTTTTGAGAAAGCTACAGTTCTATTGAAATGGTAAGGAACATTACACTTTGCTATTACTATTTTTAAAGAAACATATAAGATGAATAAAAGAGTTTGGAAAATGAATGCAATTTATTTCTCTGGGCATATCCTCTAGATACAATCAATACCATTTCTGTAAGTAAGTACAATATATATTCTTTAATACAGGGAATTCAAATTAGGTTAAATTAAAATTTAGAGATGCTTACATACTTTAAAAATACATTGATAAATATTATAAAGGCTTTCAGCTTAACTTTCCCTTCATGAACTTACTGTTCCAACAAAACCACCCTGCTCATTGCTTTGGTCATAGGCTCTCCTCTCTCCTCTTTTTACTTCCGATTCTGAGGGTTGAGAGAAGGGTTGTTGGTTATCTTGCCCATTTTATTGTCTATCCCTGGGAGCATGGATTACAGGGATTACAGAAAGCTTTTATTATCTTTTGTAAAGTGAGAAACCATTGCGGTTCAATTCAACTTAGTAGACATATTAAATGCCTCCTTTGTGTAAGGATCTGTGCTAAACACAGGTCAGTCATGGCTTCCTAAAACATGTGCACCTTTCTGATTCGCAGTATTTACTTTAGCCAAATCGTTCCTTTCGTGTTCCTTTCGTTTTTCATTTTCTTCATTCCCAAGTTATTGCTGGAAGGTTGACTAGAAGGGAATTATAATAATCTAACCCCATGGGCACAAGGGTATGAGTTAGTGTTCTGAGATCAACACAGGATAAGTAAATATGAGCACAGCTTGCTCAGACTGTGAAAGACAAAATCTGCCTTTTTGTCTAGCTGTGAAAAAGAAAATCTTTCTCTCCCTTTATTTCTATCATCTATCTCATTCTCTGCATCTTCAAAGAAATAACTGGCTAAATGTTACATCAAGATCTTTGGATTAGTTAGTTGTGATTTTATTCAACAATTAGATTATTTCAGTGGTGACTAAGGGAGTTTTGAAAACGATGCTGGAAAATTCAGAGAGCAGTGAAAATAAAAGACATTTCAAGAGACTAATATATCTATATAGGAATGCTGTGCACTAAAGTCATTATAAAGAACATGGTCCAGAAATGAAAGACAACCAGTTTTGTTTGGTTAAATAACATTTGAGGGCAAGGAGAACGGTGAGAAGAGTGCGAGCCAGAGAGGCCCACTGTTTGTGGAAGATGCTGTAGTATTAGGATATGAGAAAAGGGAGGGAAGAGCTTCTCAATTCTTATTTGAGCTCCCTAATTTAAAATGGACAGTGATTGTTAAGTTGGAAAATTGAAACATACAGAAAGAGATACCTGGATCCCAGGATAAGTAAACAGAAGGTAAAATCTTGTGTTACTACTTTGATGAGATCAGTTCTTCACATCCAACTACTTTACATCTCATGGAATTGAATGAGTGTGCTGAGCAGCTTTAAATTCATTCCCAGTATCTTTGGAGAATAAGACTAGGGCTAGAAAAGCTGAATTTGATAAGTGATTTTCAAAAAGGGGAAAATGGTGGATTCTTAAAACTTATAAACCAGTATGTTTGACACTGATTGCTGGTAGAATCTAAGAATGTGTTATTATGCTAAATATTCATAGACCCTTAGAAAAGAATGAAAATGTTGTTCAGAAATTCCCTCTAGTTCACTAAAACATAATGCCTGTACAACATTATTTCCCTCTTTTTCAGATTTTGAATTACCAACACGCATGTAGCACTTCCTATTTCTAGGAACTTACAAAATGCTCAACTTACATAAAGATATAGAAAGCATGTTCTTTAATTTATAAACTGCACAAAATTTCAAAGGATAGCTGATATGTTACAGGGTAGCATTGCTATGAAAAAGAATCTTGATTTTAATGTTTATTCAAAAGCAACAAGATAAATCTGTTTATTAAAATTATTTTTGCCCCAATTTAAAAATTGGGGGAGGGTAGAAAATACATATACATGGTATTAAAATCTAAAAGGTGCAAAGGGGTAAGCAGAGAAAAGGAAGTCTTCACACCTTACCTTTCAACAGTCCATTGCTCCTCTCCAGAGGTAACCATTGTAATTAGTTTCAGCAAGAGAGCATTACTTATGATTATACTACTATTTATTGAACTCTTGCTATATGTCAGGCATTGTCTAAGCACTGAGGATTATAGTACAGAAAAGGACAGATAAAAGCCTTTTATCCATAAAATATACTTTTTTTCTTGGTAGGGGCAAGGAGAGAGTAAGGAAGGGCAACAGAGACCAGAACATCTATATCAAGGGATGATAAGTATTATGAAAAAGGTCAAAACAGAGTAATGGGAATGAGAGGGTTAGTCAAAGAAGACCTCTTTGATAAGGTATCTTTAAAGCAGAGACTTGAAGAAAGTGACAGAACAGTCATGCAGATGTCTGAGAGAAGAACATTTTGGGCAGAGGGAATATCCATTGCAAAGGTCCTGGGTGGGAGTGTGCCTAGCACATTCAAGGAACCACAGGAAGAGCCATGAGGTGGAGTAAGCAAGGGGAGAATGATAGAGGATGAGCAAAGGGTCAGAGGTAGAGTGGAATGGATAGATTAGGTCCTGTAGGCCCTTATAACAGCTTTGAATATTACTCTGAGTGTGATGAGAGCCACAGGAATGGGAGAGGTGTTAAATAGAGAAGGAACATATTTAGAGTTCAGTTTTAAGTTTAATGACTCACTCTAGTCTCTGTATTGAGAATCTAACATGGGGGTGGTGGTGGTTGGTGTGGAGCAAGAATGACCTACTAGTAGGCCATTGCAATAATCTGAGAAAGAAATCATGGTGGCTTGCACCAGAGTAACAGCATTGGAAGAGGTGAAAAGTGGTTGGATTCTAGATATATTCTGAATGTATATAATGTGTTAGAAAGAACACAAGGGACGTGCCGTGATTTTTGGCCTGAGTAAACACAAGAATGGACTTGTTAGTAGCTGGGGTTGAGAAGACTTTAGGAAGAGCAAGTTTTAGGGAAAAACCAGGAGTTTGGTTTTACAAATGTTAATTTTTGAATGTCTGTTTGATGTCCAAGTGGAGATGTCAAGTAAGCAGTGTAGAGTGGGGCTGGAGAGTGATCTGACCTGCACGTATACATTGGGAGTTGTTGGTATAGAGATGAGATCACCAAGGGAGTGAGTGTTGACAGTGACGAGGTCAAGGAGTCCTGGGTCACTCAAATATTCAGAGGTCTTTCAAAGAAAACTGAGTAAAAGTGGGCAATGAAGTAGGAAAACTGAAAGAGACTCCAGAAGAAAAGATTGTTGGAGGAGTCCAGAAGAAAGGTGAAAATAGGAGTGAAACAGTCACCTGTGTGATTACTGACATCACAATGAACCATGACAGATCCTGGGAGTTACAGTAAACCAGACGCTAATGGATATCTTTAGGAAGGGACATAATGGCCTAGGATTCTGCCTAGGGGCTTTTAGAGGGAAACAGTGGCCTGTAACATTATAGATGTAAAATCTTGACTATAAGTTCTGAAATTTCTATTTAATATGTATAGAACGTAGGAGATGCAACTTAAAATAGTTCATGGTGGGGGTTGGGAATTTTGAGGATTGTAATTAGCTAAATATGAGCTAGTGGTATGGTGAAAGTACTAAAATATCTTACATAATTTCAGGTAGTATTAATAGAAAGTCTCAGGTGCACATTATACGAGGTAATAGCTCCCCTATATTCTATTCTAGTCAGGCCAAATTTGGAGTCTCATACTAAAGGTTAGGTGCCATGCTTTGAGAGACATTGACGAGCTATAATACAGTGAGAGCAGGGCAATTGGGAGGCTTTTGGAAAACATGACATTTGAGAGATAGTTAAAGAAATTAAGAATTTTTATCCAAAAGAAAAGAATGGAGATCTGAATGTTAAATACTAGAAGAACTTTCACGAAGCAAAGGAAGAAGACTTGACCCGGCTGATTTCACAGAGCAAAATTAGAACTAGTGATTTGGAGAACTAGATTTCTTCTGAATGAAAGAAAATATTCTAATAATTAGAACTTATCAGAAAAGAGAGATTCTCTCCCAGTTAACGACATTCAAGCAAAAGCCAGGTTGCTGTTTTAATGGGGGAAATGCAGAAAGAAAGTCATTGGTTACACTAAGATGTTTATATCTTCCTAAAAGACAATAGTGCCCCTAACTTGACATTGTTATTGTTACATTATTACTTGTATTAGTCAATTTTCACACTGCTGATAAAGAGATAACCCAAGAGTGGGCAATTTACAAAGAAAAAGGTTCAGTGGACTTACAGTTCCATATGGTTGGAGAGGCCTCATAATCATGGCAGAAGGCAAGGAGGAGCAAGTCATGTCTTACGTGGATGGCAGTAGGCAAAGAGATTGGGCAGGGAAAATCCCCCTTATAATACCATCAGATCTTGTGAGACTTATTCACTATCATGAGAATAGCACGGGAAAGACCTGTGCCATGATTCAATTACATCCCGCCAGGTTCCTCCCACAACACGTGGGAATTCAAGATGAGATTTGGATGTGGACACAGCCAAACCATATCATTCTGCCCCTGGCCCTTCCCAAATTTCATGTCCTTACATTTCAAAACCAATCATGCCTTCCCAACAGTCCCTCAAAGTCTTAACTCGTTTCAGTATTAACTCAAAATTTTATAGTCCAATGTCTCATCTGAGACAAGGCAAATCTCTTCTGCCTATAAGCCTGTAAAATCAAAAACAACTTAGTTGTTTAGATACAATGGGGGTACAGGTATTGGGTAAATATAACCATTTTAAATGGGAGAAATTGGCCAAAACAAAGGGGCTACAGTCCCCATGAATGTCTGAAATCCAGCAGGGCAGTCAAATCTTAAAGCCTCAAAATGATCTCCTTTGACTCCGTGTCTCACTGATGCAGGAAGTGGGTTCCCATGGTCTTGGGTATCCAGGTCACACTGATGCAGGAGGTGGGTTCCCATGGTCTTGGGAAGCTCTGCCCCTGTGGCTTTTCAGGGTACAGACTCCCTCCTGGCTCCTTTCATAGGCTGGCATTGAGTGCCTGTGGCTTTTCCAGGCACATGGTGCAAGCTGTCAGTGGATCTGCTATTCTGGGGTCTGGAGGACAGTGGCCCTCTTCTCGCAGTTCTACTATGTGGTACCCCAGTAGGGAGCCTGTGTGGGGATCTGACCCTACATTTCTCTTTTGCACTTCCCTAGTAGAGGTTCTCCCTGAGAGCCCCATCCCTGCAGCAAACTTCTGCCTGGACATCCAGGTACTTGCATACATCCTCTGAAATCTAGGCAGAGGTTTCCAAACCTCAATTCTTGATTTCTGTGAACTTGAAGGCTCAGTACCACATGGAAGCTGCCAAGGCTTGGGGCTTGCACCCTCTGAAGCCACAGCTTCAGCTTGTTGGCCCCTTTCAGCCATGGCTGGAGTGGCTAAGAAGCAGGGCACCAAGTCCCTAGGCTGCACACAGCACGGGACCCTGGACTCACCTGGGAAATCATTTTCTCCTAGGCCTTGGGGCCTGTGATGGGAGGGGCTACTGTGAAGACCTCTGACATGCCCTGGAGACATTTTCCCCATTGTCTTGGGGATTCACATTTGGCTCCTCGTTACTTATGCAAATCTCTGCTTCTGACTTGAATTTGCCCTCAGAAAATGGGGTTTTCTATCGTATTATATCAGGCTGCAAATTTTCTGAACTTTTATGCTCTGTTTCCCTTATAAAACTGATTGCTTTTCATAGCACCCTGGTCACATCTTGAATGCTTTGCTGCTTAGAAATTTATTCTGCTAGATACCCTAAATCATCTCCCTCAAGTTCGAAGTTCCACAAATCTCTACGGCAAGGGCAAAATGTTGTCAGTCTCTTTGCTAAAGCATAACAAGAGTTACCTTTGCTCCAGTTCCCAACAAGTTCCTCATTTCCATCTGAGACCACCTCATTCTGCACCTTATTGTCCATATTGCTATCAGGCTTTGGTCAAAGCCGTTTAACAAGTCTCCAGGAAGTTCCAAACTTTCCCACATTTTTCTGTCTTCTTCTGAGTCCCCCAAACTGTTCCAACCTCTGCCTGTTACCCACTTTCAAAGTTGCTTCCACATTTTCTGGTATCTTTTCAGCAGCACCCCACTCTACTGGTATCAATTTACTCTATTAGTCAGTTTTCACACTGCTGATAAAGACATACCCGAGACTGGGCAATTTACAAAAGAAAGAGGTTTAATGGACTTACAGTTCCACATGGCTGGAGAGGCCTCATGATCATGGTGGAAGGCAAGGAGGAGCAAGTCATGTCTTACATGGATGGCGGTAGGCAAAGAGAGAGATTGGGCAGGGAAACTCCCCTTTATAATGCCGTCAGATCTCATGAGACTTATTTGCTATCACAAGGACAGCACTGGAAAGACCTGCCCCATGATTCATTTACCTCCACTGGGTCCCTCCCACAACACGTGGGAATTGAAGATGAGATTTGGGTGGGGAAACAGCCAAGCCATATCATTATTTTAAAATTATTACATATTTCTCAAAAATGAACCACACACTAATGAAACTGGAAACTGTGTCCATCACAAAAACCATAGTTATCCCAAATTGACTACTTAAAATGTGCTTTTCACAGAATTGTGGCCTTTTAAAAATCCTCCTCTAGTTCTCCATTGTCAAGAAAACTCCGTAATGTGACATATTTGCTTCTTAAGAACTACATAATTTTATCCAGTTTTGGATTATTAACATAAATATAAAATATGCTATCTGCAAGTATCTCTTTTATTCCTTTTGCTGAACTATCTTCTTCATTTTTTACTGAATCTAGTTTCATAAATATTCAACATATTCTAAAATGTTTTAGAAATTCATTAAATAATTTTGTAATGCTAAAAGCATCATAAGATCCTTTCCTTCTTTCTCTGCCTCACTATCTATATATTTATGGCAGATTATTCATTGGAAAACCATGTTTCCTGGGTTGCTTACTGAATTAAATTTTTAGCTGGAAGAATTCTCCATTCCAATTTCCACGTCCAATCCCCAAATGCCTTTTCTAATTCATCTATTGCATGAGATTTTTTTGTAAAATCAGTTATAGACCAAATTCTTGCTTTCTGAATTTCAAAAATTTGTTGAATGTCACATTCTCCAAAATTCCTAGAATTTTGTTTTATGCATAGCAAATCTTTGGCTTTCTTTTTGTTTGTTTGTTTTTTTTTTAAACTACTCTTGAACAACAGAAAATTATATATATTTGAATGATTCCTGATCTAGTTGATAAGCAAAGGAATAGAAAACAATGTCATGTCTGCCTTCGGCATTAATTTTTCAACTCACTCTGAAAAAATCAGGGCTTCTCAAAATACGGTCTGTAAACTACCTGCTCCAGTATCACGTGGGGTGACCACAGACCTCATCCTAGGGAAACAAGCCTACCAGGTGCATATTAAAGCTATAAGAAGGACTGATTTATTGGCTTTCCTACTCATGCTTGGCATTTTATAGGAGATGTGGGGAATAGAGGAGGATGAGCCATGTCCCCTTCCCCGTTTCTTCCTGGGCTTATTACCATCCAGTTGGGAGATATGGCGGACTCCCACAAAGCAAAGATGAATAACTCAGGTCAGCCTGCAGCTTGTTGCTTGGATGGATGGTAGAAACTATATGTGTGATAGGAATTTCGTGACTGTATGGGTTCCAATGTACCTGGTCTCTTGAAGAATGGATAGAATTGGAAGGGGGCAGAAGTGAGCAGAAAGGGAGTCTGAGTATGGGGATGATGACAAGGAAGTGAGCAATGATGAGCCCAGTTTCATAGCTCATCCAGATGAGGAGAAAGAAGATTCTGGGGGGCTTGATGGCTACACAGAACTCTAGTCTCCTTTTCTATGGATTCTGGGATCTTTGCAGGCTTATATGTAAGGGAAGTAATATCACAGAGCTATGTTAAGGAAGATTAGTCTGATAGTAGAACAGAAGATGAATTCAATGAGGATAATCCTAAAACCTGTGAGTTTTGCTGGAAGAAAGCCAACCCAGTAACATCAATTTCAGGGCCTTGAATAAGTAGCCATGGGAATAAAGAGGGAGGTATATGGGAAGAAAGATGAGAGGCTTCACAGGAACAGTCAACAGGACTTTGTGACTAACAGACATGATCTGGGGACGAGGGGAGGAATAAATAAAAAATGACTACAGTTTTGTGCCCTATGGCTGGGAGAAAGTTATGCTATAAAGGGTGGGAGGGGGAACTGGCTAGAGGAGTGAGGATAATGAATTCACTTTTAGTCATATGAGGCTTGAAATGATGACAAGCCATTTGAATGGAAATTTCTACTTGGCAACTGTAGATAAAGAAATGGATTTTGCAGGTGAAAACAGGATTGTTGATATGGATTTAGAAAATTAGAAGAGAAGCCATAGCGATTATGTAGTATGGAAAGGACAGAGGGCCAGAGACAGAGGAAATGCTCCTTGCCCCTCATTTTAAAAAGCTTAAAGCTTTAGCTTTAAGCTCCCTGAGCCTCAGATCCTATAGTAGGTATATATGGTATTAGATCCTGTGGAGTGCCTGGCAATCATATGGTAACTACAGGTACTCCTGTTATTATAGTATCACAGAAGCCAAGATGACATGGTACAGAATGAGCCCTGACTGAGAAATCAGATTTATCTAGCCTTGGCTTTGGTACCTAATATCATGTCAATGTGGGCAAGTCATATGACTGCTTTATGTATCAGTTTCTTCATATATGACATAACATGAACACAATACCATTCTGGCTATCTTACAGGGTTATATGAAGATAAAATGAGATAACGTAAGAAGATGTATGGAAATGGCAAATAACTCTGTATCTGTAAGGTACTATTAATAGGAAGCCTGGTCAGCAGTGTCAGATGCTGAAGAGAATGAAGATTGAGAAAGAACCTCAGCCTTAGATGTTTTACTATAAAATGCTTGCTGTGTCCAGCTGGACCTCAGCCAAATAGCAATGGGGAAGGACAGTAGAGCCAGGAAGGATGGGGGTGGAGATAAGTCAGTTTTGGTTATCCACATGGGAAGATATTTTGGAGGAGGGCAGTAGGAGTGGTGATCTGCTGCATTTCCCATGTCCTGATGAATGATCTGTGAGTACAGGGCTGAGGTGTGCCCATGGGTACCAGCTGGAATGAGGGAGGACAGCAGATGGAATCTATTCTGATTCTCCTGTTCAGTGGAAGGGCAATAAGCCTAGGAAGCTGTCCCAGGTATGTGTGGGAGTTGGTCTGGAAGAGGCTGCTTCTCTTACTAAAGAAGGCAACACAGTGAAAGCTAGCTCCTGCTACCCCCAAGTACAGGGCTAAATCAACTGGCCCTGTGGGCTTGTGAGAATCTGCAGGCTAGTCTTATAACTCAGTAGATTAATGTCTTACATAAAAGCATGATTGCTCTAGAAAGATGGGGTCTGTATCCCTTCTGCTAAATACAGCTAAAAATCCTCGACATTTCATGTGAAATAAATAGAAAGGGTCTCTGAAAGGTGAATGAAGAGAAGAAGGCAGACTTACTAGAGACCATGGGACCTGTGGAAGGACACAGCAGTAGGTTCTCGGGGTTTTCTGTTTTCATCCTATATCTCAGGCTGGATACTGGAGAAGCCAGCAAGCAGAAAATGCCAATGGGCACAGACAAAAAATACCCACAAAAAAATGGGTGTTTCTAGCGAAAGGATCAGAAAAGGGCAACCTAGCAGGATAGAAAACTTTTAGACAATAATCACTGTATCCAGCCAAACACCATGAAATAAACTGAGGTCCCACCTCCATGCCCACCGCAGAAGCTAAGGAGGGAGATTCGCCTGCCAGCTAATATGGTGTTAGAGGAAGCCTAGAGGAGAGTCAGGAGTTTCACCACTGCTCAATGATGAGACTGAGTGGAAAACGTGGACTTCTATTTAAGTAAGATACATAGTCTCAAGATATAATACCAAAAATGTCCAGGTTTTAATGGAAAATTAAAAGAACCAGTAGGATATGAACTTGAATGACAAAAGACAATCGACACCAAATTAACACAGATGGTAGAATTATCTGAGAAGGATTTTAATGTAGCCATCACAAAAATTATTCAACAATTACAAACACACTTGAAATAAATAATAAAATAGAGAGTCCCCAGCAGAGAAATAGAAAGTCCCAGCAAAGAAATAGAAAGTCTCACCAAAGAAGTAAAAGCTATGAAGAACTAAATTGGAATTTTAGAACTAAGATATACAGTAATCGAGATAATTTTTATAAAAGCCTCAGTAGATGGGCTTAACAGCAGAGTGAAGAGGAAAGAAGAAAGTGTCAGTGAATTTGAAGAGAAACAATAGAAATGACCAATCTCAACAACAGAAAGAAAACAGAGAGAAAATAAAAGGGGATAAATAATAAAATCCCTGTTCTCTGCAGCACAGGAATGTTTATAGGACGTGTTCCCCTTTTCAAATGTTCATTGAGTATTCATATTAATAAGGTACAGTGAAAACAGACTGACAGGTGTATTACCTCATGTTTGCTAAATGCATAAAATCTAAGCTATGTTGGTCCAGATGTGGGCTTCAGGGAAAATAACCATATAGTGCTACTTTTAGTTGTTGAGATGTTTTCCACATTTACAGTACTTACTGATTTCCGATCTGTACTTATATGCACACATAAGCTAAGTTACTTATGAAACGAGCATTTCTATAGGACTTACAATGTGTTCTGGGCTCTACATTTAATCCTATCCTTAATCTCAGTGAAGTAGGTATGATTATTTACCCCATTTTACAAGTAAGCAAACTGAGATAGATATTGAGTGACCTGCCTATGATCATATAACTAGTAAGTGACAGCACCCAGATTTGATGAACCTTGGCAGTCTGGATCTAGGGTTCATGCTCTTAATTACCTCACTCTGTTGCCTGTTTTAGGCTTTTCTTGTGCAGCATCTATTTTTTTTTTTTTTTTTTTTTGAGACAGAGTCTTGCTCTGTCACCCAGGCTGGAGTGCAGTGGCACACATCTTGGCTCATTGCAACCTCCACCTCCTGGGTTGAAGCGATTCTCATGCCTCAGCCTCCCGAGTAGCTGGGATTACAGGCAGGTGCCACCACACCCAGCTAATTTTTGTATTTTTTGTAGAGATGGGGTTTCACCATGTTGCCTAGGATGGTCTTGATCTCCTGACCTTGTGATCTGCCCGCCTTGACTTCCCAAAGTGCTAGAATTACAGGTGTGAGCCACTGTGCCCAGCCGCAGCATCTATTTTATGATCTGTGCAGTAAAAGTTGCATATTAAATAAGGAATTAGCTTGCATGAAAATCTATCTGAACTACGGTGAGCATAAATCTGAATGGGAAAGACAGTGGTTAAAACTTGGGTTGACAGAACTTGAGAATCCTTAAGAACCTCAGCCAAAAGCAACAATTAATTGCATTTAAAAAGCAAAAGTTTTACTGGGTGCTGTGGCTCACACCTGTAATCCCAGCACTTTGGGAGGCCGAGGTGTGCGGATCACCTGAGGTCAAGAGTTCAAGATCAGCCAGTGTAGTGAAACCTCATCTCTACTGAAAATACAAAAATTAGCCAGAGGTGGTGGTTCATGCCTGTAGTCTGAAGCAGGAGAATGGCTTGAACTCGGGAGGTGGAGATTGCAGTGAGCCGAGATTGTGCCACTGCGCTCCAGCCTGGGCAACAGAGCTAGACTCCGTCTCAAAAAAAAAAAAAAAAAAAAAAAAAAAAGGAAAAGTTTAATAGGGATAATTGCAAAACCCTGCAATAGCATCCCCAAACTAACTGCATGGATAGACTGGGAGGGCCATGCATGGTGGAACTGCAACATAAATAGAGAAAAAACAGGGCTTTTTAGTTAACTTTAAGTTCACTTTAAGTCAGTAGAGTGAAGCAGCTGTCCCTGACGTGATAAATGTTAGTCTCGTTAACTCGAGACGCCCAGAACAAGTAGGAGAGAGCTGCAAATACTTGTTTCAACCCTCAAGATGGGAGAGTTGGAACATGTGCAGGTCTGGGCAGAGTTCTGGGTGCACTGAATGATGGGGTAGAAGTCATAGTAGAAACCTTGACTATGGTTGAAAGAGCTGAGGATTTACAGACTGCTTGAAAGAAGATAGGATGGGTTATGACAGCTGTCTAAAAATACATGAAGGGTTGTCAAGTGGCATAGATTCTGGGCATGTTTATGTGACTCTGGCAGATGGAGCTGTGGTCAGTCAGAAGTTACAGGGAAGGAGTTAGAGCCCAGTATTCATCAGAGCTATCAAAATAGCCTAGACTGCCTCATATGGTAGTGAGTTTTTTGTTACTGGAGTTGTGTAGCAGAGTTGGGTTGATCATGTCTGTGACAGAGGGGTTATAATAGAGAAGATACGTTAGATTAATAATTTAAAAAGTCTTTTCATGATCACAGACCCCCACTGGAAAATCTGTACAAACACCCACAAATTCTGGAATTTTTCAGAGGCTTTTTATGGATGGGGAAATGAAATAACTTTCTAACTCTTAGAAATCAATGATTCCAGATACTCTCATAGAGATCACTGTTTACACAGGGGCAATAGTTTTATCGTTCAATAAAATCTCAATCATCCATTTTTTTATTCAACAAGTATTTATTGAGCATTTACTATATATATGTCCACAGACACAAAATGTGCAGTTGGGTAGATGACACAAATATGTAATAAGAATATATAGATAAATTCAGTAAAATAACAATATGGTCAGACTATGAGGAATAGCAGTCTAAATCAGGCAAAAGGTCTGCATTCCATAAATTTTGATGTATTAATTTCAAGAATATACTCTAGCAGAATTTGTGGCTCTCAGAGGATTACTATGGAGAACTGAGAGAAAGAGAGAGGATTTGGAGATTCCATACTGGATTCCAGTCATGGCTCTACGAGTAAACAGTAGCTAATCTCAGCCTCTGAGAAGGGCTTAATGATGGGTCTATGTGAATATTCATTGCCCAGGTAAGTGATGTATCATCATTCACTGAGTCTGTGTACACTTCAGTCACTGCCAAAGTTTTTGGAACCAAATGTTGTTTTAAGTAGATTAGACAACAGTCTTTTACCATTATTATTAGGAAATGTTTGGGGTGGGACTAGGAGAAGATGTTAATTCTCCCTCTAAAAACATCAGCCATCTAATGCCACCCTCAATAAATATGTGTTCTTTAATGTGGAGAATCATTTTTTCTCAATTTTATATAAAGTATGCATATGATGTTTTTAAAAATCTGCTCTACTTTTATTTATGTATGAACATACCATCAAAGTAAAATCAGAGTGCTTCTCATGCAAATGCAGCTTCAAAATAAGTCAACTGACTTCTATAACTAGATTGTAGCCCCTATGTGCCATTATATGTAGAAAATTTGGAGTTGCCACTACTTACTATACTATCAATTTGTTTAGCAAACCTTTTATTATAGATAATACAAGAGTGAATTACAACCCATTATGTTTGAATTACCAGAATTGAACTTCTGTGAGTTTCTTTTAAATTGAATCCATGGTGTTAGAGAACTGTTCCTATTTTACCAAAAGTCTGGAAAGAGCAAATGCCTAATATTGCTTTCTAGAAATTGTACAATATTTTAAAACCGAGCAGTTTCTGTTTACAGTTTGGATGTTTGCATATCAATTCTCAGAAATAAGAATTGGTTTATTCTTTTTTTTTTTTTTTTCTGAGATGGAGTCTTGCTCTGTTGCCAGGCTGGAGTGCAGTGGCGTGATCTTGGCTCACTGCAATCTCCACCTCCCAAGTTCAAGCGATTCCCTTGCCTCAGCATCCCGAATAACTGGGACTATAGGCACGTGCCACCACACCCAGCTAATTTTTGTATTTAGTAGAGGCGGTGTTTCACCGTGTTGGCCAGGATGGTCTCGATATCTTGACCTTGTGATCCGCCCGCCTCGGCCTCCCAAAGTGCTGGGATTACAGGCATGAGCCACCGCACCTGGCCAAATTGGTTTATTCTTATAAATAACATTAAGGAACAACAACAACAAAAAAATCATATTTTAAAGAAGTACAGAAGTAATATACTTTCTAGGGAAATAAGCCCCAGACAACCCCTGTTTTGAAAGTAAATGTGCTGTCAAGGCTCTTTGTGTTGCTATTATTTTTTAAGTATACTAATCTGCTCTGTGCTTATTTAACCCCTATGTGGTATAGTAACTCCCGGGAACATGAGTTTCTAAGAGGAGTCTTTAACAATCTGTTAAAATGAAATTCTCCGCCATTCTATCAGACAGGAGACATCAAGGTCAACCTTTAAGTGTATTATTTAACACATAATGATTATGTTTCCTAACAGTAATGATTGTGTTTCCACTGTGATCATTTGTGTGACAATGTCACACAACGTTTATTGAAAGATATTGAATGATATGCTCCATATATTATCACATCAATATGAATCTTTTGAAGCATTATTTTCTGTTGAGAAAAGGGAAAGTTGGTACATAGGTTGATCACAACAGCCTGGAGTTTTTTTGTTTTTATTTTTTCTACGAATGACCCTGCACTGCAGGGGAAAACAATCAGTAGACAACTGTGTATAATAAAACTGAAAATTCAGTCAACTTTCTTAGTGAAATAGAAATGCTCAACTCCACAGCCTCGTTTTAAAATTGTAACAACAGTGATAAAAGAAACTTTTGCAAGAGAAAAAAACCTACCCATGATCCCACCCGCTTTGCACATTCTTAGTGCCCATGTGATGGTTTGAGGATTCAGTGGGCTTCTTTGAAGTGCTTGGAACAGTATTTGAGACATAGTAAGGACTGTATAAATATTTGCTATTTTTATTGTTATGCTCTATCAGTTGTTGTTTATTTGCATAATAACCACTAACCTCTCAAGTGGTTGGAACACTGACATCATTTATTGAGTGATCCCCATTTTACATTTGTAGATTCTGAGAGAGGGCAAAGCCACATCTCTGACTCCCAAGTCTCATGCTCTCTTTATTTTACTCCCTGGCTTTCTGTCTTCAAAATGTATATGGTCCCCAATTTAAAATAGCTTAAGATTTCTAACTTTACAATGGTGCAAAAGCAATATGCATCCAGTAGAAACTGTACTTCATGTACCCATACAACCATTCTGTCTTTCACTTTCAGCACAGTACTTAATAAATTACATGAGGTCTTCCACACTTTATTATAAAATAGGCTTTGCGTTAGATTATTTTTCCCAACTGCAGACTAATGTAAATGTTCTGAGCATGTTTAAGATAGATGAGGCTAAGCTATAATGTTTGAGATACATTGTGTTTTCAACATATGATATTTTAAATTTATGACTGGTTTATGAGGATGTAACCCCATTATAAGTTGAGGAGTGCCTGTATAACATAAGGAAAAATAGAACTGTCCTACAAGACAACAAAGCCAGGACGTGGAATTCAGCTTTACTTTGCAAAGAGGGAAGAAGGTAATGAGTGTCAGCTGAAGAGACAGGAGAAGAGACACCAGGAGCGGAAGTGAGGGTGAAGAGAGGAGCAATGGGGCTGGGAAGAGGTGGCGGTGAAAGGAGAGGCTTGGCCCCTGGAATGGACACAAATAGACAAAAGGCAAGAGGAAGTGGAGGAATTCAGAAAAGAGGAAAGAGAGTTAACAAAGAGAGAAGTACACAGAGAGGGGGAGGCCCTTTGAGGAAGCAAAAGAAAAAAAAAAAGGAATGGATTTGTAAAGAAGAGGAAAAGAGAAGTAGATAAGAAGACTTTCCTAAATTCTAGAACCTAGAGTGAGAGTGGGAGTTCTTGGCTTTACTTCCCTTAGAAATTGTGATTCATGTGTTTATGATTGCTTAGATCCTTAAACCAGGAGAAACTTCTATAAGTGGGGTGACTCCAGCAGGCCCCTGGGGCTCAGGGGTAGGAGCCATTCTTAGGGTTCTGTACAGGGCCACCCAAAGCTTTCTCACCCCCAGCTGAATGAAATCAAGCAGTGGGCTGAGTCAGGCCTGTGGGCTGAAATGTTCCTTCCTCGGTCTGGGGATTTTCCAAAAGACTCACATTAACTTTATCTAAATGGAGAAGAATTTAGCTGAGGGTTTTCCCTCAGATATAAGGGTGTATTTATATACTTTTTCTCTTCTGCATGACTAGCCTGGAGATTTGCAAATGCAGTGTTTGGATAGCAATATCAGGGAGTTAATTGGTTTTTCTTTTACCATGCTCAAATATTAAAATGTACTCTATACTTTGGGGAAAAGAGAGTAGTTAAGGAAAAGAGAGGAAATAGATAAAAGTGAAAGAAGTTGACATGTATTTAGCACCTAGTGCTAGGCAGGCAGGCACTGTGAGAAACACGTTATATACTTTATTAGATTAGATTTATGATCTAATGGCCTATTAAATATATAGCAGAGTATTGAACTATGATTTGGTTAATCTAAGTAGGGGTGACAACTAATTTGCATAATTCTATTGTTTCCAACCAAGGCCATAAACTACATATAGAAAAGGAGTCTTCCAGCAAGGTCCTGCTAAGTTGATCGGGGGATGAGATATTGGGGTTCAAGTTATAGCTGGTAACAAATGTGCATTTTCAGGAAAGTAAACCACATATTCTTCCTGGGGGGTGGGGACTATTGAAATAGATAGCTAAGGATTTGGAGTCCTTCCTGTCCTTTCATCAGTGATGAATTGTGTACATGGACTTTGTACTGTATCAAGTGAATTAATGTTTGATTTCCTTGTCTAGGCAGAAATTCCCTTGAGGTAGAGGTTATGTCTCCGATAGTCTCTATAATTCCTTGCAGACAGCCAAGCATATAAGTACCAGAGTTTTATAATTTGGTGGTGTATTTTTTTCTTTGGTTACATAAAATAGTCTTAATACCATACTGGGATCATAGCACATTTTTCAAAAGCTTTCAAAGTTCACAGAATCAATGACTATTCAAAGCCTTTAGAAGCAGGATTTGGATCTTTTATGTATGACTCATATGGCCAATCTTAAATCAATTACAGTGTAAATTCTTGCTCCTATTTATATGAGTTATAAGAATAATCAGCAAAAACCTTCATATGTTATATCACTTTGAATTTCTTTAAAAACTCTAGCATGCTAACTTAAAAAATAAAACAATTCTTGACAGTTGTGATTAAAACTATGATGATAAATGAATTCTGTTAACATTTTAAAAATTAATTGGATGAATGGCCTTGATACAGCATTCAATTATCTTGAGAATTTATATAATAAAATGCAGTAGTTTGTGCTGAGATTAGTTTGACACAATTGCCATTAACAACTCCTCCTTCTTAGCACCTAGCAGTGCACCTGGATGCTCAGTCCTCAAAAAGGCGATGCTGCATTCAGGTGGTGACCATTACGAGTTAGATCCTAATTTTCTGTTGATAAAAGGCACAATAATGGTGAATTGATGTTTCATTAGTTTGTGGAGAGGAAGACTTGATGGCCTCTTCAACTCTAGGCCTTCAAAATCTGAGGCATTACTCAGATGAAAGATGAAAGTGGTTGCTAAGATGAAGGAGGCTCTAATGAAGTGGGGCTTAGAAGCAGGTTTGGGCCTGGTGAGAAAAATTATTTCAGGTCTCCAGCAGAGTGGCCTGGCTAAAAGTCTTCACGTGAGATTTGTAAACAAATTCAGGCCCTGGGCCCACTTCCTGACTGCTGGGCTGGGCAATCTGTGCCAGCTTCCTCTGCAGTCTCTTCATATGCAGGAAAGACTGTGGGTTCAGGTGTTAGAGCTATTCCAAAAAGCATGTAGCATGAAGCAGGGCATTCTCCAGCACTGGAAGGGTCCAAGCAGAGGCTTCATGACCACTTACTGGGGAGGTTTAGAAGGAGGCATATTTTTTTAAGTGGGAAGTCAGTTGAACTTGATCACTTCAAATGTTCTTTATATTCCTTTTGTCAGGATTCCATGATTTTATGATAGAAAGTAGATAATTGTTTTGCACTAAGTCCTGTGAATGACTATAAAATGACGCACATTTTAAATATTGGGGTTTTACACCTTTAGCTAAAACTTATATGAGCCCACATAAGCAAAACAAAACAGCAACAATGTAAATTAACAAGTAATTTTAACACTTAAAAGGATTTTCCGTTTGTTATATTTATGGACATGCTCAGATAAAACATCTGATTAGTCAAATGGAAACATTGGTCAATCACTGTGTACTTTAAAATACTCTTGGTAAACAAAAATATTGTATAATGTAGTGCTTATAGAGAACAATGCTGAAGAGATGGGGACTGTTTTTCATTGTTATACACTTATCTGCCAGATATTATTATGCTACATTTGTGTGGATATAAAGGTTTAAGAAATTATTTCCTCAAGAAAGTTATAGTCTAATGAAGGAGATAAAGAAACAATGATATTTTATGTGAAGAAATATGATAGAAGTGTGTACATGATCTACATCAAGCATCTAAGCAGAAGGGAAAGTCAGAAAAAGCTTTTTACTGGAAAAGGTTCTGGAAATGAGTTTTAAAGCATGAGAAATTAGCAAGATGAAGCATGGGGAAGGCTATTCAGAGAGGACAGCACCACTTAAAACTGTTATTTCTCCCTTTTTGACTTCTTCAATGAGGAATTTTGTTTTTCCTCTCAGACACTCGGTTTCTAGAATGGTGAGGAAGGGGTACAGAGCTCTTCATTTGCATTTATCTTTAAGCCTCCAGGTTATTCCTGGTTCTCAAGCAAAATCAGTGTCATCAAAGTGACTGCTTCTCTGAGAGTACATATGGCTGTCAGAGTTGGACAGACTGTGCATCTCAAACAGGTGTGCAGACACCTGGCTACAAACCAAAGGGCACTTGGAGCCAGACTACACAAAGTCCCTTTTCTCCAGTAGTAAGCCATTCAAAACACTGTTTTATTACAAATAAATGTATGCATCAAGGAGTAAAAGCACACGTAGTTTTAAAATGTGAAGCTTTAAATAAACTCCCTGTGTCATGGGTGTAGGCTACATCCAAAGGCCCTTGGGATACACACTTACTCTTCTTTTCCATTATGCTTACTTGGTAACCATTGAGAAACACTAAACAGAAAAGTGTCTGGGTAGGGACTCTGAGGTGAATACTGAGACTGCAGGAACAAAGTGACAGATGAGTGTGGATGTGTGTGGTACACACGTGTGTGTGTACACACATATGTGCATACACCAACTCTGATCCATGGGCTGTGGCTGCACAGATATGGGTGCTGGGATGAGAAAAGTGCTGTGGAAAGAATGCCTGGCTTAATGAGTGATGTCTGCTGTAGGTGAGCAATGAGGAGGGACACAAGCAGCAGATGGACCAGGATTTATCATCTCAGTTCATTCTGTTTCTTCTTCCACAAAAAAGCACCACTGGGGTAAGGAAGAAGTCACAGCTCAGCTCTGGTACTGGTTCTTTTCTTGCATCATCCTCATTCTGTAGCACTGTTGACCTTATCTTCAATTCCTACCTGATTGACATCCTATAATGACCCACCTACCCCTGGCTGACTGCTTACAGACATCAGGGTTGTTATTACTGTTTTTCGGCAATTGTTCCAAGCTCAGATTTTTAAATACAGAGACTTCATCAACTGTACGTTTAGAGTTCAAGCTTCTGCTGTTCCTCATCTACTATAGTGCAGATATGTATGATGCTGGAATTTAGGATATATATATTTTTCTCCTCTAGCATGTTCTATGTAGAATTGTCCATGGCAGCTGCCTGGCCTTTGAACGATGTCATATGCTGGAAAATTGTGGTGGGGATTTGGGGGAGTCTTCTAGGGAAAGTGTTCAGTGGGTCCAAAGGAATAGACTTGTAAAGCTGGCATAATCAGATATTGACAAGTACTAGTTCTATATGTGACTAGATCTTCCTGGGGAAGGGGTAGCTGAGAATGGAATGGCAGACAGGCCATAGTAGGAACTTTAGATTTTATTCTCTGTTAACAATAGAGAGTAATTTGGTATTTTTGGTGATATAAAAGCCCTCTCAGATTTATGTTTATAAAGCACTCTAGCAATGTGGAAGGTTGTAGTAGAGTACGGTGAGGCATGAGAGGTTAAAGAGACTTCCACAATTAGACACAGTGAGGCCGAAACTGTGGCAGTGGAGAGCAAGAGGGATTGGGAAATACAGTGGTTAGAACTTGGAGTGAAGAAGACTTAAGAATTATTTAAGTTTCCGGCTCAGACATGTGGGTGGATAGTGATGTTGTTAAGTGAGATGCGGATACAGGAAGAGAAAATCAATGTAAAAACACTTTCAAAGATAATAGCACTCCATTGCAAGTGTAATGTATTAATATTAAAATCATATTCACTGAACTTACCTTTTAGTTTAATGGTTATAAAGAGTATTGATTAAACAGATACAGAGAAACCATTAGGAATCACAAAGCTAGTGCTTTTGCAACACTTTACAAAAGATGCAAACTATGAACCCTTTAGATTTTAAATTTTTCATTGCTGCAGGAAATCTACAATGTCAAGTTCATTTATAAAGCGATTAAATTTTACTTTGATTATAGATTTTACTTTATTAGCACTTTATGATGTGGAGAAACATTAACTAGTTCTACTGGTTGGCTATAAGTTGATTGCACAGTTGCATTCTTATAATTTCATTATTTGTAATCCGTAAATATTAAGTGAAATTTTAAAGTCTTAACTAGAGCAGAAAATAAAGTTTGCCAAGAGCTAGTAAGATGTATTAGAAAGACCCCGATCATCTATTAACTCATTTAATACTTTATTAAATAAAACAATGGAAGATTTATCTATATGTTTTCCCTAAGTGGTTATCTTTTTTAAAAAATATTTTTAATTGTGGCAAAATGCACATAATGTAATATGTGCCATCTTAATCATTTTTTAAGTGTATAGTTTGTGGTGTTAACAACACACCCGCTGTTGTGCAACCGTGGTGACCATCCATCTCTAGAACTCACTCTGTAACTATTAAACATTAACCCTGCATCTCTCCCTACCTTCCTGCGCCTGGCAACCAAACCACCATTCTACTTAAGGTCTTCATAAATTTGACTACTCTAGGACAACTCATTATTTAAGCAAAAGGGAATAATATAGGTTCTCTAGAACCTCTTGTTGGTTCTGTGTTGGCTTACATGTAGCTAACTATATGATCATTTTAACTATTTTAAAGGTTTTAAAATAGCAGAGTGCATTGGCAAGCGAGCTTTCAAGACAGCAAGAAAAAATTAGCTGAATTCATCCTTTTATCAGAAGCCCACTCCCCACTAACTAACCCACACCTGTGATAAGGACATTCATTCGTTCGTAAGGGCAATCACCTCTTTAAGGTTCCACTTCTTAATATGGTCACAATGACAGTTAAATTTCAACATGAGTTTGGGAGCGTACATTCAAACCATAGCACATTTATCCCCCTTCTATACCTGAGGCTGTGTTTATAAGGCCTGTGCCTCCAAGAAAAACCTTTTCTAGTTCTTTTGCCTAGAAAGGACTCACTCCTCCATTGCTAAACCAGCCTGTATTCTTGCAAAGAGGCAGGGAGCAAGGGAATCCCAAGAGAATGCTGAGATTCTCACAGCAGCCTTTCTCATGGAGCAAATTAAGGACGAATACAATTCATTTTGGGATTTTGACCTAAATCTTAACCCATTTATTTTCCTAATATAAATCTCTTTTTTCCGCTAGTGCCTTTAAAATGTTTATAAAAAAACACTATGCTACAATTGTTGCTTGCTAAATTGAAGGCTTCGAAAACAAATGACATTAGTGACAAAACTCCCAATGGCTGTTATCATTTATGAACATTTTCTGAAGTTCATCGAGACATTTATAGGACACAGGCTTTATGAGTTCTGTGTTTCTTCCAGTGTCTTACTTTAGATAAATTGTGCTCACATTTTTACCACTCTTTCACAAATGCGCTTTTCAAATCACGTGTGCGTTCCTTTTTCAACTTTTTTTAGCTTGTCTTTCCAAGTGTGTGCAGTTACACGAGCTTAGCAGATGTTAGTAACAGGTATATAAGTTGAATAGCAATAATAGCTATAATGTATTAAACATCATTTACCTGTCAGACTGATTCTGTGATTTAACTTAATTATACCATTTAATCTTTTAAAAAATACTGAGATGTAATTCACACCCAGAAAAGGAAACAGATCTCAATTGTACAGTTTGGTGGATATATACCTTGTAACCACCCAGATCAGGGCAGATCAAAAAAGAACATTTCTATCAGTAGGGAGCCTCGTTCATACAGCTCCTCCTAGTCAATCTCCTATTCCCAGAGGCAACCATTATTCTGGCTTCTCTCACCACAGAGTGGCTCTGCCTGTCTTTGGACAGCATAGAAAGGGAATAATTTTGTGTTTCTCTTCTTTTGCTCAATATAATGCTTTGCTAAACATTATTGTGTGTATTGAGAGTTTTAAAAATTACTGTGCAATATTCTACAATATAAATATATCACAATTTGTTTATCCATTCACTTGTCAAGGGAAATTTGGGACTTTTTTAAAGCTATTATGAATACAACTGCTATGAACATTCTTGAACATATTTTGTGAACCTGTGGAAACATTTCCCTTGAGTATGTACCTAGGAGTATAGCTTGAAGGCTATAGGGTAGGCTAATGTTTAGTTTTATTAGAAGCTCCTAAACAGTTTTCCAAAGTGCCTATACCATTTTGCATTCTTATTTATAGTATATGAAAGTTTTAGTTGTTTTCCATCCTCACCAGTACTGATCAGACTCTAATTTCAGACATTCTAGTGGATGTGCAGTGGAATCTCAATCCTCCCCACCAATGAGGTGTTCCAAGATGTAATTTACATTTAATAAAATGCACTCATTTTAAGTGTATAGTTTGATGTGTTTGCAAAAGTGTTTAAAACCATGTAACTATTAATACCACCCCAATCCATTTTTAGGTATAAATGTTCTATAAGTGCCAATTAGGTTAAGTTAATAGATAGTGGTTTTCATATTTTCTCTATCAACCGTTTGCAACTGGGCTCCTCAGATAATTAAGCCCGAGTGCCCTAAGACGTGCATTGTATGGATCTAGAATGGTGCTAGCTATGTCCATCTTTAGGGAAAATTGAAAAAAAAAATCATTCAAATTATTTTCCAAGTGCTGAAATTTCTCCCACAAATCCAGTTCTCGAGGCTGTTCTAGATTCTTGCTTTTTGTCTATTTATTTTGTCTATTATTGAGAGAGGGATTTCTAAATATCTAATTATGATTGTGCATTTTTCTATTTATTCCATTAGTTTTCTTAGGTTTCCTTCATAGAATTCAAGTTTTGTTATTAGATTCATATATGTTTATGAATGTTCTTCCTGGTAAATTGACTCTTGCATGATTATAAAATTATGCTAACACTCCTTATTGTGACGTGTACCTGCTCTACTTGCTTTCTTTTTTCTTTTCTTTTTTAAAATATTTTTCAAGATGGAGTCCTGCTCTCTCACCCAGGCTGGAGTGCAGTGGCCTGATCTCGGCTCACTGCAACTTCCACCTCCTGGGTTCAAGCGATTTTCTTGTCTCAGCTTTTGAGTAGCTGGGACTACAGGCGCGCACCACCATGCCCAGCTAATTTTTGTATTTTTAGTAGAGATGGGGTTTCACCATGTTGTTGGCCAGCTGGTCTCGAACTCCTGACCTCAGGTGATCCACCCGCCTCAGCCTCCCAAAGTGCTGGGATTGTAGATGTAAGCCACTGCCCCGGCCTTGCTTTCCTATGCTTATTGTTTGCAGGTGTATTTTTGTCTACTCTTTAACTATCTATGTAAATCAATATTTATAAAGCATATCTCCTATCAACAGTCTTCTAGAGTCTGCTGGGTGTTTATTTTTTTTCTTTTTCTTTTTGATGGAGTCTTGCTCTGTTTCCCAGGCTGGAGTGCAGTGGCGCAATCTTGGCTCACTACAACCTCTGCCTCCTGGATTGAAGCGATTCTCCTGCCTCAGCCTCCTAAGTAGCTGGGATTACAGGCTTAGGCTGCCATGCCTGGTTAATTTTTGTATTTTTGTATTTATTTTAGCAGAGACAGGGCTTCACCATGTTGGCCAGGCTGGTCTCAAACTCTTGACCTCAAGTGATCTGCCCACCTCAGCCTCCCAAAGTTCTAGGATTATAGGTGTAAGCCATGGCGCCTGGTCGAGTCTTGCAGTTTTATCCAGTCTGACAATTTCTTCCTTTTAATTGGAGTGTTTAAACATTTATATTTGTGTAATTATAGATATGACTGGACTTAAATTACCATTTTTCATTCTTATTTGTCTCCTCTAGGTTTTATTCCTTTGTTACTTGCATCTTCTGTCTTTTCAGCTAAAAAAAGGATTTTTTACTTTCCATTTTACTTTATCTATTGTCTTTTTAGTGGTCCTTAACCTATCAAATTCTATTCAGAGCTGATATTCAGCACTTTTCACTATTTCATCTTCACTTCTGCTTATGAGGTATATATTATTATCCAGACTTTTTAAATAGATGAAAAAATGGAGATCCAAAGAGGGTGAGCTGCTGAAAGTCACGTATGGAAAGGGATGAAGCAAAGATGCCACTTGAAGAATGCTAATTACTTAAATGACCCTGGTGATACTTAATTCAGTGGTTCTCTCTATATGGTCATTGCTTGTGCAAATTACTTTTGTGAACGGCATGAAAAAGTATTTGTGCTAAGGACTTGGTGAATTTCCATGTAAGTTATCATCAAAAGCTCCTAATAAAAGAATTTGGCATCTCAGTGCCTACCAGTTTGGCTGCTTTCTCATGAAAAATTTCTTTAATTATGAGAAAATATTATTGCTAAGTTTCCCCAAAAGGGCACATCCATGAAAGACGAATTACAGTGGGAAAATGTTGAATGTTTTGAACAAGAGAGATGGGAGAATATTTTAGTTTTGGAATTATTATACAAGTGAAAGTCTGAAATAAGATATAGGGTAACAAACATTTCTTGATCATGTAGTATATACTAAGTGCTTTTCAGATACATTGCATTTACTCCTACGATAACCATACGTGGTAGATACTTCTTTATCTCTAACTTGTAGATGAGGAGATTGAGGCACAGAGAATATGAGATTGTGCCGAGGATCACACAACTGAAAAAAGCTAGTCACTTGAAAGCATGTGCTCTCAGCCACTATACAAATTGACGGTGGAGAGCACAGGATGGCTTTCCATTTACAGCTCTTCTGGACTGTATTTTATGTAAGCCTCACATCAACTTTCTGAGTGGATAAATGTGATTCTTGTTTTTATGGATGGGAAGAAAGAGACAGTGGCCATGAGCTTACCAACATCCAACTTCGCTATCAATAAAAGTCTGCTGAGTCCAGGTCTCCTCCAGTGACCAGGATAGACCCATCCTAAAATGGAATAGAATCAGAAGTAGAAGAACTGCATTCAATAAAGGGCAAAGCATATGATGGGCTCCGAAGGCCGAAAGTGGAAGAGTATGAAAGTGAGTCTGGAAATCGGTCTGGAAAAGTTTGGGACAAAGGAAAAAAAGGAAAAGGTGGAGAGAAAAGTTAATTATGGAACACCAAGAATTGAGGTAATCTTAGAACAGAGAGGACAGGTTGATTTTATGAGACAGAAAAGAAGCAATTTAAATGATTTTTTTCTGCATGTGTAATACTAAAAACATATTTTTAATTACTCTTTATATGAATGAATTAGATATATTAAATTATTAAATTAGATATATAAAATGAATTAGATATATTAGAGAGAGAAAAAACACCTGAGTTGTCTCTGTGAGTCAATTTGAGTTGGTTAAATTTATCCCAAATTTATGGAAAAGATTTCCTGCATCAGAATTGGAATGGTTAAAGGTTTTGAGTCACTTTTGATTTATTTCAACTGAGTTTTTCATATATAGATTAATACTTTGCAAAGCTAGAATAAATTTTGCTAATGGGCAAAACTTTTGCTTTTTTGAACTTTTTCTTTTCTCAAACTAAAACAAGTAGATTAGAGAGTGCCAAAGGATAATAGTCAAACAGTTAACCTGCGATCCTCAGGAGAGTAGGATCTGGATCAGAAGAGGAAGATTATCAATTCTTAATATCCCTTTGGGTTGTTTGACAGGTTGCAATAGGCATGCATGACTTTGAAATAACAATGATTATACAGTAGTAATAATAAATGAAAGTCATTATGCATTGTATGAGCTGAAGCTAAAGACAGGCTAATGAGTGTTTTAAACGTTTTTAAAGGAAGATAGGGTTCCTGTAATCAAAAGTTACTATTATTTTTTTAAAATTGTACTTTAAGTTCTAGGGTACATGTGCACACCGTGCAGGTTTGTTACATATATACATGTACCATATTGGTGTGCTGCACCCATTAACTCATCATTTACATTAGGTATATCTCCTAATGCTATCCCTCTCCCCTTCCCCTCCCCACAATAGGACCCGGTGTGTGATGTTCCCCTTCCTGTGTCCACGTGATCTCATTGTTCAATTCCCACCTATGAGTGAGAACATGCGGTATTTGGTTTTCTGTTCTTGCGATAGTTTGCTGAGACTGATGGTTTCCAGCTGCATCCATGTCTCTACAAAGGACACAAACTCATCCTTTTTTATGGCTGCATAGTATTCCATGGTGTATATGTGCCACATTTTCTTAATCCAGTCTGTCACTGATGGACATTTGGGTTGATTCCAAGTCTTTGCTATTGTGAATAGTGCCGCAATAAACATACGTGTACTTGTGTCTTTATAGCAGCATGATTTATAATCCTTTGGGTATATCCCCAGTAATGGGATGGCTGGGTCAAATGGTATTTCTAGTTCTAGATCCTTGAGGAATTGCCACACTGTTTTCCACAATGGTTGAACTGGTTTACAGTCCCACCAACAGTGTATAAGTGTTCCTATTTCTCCACATCCTCTCCAGCACCTGTTGTTTCCTGATTTTTTAATGATTGACATTCTAACTGGTGTGAGATGGTATCTCATTGTGGTTTTGATTTGCATTTCTCTGATGGCCAGTGATGATGAGCATTTTTTCATGTGTCTGTTGGCTGTATGAATGTCTTCTTTTGAGAAGTGTCTGTTCATATCCTTTGCCCACTTTCTGATGGGGTTGTTTTTTTCTTGTAAATTTGATTGAACTCTTTATAGGTTCTGGATATTAGCCCTTTGTCAGATGAGTAGATTGCAAACATTTTCACCCATTCTGTAGGTTGCCTGTTCACTCTGATGGTAGTTTCTTTTGCTGTGCAGAAGCTCTTTAGTTTAATTAGATCCCATTTGTCGATTTTGGCTTTTGTTGCCGTTGCTTTTGGTGTTTTAGACATGAAGACCTTGCCCATGCCTATGTCCTGAATGGTATTACCTAGGTTTTCTTCTAGGGTTTTTATGGTTTTAGGTCTAACGTTTAAGTCTCTAATCCATCTTGAATTAATTTTCGTATAAGGAGTAAGGAAAGTATCTAGTTTCAGCTTTCTCCTTATGGCTAGCCAATTTTCCCAGCACCATTTATTAAATACGGAATCCTTTCCCCATTTCTAGTTTTTGTCAGGTTTGTCAAAGATCAGATGGCTGTAGATGTGTGTATTATTTCTGAGGGCTCTGTTCTGTTCCATTGGTCTGTATCTCTGTTTTGGTACCAGTACCATGCTGTTTTGGTTACTGTAGCCTTATAGTATAGTTTGAAGTCAGGTAGTGTGATGCCTCTAGCTTTGTTCTTTTGGCTTAGGATTGTCTTGGCAATGTGGGGTCTTTTGTGGTTCCATATGAACTTTAAAACAGTTTTTTCCAATTCTGTGAAGAAAGTTATTGGTAGCTTAATGGGGATGACATTGAATCTATAAATTACCTTGGGCAGTATGGCCATTTTATAGTAATACAGAACTTTGATTTCTAGTTTAAACTGAGTTACATCTGCATATATTTGTTAGGAACATGAAAACATAGTAGAAAGCAAAAAAAAAAAAAAAAATACTAAAGATTATCTATTCAAATGAACTCACTTGGTAATCTGATTCTATTGATCATTTGAAGCCTTTCTTTTTGATTCATAATGAAGAATTTCAACTTGAGAAATCTGCAAGATTTTGCTAGTAAAATAGTTTTGGGACAGCATCTCTTTATTTTGGTATGATGCTGTTTCCCTATGAAACTTTGTAATATATACTATACGGGACAGTCAGCAGAAAGGGCAAAATAAATAAAACTGGACCATTCTGGAGGGAAGTTGAAACATTTAAAACAAGCAGAGACAAATTCATAGGACATTTTGTAGGACAGAAATACAACTATATTTCAATGATCTTAATCTTCTCAATTATGTGGTGCCTTTAATGACCAAAATATTACATATGGTTTTTTGTGCCCTCTCAATTTTCACAAGGTATTAACTCTTATGGTTGTGTTGCCTACAGTTATGTACCCTGGAGAACTTCAGTAGATGAAGTAAATTCATATTTTGGTATGTATCCTTTATATCTTAATATACAGCCATATATACATGTGTGCCAAAAGCATTTGGGATCATCTTCTACGTACTGTGTACTGGCTTAATTTGTTTTCAGTTTTCTGGTATTTTCAACATCTTCTGACATCATTAACTATTTTTCATCTTCATGGTTTTAAAGTTTGCCTAGTATTCCATCCTATAGATGTACTACAGTCATCAAGTTTCATATTACTGAGCCTTCAGATTTTTCCCATTTGAAAAAAATTATAATACCCCCTGATATGGAACATTCCTATACGTGGTTGGTTGTGCACTTTTCTAGTTATTTCCTGTGAATTCCTGGAAGTTCTGGGTCAAAAGATGTGAAAGTTCTTCAAGCTTTTGATGCAAATTGTCAATCCTTTCAGAAAGGTTGAACTGACCTTTGCAGCAGCATAGATGCAGCTGAAGGCCATTATCTTAAACCTAAGAATTAATGCAGGAACAGAAAAACAAATACTGCGTGTTCCCACTTCTAAGTGGGAGCTAACCATTGGGTACACATGGACATAAAGAAAGGAGCAATCGACACTGAGTCCTACTAGAGGGAAGAGAGAGGGATAGGGCCAAAGGCCGAAAAACTACCTATTGTGTACTTATGCTCACTACCCTGAGTGATGGGATCATTTGTACCCCAAACCTCAGTGTCACACATTATACCCATGTAACAAACCTGCACATGTACCCCCTGAATCTAAAATAAAAATAGGCATTATTTTAAAAAGACCCCAAACCCCCCAAATCAAGGCAAGACCCTCCACCAGCAAAAAGATTATGACTTGCTGAAGACTCAGATGTTCATTAGCATTTTTTCAACAATAAAGTGTTTTTAATTAAGGTTAAAAAAAGGGTTGACCTGATACGTATTCCCAGCAGTATGGTATGAGATTGCCTGTTCTAAAAAAAATGAATATTATTATTAAAATAATTTTTATCAATTTGATGGTCAAAAACATATTATTTATTTGATTACATATGAAGTCAGTTTTTTAAATGTTTACTGCCATTTGCATTTACTTATGAATTCTTAGTTCAGATCACTTACTTGAATTTCTACTGGAGTGTTTCTCTTGATAAAATTTCTTTACATTTTAAGGATATTAACTTTTCTGTTATTTACATTTATATATATTTATCAGTTTGTTATTTGATGTTTTTAATGGTGTTGACATATTAGAAATATTGTATGTGGGTGTGTGTTCAAATCTATTATTGATTTCCTTTCTGTTTCTTCCTTTAGTTTTATGTTTAAAAATCTCAGTTTGAGGTTAAACAAACTCACATTTTTTCTATTTCTCTTAAATATTTTATTTTTTTACATTTTATCATTTAATCAATTTTGAATTTGTTTTGGTTAATGAATGTAGAAACCCATGTTTTTTTCAAATTAACCAATCATCAACACCATTTACTGCTTATTTATTATCATGTAATTTGAATTACTATCTTTACAATCTACTAAATATTTGCTTTCGTTTAAGTCCATTTCTCCTTTTTTTTTTTTTTTTTTTTGAGATGGAGTCTCACTCTGTCGCCCAGGCTGGAGTGCAGTGGCGCAGTCTCGGCTCACTGCAAGCTCTGCCTCCCAGGTTCACGCCATTCTCCTGCCTCAGCCTCCGGAGTAGCTGGGACTACAGGCGCCCACCACCACGCCTGGCTAATTTTTTGTATTTTTAGTAGAGGCAAGGTTTCACTGTGTTAGCCAGAATGGTCTCGATCTCCTGACCTTGTGATCCACCCGTCTCGGCCTCCCAAAGTGCTGGGATTACAGGCGTGAGCCACCGCACCGGGCCTGTTTAAGTCTGTTTCCAAGCTATCTACTCTGTTACATTGATCTGTTTAGTGCTATACTCGTTGTATACTATTTTAATTACTGTAGCTTGATGATATGTTTTATTACAAGGTAGTCTTATTTCTCCATATATATATATATATATATATATATATATATATACATACACACACACACCTGACCATACTTACTGCTTATTCTTCTGTGCGGCAAAGTATTTTTCTTAGGCTACAAGTAAAAAAAAGTCAGCAAAGCATTTTATTAAAATTTCAGGGGCATGATATGCTCTCAGTATATTCATAAAACATGTCTTTTCATGCTTTTCAGAAGAGTTTGACAGCTTTTATCACGTAGGTTCTGTAATTTCTCCCCTTTACTCCCTTCCTTTTCAGCTAGAACCTTTTGGATTGATTTGTCTAAGCACCCCTGCGATGTGTCACCCTGCTCAGCATTGGCTTTCTTCCTCCTTGACCCATCTTTGCCTATCGAAGTGTGACTTCAGGACCCTGTTTCCCGCCTTCTCTCTCACTACTCCCCAACACACCCTTTGCCCTGTCATTCTGATTCCTTGCTGGTCCTCAAAAATGCATTTTTGCTTTCCTGCTGCCACCATTTTGTTCATACGATTTTAAAAATCTGGGATGTCCCTCCTCCTGTTTTCGTCAATTTTTTCTAATAGCAACAGATTTTAGCCCATCCGTAGATGAAAGCAAGAAAGCCAAAACCTCTGAAAACCATGACTTACAAAGAAGTTATAAGAACTGGAAAAATTAGTTGTGTGATGTGGGGAGTTCCTTAATCTCTCCTCATCTCCGTAATGGGGACAATGGGACCAACCTCATGGGATTGTCAGAATGGTTCAGTGGGATGATGCGTGTAAAGCCTTTGGCAGCATGCCTGGCACATGTGAATGCCGAAAATGTTAACTGCGATGGTAGGCAGAATAATGGCTCCCAAAGGTGTCCACGTCTCTAATCCCTGGAACCTATGAATATGTTACCTTATCTGGCAAAGGACTTTGCAGATGGCTTAAGTTTAGGATCCTGAGTTGAAAAGATTAGCCTCAATTATCCAGGTGGGCCCAGTGCAATCACAAAGGTCCTTCTAAGAGTGAGGAAGGAGAGTCGGAATGAGAGGAGATGTGATGATGGAAGCGGAATTGAAGTGATCGGAAGGAAGAATAGAGCCAAGGACCTGGAAAAAGGCAAGAAAGCAGTTCTCCCCTAGAACCTCCAGAAGGAATACAACCCTGCCAACACCTTGATTTCAGCCCAGTGAGACCCATGTCAGACTTTGGACCTACACAGTTGTAATATAATAAATTTGTGTTATTTTAAACCCCTACATTTGTGGTAATATGTTATAGCAGCAATAGAAAAATAATACACCTGTTATCATTAATTTTATCACCATGATCGTAATTATTGTGAAACCTAGAAAAGAGAAGCCTTAGGACATAATCACAGCCTTAACATAATTAATTCATTTTCTGGTTGGTTCAGGGGATAGAACCAAAATCAATGGTTAGAAGTTACATGGTGCTTGAAAAGCTCTCTCTCTCTTTGTCTCTCTATATAATAGGTATATAGAAATACATACATAGAGGATATATATTAATAGAATATATATCTGATAGTAGAATAAAATAGCAAATTACCAGTATATTAGAGGAATCATGCAATGATGACCTCTTATTAGATAAACTGTGCATATATCCCATAAAGGGTCAGACTAGATTTTGGTCTTTGGTTTGGTGAATCATCCCCCAGAACCTACCTCTAATGGCTCCCCTCTCATTGTTATGATACCATCATGATCTCTTGGACTCTCTCTCTCTGCTTTATCCTCATTATTCTTAATTGTTCCACTTCTATGATATTCATCACATATGTCCTTGGGTTAAATATTAAGATTCCAAGACTCTTGAGCATCAGGGCAGTAGTATTTTGCACACTTAGTAACTTACCCATGGCTTGGCATGGTTTCTTGAACTCACCAAGCACATGTTGAAAAAAATTCATCACAGTTCAAGTGTGTAAAATACTGAAATTGCTATTCATTTTCTTTTGAGTTGATTCACAGGATCAGAGAACTTTTCTGCAATTGGTTAAATGTTGGTTCAGAATTTTATTGATGACATCATGAAATGTAGGGTAGGCGGATAGTACCTATGGAAAGGAGTGTCCCTTTCTCCACCTCCCCTTGTGCTTAAAAACATTGCTTGCTTCCTATTACCGTATGCTTTCCGTTTATCTTTTATGTGATTTGAAGTCAGTGTGTTCTCCTGGAAACCTGAATTCTATTTCTGAGCAGTACCACTCTTAGACCTAATTTGAGTCCTGCTTTTAAGAGGGTTCTGCATATCACACTGAGAGATAAACACCTCTAAAAAAATTTTCTCATCTTGTAAAAGTTATTTTTTTTCAAGTTTAGGAACCAGGTGAGCAAATGACCAGGACTACCTGAGCCTGCAGGCATAGACAAGGATGTAGATGTGAGAGTGCAGGAGTCCACCGAGAGGAAGAGGAAAGTTTCAGCCTCTGTCTTAGACACCAGCGGGTGCCTAGGCAGATAGAGCTCCCCAGATAACTGCACTCCGGTCTTCTGCTCTGCTCAAGCAGTGTAGTTTTGGGAGGCCATCTGGAAATCCTGTGTCTGGAAAGTGAGGCCTCAAGGAGACCCAGCTTCCATCCTGTCCCAGTATTTTCATGTCCTTCTTCAGGCTTGTGAGTGACAGGGCTGCCCCGGGAATGGGAGTTCTTAGCCTCAGGCTTGTAGGGCCTTGGAGGAAGTGTGGGCTGGGCTGGGGTACAGCTTGATTGATCTCTTCAATATATTAGATATTTGCTGTGGGCCTTTATTTGTGCTCTTGCCCTGGGCCCTGCAAATGCTACAGGAGGGCCTGCTCCAGACTCTGTCAGTTTCTAACTTTTTTTTTACTGGCCTTAAGTAAATAATTTTATGTATAAAATGCAGATACTATTTTTATTGTATTTTGTCCAGTTTGATCACTATTGAATCCTAGTACCTACAACAGTACCTGGAACAGAGAAGGTGCTGAACAAAGTTTTGCTGAATAAATGAATGAAATTATTATTGTCTTTTAAAAAAGTTTTATTGAAGTAAAATCAACATAAAATAAACTACACATATTTAAAGGGTACAATAAATTTGACATGTGTACAGACCTGTGAAGCCATTACCACAATCAAGAAATGAACACATCCATCACTCACAACTTTCACTGGTCCTGCCCTCTCCCTGCCCCTTTTCTGTCACTTTTCATTAGTTTCCTTGATTTTTATATAAATGGAATCATACCATATATGCTGGTTTTTTTTTTGTCTAGCTTCTTTCACCCCACATAATTATTCTGATATTCATTCATATTGTTGGGTGTATCAGCATTTCATTCCTTTTTATTGCCGAGGAGTACTGCATTGTGTGGATACATCACAGTGTGTTTACTCATTCACCTGGTGATAGTCATTGGGGTTGTTTCCAATTTGGGATATTGCAAATGAAGCTGTTAACATTATATACCAGTGTTTGTATTAACATCTGCTTTCAATTTTCTTGAATTAATACTTGGGAGTAGAATGGCTGGATCATAAAGTAGGTATACATTTAACCTTCCAAGAAACTGCCAAACTGCTTTCTAAAGTGACTGTACTATTTTACATTCCCACCAGTATACAGGAGTTCCATTTCTTCACATCCTTACCAAGATTTGCTATTGTCAGTCCTTTTGATTTTGACCATTCTAATAGGCATGTAGTGGCATTTCAACTGTGGTTTTAACTTGACTTTCCCTAATGAATCATGATTTTGAATTTTTTCTTTGCTACTTGCTTTTTCTGTGCTACAAATGCCATATATCTTCTTTGCTAGCCATATATCTTCTTTCATGAGATATCTGTTCAAAACTGTTGCCCATTTCACTATTAGATTTTTCTGTGCCACTTGCTTTTTCTGTGCTACAAATGCCATATATCTTCTTTGCTAGCCATATGTCTTCTTGGGTATCTGTTCAAAACTGTTGCCCATTTCACTATCAGATTTTTTCTTATTATTGAGTTTTAATAGTGCTTCATGTATTTTGCACACAAGTCCTTTATCAGGTATATGATGCGCAAATATTTCTCCCAGTCTGTGGCTTTTCCTTTCATTCTCTTAACAGTCTGTTTTAAAGAGGACAAGTTTTAATTTTTGATCAAGTTCAATTTATCAATTCCTTCTTTTATGGAATGTGCTTTTGGTGTTGTATCTAAGAAAGCTTTGCCTAACCAAAGATGACAAAGGTTTTTTCCTGTGTTTTCTTCTAGAAATTTTATAGTTTCAGATTTTATACGTAGGCCCATGTTCTAAGTTAATTTTTGTATATGATGCGAGATATGGATATAAGTTCATCTTTTCTTTTCCTTTTTGCATTTGGATATTCATTTTTTTCCAGCATCATATTTTGGAAGACTATCCTTTCTCCAATGAATTGCCTTTATTGAAAATCAGTTATCCATTTATGTGGGAGTCCAGTTATGGACTCTCTATTCTGTTCCATTGATCTTTCTGTCTATCTTTAGGCAAACACCATATGCTCTTGATAACTCTAGCTTTGTAAGTTTTGAAATTAGGTAGTAATAGCCCTCCAACTTGGTTTTTCTTAAGGAAATGATTTTTAAATCAAGGGAAAACTGTGAATTATTGGTTGTTTAGAAGAATCTTGCAATGTTTCAGAGATAGCTTTTGCTTTGGGGAGTAATATGACTGTGTGACCTTTCTTATTGTTTGTGCACTGAATAAATGGAAATTGCCATATCGTTTACTAGAGCCTGCATATTCTCTAAAATTAGTGTACACAAAGAAGGGAACAATAGACACCAGGGCCTACTTGAGGGTGGAGGGCCAGAGGAGGGTGAGGATTGAAAAACAACCTATTGGGTACTATGCCCATTACCTGGGGGACAAACTTATATGTACACCAAACTCCCGAGACACGCAATTTATCCATGTAACAAACCTGCATATGTACCCCCTAAATATAAAATAAAATTTGGAAAGAAAAAAATTTTTTTTCAAATAAAATTGGTGTGTAAATCATGTCACTTTTTCACAATTATTTAATATTTTCCTATAATTTAGTTTTATATATTACTGCATTGAACATTTGTCAATCACCATGAGACAGTCAAAATTTATTTTTTGTTTTTCATTATTTCTGTGCCTCTTAGACTTACATCTCCCATAGGAATTCATTTGGATATAAATGTCCCATTTTCAGACATATATCTCTGAGTTATGAACTGTTTCTCTAGTCTTGTAAGTTCTGCTTCTTGGAAAATATTTATTCAGGCTTCAGTTTAGCAGTTAATCCAGATGTATCTTATCATTATTTTTTCTCCTGAGGCCCCATTGTCATATTCCCTTCCAGACATGCTGGTGTACCTCAATTATAAAGATGCTTCCTGATGTATAATCATCTTAGAGTGCTTTCTTGATTTGCTCTGTATAGTTCTTTTCTTGACACCCTACACTCTAAGGGAAGCAGGAGAAAAGGAAATGGATTCAATGACCATTTATGGCCTCTGGGAATTCATAAATAAATAAGGCACAATCTTCATGCTGGAAGAGCACTTGGACTCCATAAGGAGGAAACAGTAATTATAATACAGGGCACTGAGGGATGATAGGGGTGTTTGCAACATGCTGAAGCAGTGAGGAGAGGAGGGAGTTTCCATAACCAGCAATAAGATCGTGAATCTCCGGAACCTGTCTAAGGCAGAGGTCATTGTAGAGCCTTCACAGAATAAGAAGTAATAGAAATAATGAAAAAAAAAAAAAGATGTAGGGAACTTTATTTTTTCTTAAAATCTTGGAGCTCATGCACCCAAATTGTTCTTCAATATGGAAGAGAGGGTTGGTTATTTGTTTATCATACTCTATCTCATTCCCACAGATACAAGATCTGAAGACAATGTGTACTTCCTTACACTGGGCCTTCATTTTTTTTGGTCCATATATATTTAATTTTGGTAGTATAATCTACCAAATGACCCTTTTAAGATCCTTGTAACCGTAAATTCAGATTATAATTTGTTCCATCGCTGCCCCTGTGGAGCTTGGCATGTATTGTGACTCTCCAAAGCCCATGGTCTTCAGTCTAAGTCAGTTTTACCAAAGTGTGGAGAGATCATCAGTGTGATGCTAGAGACATGTTGCCTCAAACTGCCTTGACTAGGAGGGCCGTCTTCTGTGCCACAGAGAGTGAGGGGGAAACAAGGCAGAGTGTCGGCTGGTAAGTTCGTGAGTGTTCTCCAGAGAGACAGAACCAATAGGATGTGTGTGTGTGTGTGTGTGTGTGTGTGTGTGTGTGTGTGTGTATGGATTATATGTATATATATACACACATATATATAGATCCTGCCCTACTGCCATGTTCTGGGACTGCCAAGAGAGCAACAGATAGAATGAAAAAGAGATGTAGGACACTTTCTTTTTTCTTAAAGTCTTTTCTTGAAATTCATATTATACATATACACACATACATATGGAGAGAGAGAGAGAAAGATTGATTTATTGTAAGAAATTAGCTCACACATAGTTATGGAGGCCGACAAGTCCTGAGATCTGGAGGATGAGTCGGCAAAACCTGAAGACCTGGAAGATCTAATGATGTAGTTCCAGTCTGAAGGTTGGCCAGCTTGAGCCCCCAAGAGAGCCAGTGTTTCAGTATGTGTCCACAAGGATGTAAAAGCCAGTGTCTCAGGTTTAAGGCAATTAGGCAGAAGAAATCCTTTCTTACTTGAGGGAGGGTCAGCCTCTTTGTTCTGTTCAGGCCTTCAACTGATTGGATGAGGCCCACCACATTACGGAGGGAGATCTGCTTTACTCAGTCTACTGATTTAAATGTTAATCACATCCAAAAACATCTTCATAGAAACACCAAGAATAATGTCTGAGCAGGTATCTGGGCACCCCCTGGCCCAGTCAAGTTGACACATAAAATTAACTACCACAGATGGGTTGAGGAGGTATGTCCTTCTTTCAAGTGTAGATGAAGAGAATTGGATTTTTCTAATGTCCAGAAGCTAGCAAAGTAATAATTTAAAATTTTTTCTTTTGACTCATAACTGATACCTTTAACTTTTATCTTTAAACTCATACTCATTGGGAAACTGATCTAAAACATACTTGTATCTTTGCATGAACTGGTCCAGGACACAGAGCTGAGAATTTGGAGCATTGCTTCTCTGTCTTCCTCTTAGATTAATAATAGTAATACCAACAATGATAATATAGATAATAATTATTTAGCCTTTGTCACATGCTAGGCACTGTTCTCAAGGCTTTACATATGTTAATTCATTTACTCCTTAAAACCACCCTATGAACTACATCCATTACCATCCTTATTTTGCAGATCAGAAAATTAAGGCACAGAGATGTTAAGTACGTACTGAAGGTCACATTGCTAATTAGGGACAGAGCTGTTATTCAAGCACAAATGATCTGGCTCTTAATTTGAAAAGGCCTCAGAGATGACCTGAGATAATCTCCTGATTTTAAAGATGAAGAAAAGGAGGCCTAGAAAAGGTAAACTATTTGCTCAGAGGAGGCAACCTGTAGGAGGCACCTCTCTAGTCCCTCTCTAGTAGGCATCCTGGTTCTTTCCCATGATGCTGCCCTGACTATAGTCACCTTACTTTTGGGCTCCTTGGTCCTCATTCATCACTTTCATTCATCACTATTGCTACCCAGATAGAGACTTCCCTAAGCTTCCTTGACTTTATGAAGGATGCTAACGTTGCAGACTTTGTGAGTGAGAGCATTAGTTTCATTGTGGCTTGCTGTTTGATAATCTTCTTACAGAATGCGCTTGAAGAATCAGCACAGAACATCTTTAATGTTGGCACTGAAGATCTTTGGCCACTTTAAAATTCAGATTCACATCCGACGTAGTTGGGATTACTTTCCAACCAGCATTATCCACAATGATTCATATTCTGTGTAATGCCTTCAGGAAGGAATTGTAACAGCAGGGTGCTGTTGGTGGGCAGAGGGCTAAACAATGGAGAGAAGGCTGCATAGTTATTCCACAACTAACCAGTTTGGGTGACTGTGTTCTAGATTAAATGCATTTCAGAGTTTGCCTTGTTGTTATAAGAAAGTCACACAAGACTAAACACATGCCCCCCAAAAATACATGCTATTTTTTAAAATAAAAAACTCTCAAACCCCAATGACTCAGCATACAGTTTGTGTCTTTGGGTGCAATATTCATAATTCATTAATATTTGAGAAATATTTTTGGTTTTTCTCTGGGTACATTCCTGTCCCCTGGAAGTTAGGTATGGCCATATGATTTGGTTTGGCTAATGAAACAGGAGTGGAAATGTTGTGTGCCTCTTCAGGGTAAAAGTTTTAAGAGTGAGTGTGTGCGTCACCACATTTCCTTCCTCTTGCTTTGCGGAAGCACAGGAGTGGGGCCTCCCTCTGCCTGCTCCCTGTGTGAGGACTGTGGAGAGCAGAGTCCCCAAGCCAACCTGCCTGGACAGGGAGCATGAGCAGGAAATGAAAGGTTGTTTGGTCCCCTGCCCTCCACCTATGTCTAGCTGTCTTCCATCTATCTATTTATATTTTTAAGTATAGATTTACAGGAAGCTGCAAAAATAACAGAGAAAAATCCCATATAGCCTTCTTCAGTACTTCCCCCATGGGTGTAACTTACATAACTATAAAATATTTAAGTCACTGAGATTTTGGGGTCACCTCAGCATTAACTATTCCATTTTGACTAATAGAGGTGTTTTTTTAAATGCATACCTTAATTACAGGAGCATGAAACTCTTCAAACCCCCATCACAGTTTGATTGCCCCCGCTTTTGTGCAACAGCGTGTTTTTCCCTGTTGTAGTTACGTATATTTTTATTGCTCATCTGCCAGATCACAAGCTCCCTAAGAGAGTACATCTTATTCATCTTTAAATCCCTCCCAAAACATTGTTGTAGAAGGCACTTTAAAATGTTAATGAATGAATGATGTATTGCTATGTAGTTGCTAGCCTTTTAGGTATAAAGGATGGGAAATAAGCAGCTCATCTGGAGACTTAGAGGCGTTAAGTGTCCTAAAGTCCATCATTATTCAGCTGCTTCAGTATTGAGCAGTGGGATCATCCAAGGATATGGTGGAAGTCTGGGAGGTTGAATAATAATATTTGGCAGAAGTATGGCAGGCAGAGAAAGAGATTCCATTAGGCATAGAATTAATTCTACCTTGCATTTACAGGCCACATTCCTTCCTTATTTGCCAAACTATAGACTTTCAGTGCCTTCGAAAATTTATCTATGAGTATATGTATCTTTTGAGTTAAGATTTTCATTCTGAAATCATGTTACTTCCCTCTCCCCCACTATGAGATTTTTGTAGCCATCTACCTTTGGGAGAAAAATCATACCCCAGTTGAAGTCGAAGTCAGCAGTGCATGTTCCCCTGTGGCCAGGTGTTTTATGATGGGGACACTTTCGTAAGGACCTCTGTAGTGGGCTATTGCCTGAGACAAAAACTGGAAAACAACTGGACCACTGACATCTGGTTTTAGGGCTGCCCATTTTTCTTGTGCTGCTGGGATGTAAATAGAAGTCTGCAACCTTCCCTCTGGGCCCCATAATACCAGCTCATCCCTACCGATCTCTTCTTTCAGATCTCTGTCCAGTCTTCCCTCTGTACTCTAGCCGGCGTTCTCCACAATCCTCTTAAGGTGGGCTTTGTCCAACCCAGAAATGAGCACAGCACTCTAGAGACTGAACATTGTAAATCCCTGGCTTCTGTTCAGGATTTACAGTGGTCTTAGGCTCTCTCTTCCTCTCTCCATTCTAATGATGTATGGTTAACCTAGTACTTCAATATTGAGAGAATAATTAGATCATGGAGTAGTTGTGATCATATTTGTTTAATTTTTTTTTTTTTTTTTTTTTTTGAGACGGAGTCTCGCTCTGTAGCCCAGGATGGAGTGCAGTGGCCGGATCTCAGCTCACTGCAAGCTCCGCCTCCCGGGTTTAGGCCATTCTCCTGCCTCAGCCTCCCGAGTAGCTGGGACTACAAACGCCCGCCACCTCGCCCGGCTAGTTTTTTGTATTTTTTAGTAGAGACGGGGTTTCACCATGTTAGCCAGGATGGTCTCGATCTCCTGACCTCGTGATCCGCCCGTCTCGGCCTCCCAAAGTGCTGGGATTACAGGCTTGAGCCACCGCGCCCGGCCGTTTAATTTTTTTTTTTTTTTTGAGATGGAGTCTCACTCTGTCGCCCAGGCTGGAGTGCAGTGGCACGATCTCCACTCACTGCAAGCTCCGCCTCCCGGGTTGACACCATTCTCCTGCCTCAGCCTCCTGAATAGCTGGGACTACAGGTGCCCACCACCACGCCTGGCTAATTTTTGTATTTTTAGTAGAGATGGGGTTTCACCGTGTTAGCCAGGATAGTCTAGATCTCCTGACCTCGTGATCCGCCTGCCTCGGCCTTCCAAAGTGCTGGGATTACAGGCGTGAGCCACTGCGCCTGGCCATATTTGTTTAATTCTTTGGCTTTCCTTTGAGAATAAAAACTGAGGACAAATATTTGAAGGTCTTCAGAAGATGATTTCAAAGATACACAGAGGGAATGTCAGTGTCAGAAGAAATGATTCTGAATTATCATTCAAGATGTAAGATTGCACTTGCTAAGCCACATTCCAATATAAGGTGAATAAAAGTAAACAAGCCTCACCTGAACTCATTTCCCGGGAGATAGATAGGGTGGTAACTTATTTTGGTCTTATATCATAGCTCATAAAACACAGAAGCATTCTGCTTATCTTCTTGTATGGGAGAACTTAAATTAGATACCACAGATGAGTAGAAACAAACTGTACATAGGCTGCAGCTTCTGGGAGTATATCTTACAGAAATATTTGAAATCAAAAGACGTGCCCTGAATGCAGATATATCCAGAGTGAAAATAGGAGAGTTTGACTACAAAGCGTAGATAAGAATATCATCTGGTGTCAGGCAGGGCTATTATAAGTCACTTGGGTTGGCTGCCCTGAGCCTTTTGTTGAAAGCAAGATAGAAACTGGCTTGAGGAGGCCGAGCGAATTGTTTGTGAAGGATAGGCAATGACCGAGGATTTCTCCTGGGACAGGGCTGCCTGATTTATTATCAGTTACAGCTTAATAGTCCTTGGAGCTGATGCAAAGAGTTAGGGACTCTATTGTTTTCTAAATAATGTTTCCATGACTAGTTGCTAGGATTGGGTAGGAGCAGAGTGTGGGCTGAGGAGTGACTGGGTGGGCAAAATACAGTGATCTGCCCACGTTGTTATGGCAGCCAACAGGAGGGCAAACCCAGTGAGAAAATGAACCCAAGTGATGCAAAGAAAGAAACTGCAGTAAGAACCACATACGGCCAGGCGCGGTGGCTCATGTCTGTAATCCCAGCACTTTGGGAGGTTGAGGCAGGTGGATCACGAGTTCAGGAGATCGAGACCATCTTGGCTAACATGGTGAAACACCGTCTCTACTAAAAATACAAAAAATTAGCCGGGCGTGGTGGCGGGCACCTGTAGTCCCAGCTACTCAGGAGGCTGAGGCAGGGGAATGGCGTGAACCCGGGAGGCGGAGCTTGCAGTGAGCGGAGATCACACCACTGCACTCCTGCCTGGGCGACAGAGCGAGACTCCATCACACACACACACACACACACACACACACACAACAACAACAACAAAACACACATCTATACATGTCCTTGTTGGCTATAGATTGATTTAGTGTCCTCAAACTGTCACCTGGCTGGATGCTTCTTGTCATCCAGCTACCAGCCCAAATGCCGCCTCCAGGGCTACCCATTCTAAATACTCTGCTTCCACCCTCCCTCTCTCTCTAACAGTCAAGTCTATTTTATTTCATTTTTTTGCACTCATCACTGCTGATATTATAGTTTAGTTATTTTTTATTGTCTTCCCTACACTAGGATGTAATAACCATGAAATCAGGGCTCTGTCCTTTTTCCGTGATATCCTAGAGACTGGTATAGAGCCTGGCACAGAGTAGGTACTCAATAAACATTTGCTAGATGAAAAACTGTGTGCTGCCTGGGAAGAACACTATTTTCTTCATATTTAAAGTTTGAATTTCTGGCTAAAAACATTTGTTTAGCAGAAATGCGCCTCTGTGAAGCAATGAGATTATCCTTGCGATCTTTGTGTTTCTCATAGCTTGTTCACAGGAGCCATTAGTCAATGCAAAGTCAGGGGGAGGAATTCTGGGGCTTCCAATGAGCTTCTGTAAGTGATGGTCACATAACCAGACTGGGACTGGAAATATGGCAGTCTGAATATGGAGGTGACATAGACATAGCTCACTGGAATCCAGGACAACAATCAGTAACAGGTATGAAGTGCTTACAGTGTGCCAGCTGTTCTGCTGAGTGTTTTATATACAGTGTCATTTCACCTTCACAACTACATAATGAGATAAATTCTATCACTTAGCCCATTTTATTGATGAGGAAACAGGCACAGAGAGTTTAACTTACCAAAGGTTATCTAGCTGTTTAGTGGTAGAGCTGGTCTTCAAATGCATTTCATAGGATCATGCTGAAAAGTACTGAGATCATTAGTCTGAAGTGTTTAGTTTGTGCTCAGTATAGTTTGTGCTCAGCAACTGTGTCCTCTCTCTCTCTCTTTCTTTTTTCTTGTTAGTGCTTTTCTAAACTCCTGATATTGTGGTTTCTTGCTTTCCCATGGACTGCTCTTTTTGATTGGGTGTTGAGGAAATATAAGTATTCTATGATATGTTTAATAGTGCAAAACATGCACGTGCAAATAGAAAAGTCAATACTAATGAATGAAATGTCTGAACTAGGGTACTGGGAATGGGTACCACAAACTGTTAGGTCCCTACTCATACCATTCCTGGAATGATGGCCTGTGACAAGGTTACAGGCTCCTGGTCTGAGTTCAGTCACTAAGTAACTTTGAGAGCTTGGGTAATGCCATTTAGTTTCTATGGCATACCCAAGGTCTATGTTTTATTTTCTCTAAAATGGAGGGTAAGATGGGGCACTGAGGAAGGTAAACTCTAAAATTCTGTGTAACTCGAAGAACACACAGTAACACTATTCCTTGGCCACTGTGCTTTGTGTGGACTCCGTGGTTTGATGCAGCACTAGGCTGGCCTTCCAGCAGGGGTGCTTCTGGAAGAAGGCCCTCCTGCGGCCAGCTGCAAGTCCAGAGGGCTGGAACACAGCCGCCTTCCTCTCATGCTGCTGGCTACACCACAGGCAGCTTCCCCTCAGGCTGACAAAACTTTGACAAAACAGAAAACACATTGTAACTATTTCTAAAACTATTTTATGGCAACTTGCCCTGAATCAGAGCATTTTCCTGGATACCTCAGGCTGCAGGAAAGGGCTGGGAGAAGAAGCAGAGCAGTCATTGCCTAAACCGTATTAGGGCTGGTAAGCAAAGGCTATAGGCCAGGTAACACAGAGGTCAGATACAAGATGGTGAGCTAAGGTTCTCAGATGGGGGTGGGGAAGCAGTTTTTCTCCCCAGGGGAAATTTGTCAGTGCCTAGAGACATCTTCAATAGACATGACTCAGGGGTGCTATTGGCACCTAGTGGATAGAGGCTAGGGATGTTGGTAAAGATTCTGCAATGCACAGGACAGCTCTCTAGAACAAGTTAATTTCACGTGTACACTATAGTATTATTAACTGGAGTCACTATGCTTTACATTAGATTTCCAAAACATATTTATCTTATAACTGAAAGTTCTTACCCTTTGACCAGCATCTCTCCATTTCCTCCCTCCCCCACCCCCTGGCAACCACCATTCTACTCTGTTTCTATGAGTTCAGCTTTTTAAGATTCCACGTATAAGTGAAGTCATGCAGTATTTGTCTTTCTCTGCCTGACTTTTTTCACTTAGCATAATGCTCTCAAGGTTCATCCAATGAGAATATAAACTCTAATGACAACTTGAAATTGGAGATCTAGATTTTTTAGTTGGCAAATAAGACATTAAAAAGTAAAATGCATTGTAGTAGCTTTTTAAACTAGATGTCAACCCTTTTTGTAGCTGCAGTACCTAAAACTATTTGGGAAAAAAACCCAGTGACTTCTTGAATAAAAGTGAAGGACTCCAGCATGGGAGCTGTCACCACATTTTTCTTCAGGTGTCACTTGGCCAAAGGAAAGCAAGGGGAGTATTTTCCTGTAAAACAGATTTCTAGAGTCACATGAATACAAACATTTGCAGGGTAAACACTGTATAATACCTTACTTTTCTGAAGATCACTTTTTGGGCACTTTTAGGAAATGATTGTGAATCAAAGAGTGAACTCTCCACCCTCTACACATTTTAATCACCAAAATCATTGTCACAGAATTCAGAAAATAAAGCTACAGTATTAGCAGAGGCCCATAGGCCCTCTTTCACAAGTATTTATTTTATAAAGCCATCCATACAGTAAGAACAAGCAAAATTAAGATAATAAAGAGCATGGTAGAATAAGAGAAAATATTTTCAATCATTTCATCAAGTTTATGTTTATTATAATACATAAAACATAATAGGAGTACTTACAAATCTGAAAGAACACTAAATTGACAATGGATAAGTAGACATTATAGTTATCATCTATTGAATCTTTACTACATCCAGGTATTGGGTTCAGCATTTTAAGAACATTATTTCATTGATTCTTAAATAACACTGCAGAGGTGGGTATGTTTGACATATGAGGAAACTTAAGCTTAGAGAAGGTAAATAATTGGTTCAAAATGACATACAAGAAAGAAAACCCAGTAAATTGGCATTTGAAACTATTTAATAACAAAATGAACAAAATCTCTGAGAAATATTGGATTATGTAAAGATACGAAGCCTGCAACTCATTGGTCTCCCTAAAAGAGATGGAGAGAGAGCAAGCAACTTGAGAAACATTGTTGAGGATATTGTCCACCAAAATTTCCCAAACCTTGCTAGAGAGATTGACATGGAAATTCAGAGAACCCCTGTGAAATATTATATAAGACAACCATCCCCAAGACACATACTCCTCAGATTTTCCAAAGTAAATGTGAAAGAAAAAAACCTCAAAGGCAGCTAGAGAGAAGGAGCAGCCCATGTACAAAGGGGACTTAATCAGGCTAACAGTGGACCTCTCGGGAGAAACTTTGTAAGCCAGAAGAGATCGGGGGCCTATATTCAGCATCCTTAAGGAAAAGAAATTCCAACCAAGAATTTTACCCGCCAGACTAAGCTTTAAGTGAAGGAGACATAAAATCCTTTTTAGCCAAGCAAATGCTAAGGGAATTTATTACCACACAACTGCCTTATAAGACGTCCTTAAGGGAGTGCTAAACATGGAAATGAAAGACCTGATATCTACCACCACAAAAACACATGCAGTGACACCCATAGGCTCACAGTAAAAGGATGGAGAAAGAACTGTCAAGCAAAAGGGAAACAAAAAAGAGCAGGGGTTTCTGTTCTTATTTCTGACAAAACGGTCTTTAAACCAACGATGTAAAAAAATAAAAAATAGGGGACAAAGAAGGACATTACATAATGGCAAAGGGCTCAACCCAGCAAGAAGACTTAACTCTTCTAAATGTATATGCACCTAACATTGGAGCATCTACATTCATGAAACAGGTTCTTAGAGATCTGTGCAGAGAATTAGATCACTACACAATAATGGTGGGAGTCTTCAACTCTTCAGTGACAACAGTGTTAGATAGATCACTGAGGTAGAAAAGTAAAAAAGATATTTGGGACCTAAACACGACACTTGACCAAATGGACTTAATAGACATCTACAGAATACTCCACCCAACAGCAACAGAATATACATTCTTCTCATCAACACACAGCACATACTCTAAGATGGACCACACCCTTGGCTGTAAAGCAATTTTCAACAAGTTAAAAAAAAAAATTATACCAAACTTACTCTTGGACCACAGCACAATAAAAATAGAAATCAATACCAAGAAGATCACTCAGAGTCATACAATTACATCAAAATTAAACAACCTGCTCCTGAATGACTTTCAGTTAAAGAATGAAATTAAGGCAAAAATAAAAAAAGTTATTTGAAACTAATGAAAACAAAGGTACAAACTTACCAGAGTCTCTGGGATATAGCTAAAGCAATGTTAAGAGGAAAGTTTATAGCACTAAATGCCTACATCAATAAGTTGGAAAAATCTCAAAATTCACAAAGTAACATCACACCTAAAGGAACTAGAACAACATGGGCAAACCAACCCCAAAGCTTGCAGAAGAAAAGAAATAACCAAAGTCAGAGTGAGAGGTGACAACATGCTAGCAGCGCTGGCTCTGGATGCCTCCTCGGCCTTGGCGTCCACTCTGGCTGGGGGCTCCAGGAGCCCTTCAGCCCACTGCTGCACTGTGGGAGCCCCTCTCTGGGCTGACCGAGGCTGGAGCCGGCTCCCTCTGCTTGCAGGGAGGTGTGGACGGAGAGTTGCGGGTGGGAACCTGGGCTGCGCACAGCACTTGCGGGCCAGCGTGAGCTCCAGCCCCGGGCAGTGAGGGGTTTAGCACCTGGGCCAGCAGCTGCAGAGGGTGTGCCAGTCCCCCAGCACTGCCGGCCTGCCCGCACCATGCTGGAATTCTCACTGGGCCTCAGCTGCCTGCCTGTGGGGCAGGGCTTACGACCTGCAGCCCACCATGGCCGAGCCACCTGCCCCTGTGGGCTTCCATGCGGCCCTAGCCTCCAGGATGGGTGCTGCCACCCACTCCCCAGTGACCAGTCCCATTGACCGCCCAAGGGCTGAGGAGTGCAGGCAGGGGACTGGCCCAGTCGTGGGATACACTAGGGGAAGCAAGCTGAGCTCCTGAGTCTGGTGGGGACTTGGAGAACTTTTAGGTCTAGCTAAAGGATTGTAAATGCACCAATCATCACTCTGTGTCTACCTCAAGTTTTGTAAACGGACCAATCAGCTCTCTGTAAAACGGACCAATTAGCTCTCTGTAAAATGGGCCAATCAGCTCTCTGTAACGTGGGCCAATCAACTCCCTGTAAAATGAGCCAATCAGCAGGATGTGGGTAGGGTCATATTAGGGAATAAAAAGCAGGCTGCCCGGGCCAACAGCGGCAACCTGCTGTGGTCCCCTTACACACTGTGAAAGCTTTGTTCTTTCCATCTTTGCAATAAATCTTGCTGCTGCTCACTGTTTGGGTCCGAGCCGCCTTTTTGAGCTGTAACACTCACCGCGAAGGTCTGCAGCTTCACTCCTGAAGGCAGCGAGACCACGAGCCCACCAGAAGGAAGAAACTCTGGACACATCTGAGCATCTGAAGGAACACATTCTGGATACACCATCTTTAAGAACTGTAACACTCACCGTGAGGGTCCGCAGCTTCATACTTGAAGTCAGTGAGACCAAGAATGCACCAATTCCAGACATAAGAGTAGAACTGAATGAAATTGATATGTGAAAATTGATGTAAAAGAACAACGAAACTGCATGTTTGTTCTTTGAAATATTAAACAAGATTGATAGACTGCTAGCTAGATTAATAAAGAACAAAAGAGAGAAGATCCGACCAAACACATCGGAAATAACAAAAGTAACATTACTACCAACCCCACAGAAATACAGGAAACCCTCAGAGACTACTACAAACACCTCTGTGTACACAAACTAGAAAACCTAGAAGAAATGTATAAATTCCTGGAAACATACAACCTCCCAAGACTGAACCAGGAAGAAATTGAAATCCTGAACAGACCATTAACAAGTTTCAAAATTGAATCAACAATAAAAAACCTACCAACCAGAAAAAGCTCCAGGCCAGATAGATTCACAGCCAAATTCTACCAGATATACAAAGAAGAGTTGGTACCAATCCTGGAAACTGAGGAGGAGGAACTCCTCCCTCACTCACTCTATGAGGCCAACATTATTCTGACATGAAAACCTGGCAGAGACACAGTGAATAAAGAAAAATTCAGGCCAATATCCTTGTTGAACATAGACGCAAAAATCCTCAACAAAATACTAGCAAATTAAACCCAGGAGCAGATCAAAAAGCAAATCCACTATGATGAAGTAGGCTTTACTCTGAGATGCAAGGCTGGTTCAACATATGCCAATCAATAAATGTGATTTCTCACATAAACAGAACTAAAAAGAAAAACTACACAATCATCTCGACAGATACAAAAGGAGGCTTTCAATGAAATTCAACATCCCTTCATGTTAAAAACCCTCAACAAACTGGGCATCGAAAGAACATACCTCGAGATAGTAAGAGCCATCTATGACAAACCTACAGTCAACATCATACTGAACAGGCAAAAGCTGGAAGCATTCCCCTTGGGATCTAGAATGAGACAAGGATGCCCACTGTCTTCATTCCTTTTCAACATACTGTTGGAAGTCCTACCCAGAGCAGTCAGGCAAGTGAAAGACATAAAGTACATCCAAATAGGAAGAGAGGAAGTGAAACTGTCTTTGCAGATTATATGATTCTATACTTAGAAAACCCTATAATGTGTATCCAAAGGCTCCAAGAACTGATAAACAACTTTAGTAAAGTTTCAGGATACAAACTAGAAACAATGTACAAAAATCAGGAGCATTTCTGTAGACCAACAACATCCAAGCTGAGAGCCAAATCAAGAATTAAATCCCATTCACAATATCCACAAAAGGAATAAAATACCTAGGAATACAGCTAACCAGGGAGAACTCTTTACAATGAGAACTGCAAAACACTGTTCGAAGAAATCAGAGATGACATACGCAAATGGAAAAACATTTCGTGATCATGCATAGAAAGAATCAATGTTGTTAAAATGACTATACTGCCCAGAGCAATTTACAGATAGATTCAGTGCTATTCCTATCAAACTACCAATGTAATTTTTCACAGAATTAGAAAAAAAACTTATGAAATTAATATAGAACCAAAAGGAGCCCAAATAGCCAAAGCAATCTTAAGCAAAAAGAATAAAGCCAGAGGCATCACACTACCCAACTTCAATCTCTGCTGCAAGACTACAGTAAACAAAACAGCATAGTATTGGTACAAAAACAGACACAGACCAATGGAACATATTAGAGAACCCTAAAATAAAGCTGCATCCCTACAACCATCTGATCTTTGACAAAGTTGACAATAGCATATGATAAGGTTTGGCTATGTCCCCACTCAAAGCTCATCTTGAATTGTAGTTCCCATTATCGCCACATGTCATGTGAGGGACCCCATGGGAAGTAATTGCTAATACAACATGCAATGGGGAAAGTACTCTATTCAATAAATGGTGCTGGGATAACTGGTTGACTGTATGCATAAGATTGAAACTGCACCGACCCCTTCCTTTTGCCATATGCAAAAATCAACTCAAAGTGAATTAAAGACTTATTAAGACCGAAAACTATAAAAACCTAGAAGAAAACCAAGAAAATACCCTTCTGGGCATATGTCTTCACCAAGATTTCATGACAACGTCTCCAAAAGCAATTGCAACAAAAACAGAAATAGGTAAGTGGGACCTAATTAAAGTAAAAAGCTTCTGCACAGCAAAAGAAACTATCAATAAACAGACAACCTATAGAATGAGAGAAAGTATTCACAAGCTATGCATCTGACAAGGTCTAATATCCAGAATCTCTAAGGAGGATAAACAAATCAACAAGCAAAAAAATAACCCCGTTAAAAAGTAGGCAAAGGACATGAATAGACACTTCTCAAAAGAAAACATAGATGTGGCCAACAGGCATATGGAAAATTTAACATTACCAATCATCAGAGAAATGTAAATCAAAACCACAATGAGATGCCATCTCACACTAGTCAGAATGGCTATTATTAAAGAGTCAAAAAATAACAGATGTTGGTGAGGTTGCAGATAAAAGGAAATGCTTATACCCTGCTAGTGAGATGTAAATTAGCTCAACCACTGTGGAAAGGAGTGTGGAGAATTCTCAAATAACTTAAAACAGAGCTACCGTTTGATCCAGCAATCCCATTACTGGGTATATACTCAAAGAAATATAAATCCTTCTGCCATAAAGACACGCACACTCATATGTTCATTGTAGTACTATTCGCAATAACAAAGACATGGAATCAATCTAGATTGAATAAAACATCAAGTTTAATATTTATTCAATTGAATAAAAATGTATTTATTAAATAATAATTAAACATTTTGAATTAATATTGAAAAAAATATTTATTAAGCCTCTGACTCTGTCTCAGGCACTGTGTGAGTGCTGGAGATACAGAGTTGAATAGGATTCCATTCTTGTTTCCTAGGAGTCCCCTGGGGATTGGAGAAGGCAGGTGGTTCACCTTGTTACCGTGTGGTCAGCTTTCTAGTGGTAGAGAAATGGACAAAGTGCTAGTAGAGATGGGTGAGAGTGGACAGAGGCCTCCAGAAAGATGGTTATGCCCACCAATGGTGGACTGGATAAAGAAAATAAGGTACACACACACCATGGAATACTATGCAGCCATAAAAAAGAACAAAATCATGTCCTTTGCAGCAACATGGATGCAGCTTGAGGCTATTATCCTAAGTGAATTAACACAGAAAGCCAAATACTGCATGTTCTTACTGATAAACAGGAGCTAAACATTGAATGCACATGAACACAAAGATGGGAACAACAGACACTGGGGCCTACTTGAGTGGGGAATGTGGGAGGAGGATAAGGGTTGAAAAACTACCTATCAAGTACTATGTCCACTACCTGGATGACAAAAACATTTATACACCAAACCCCAGTGACACACAATTTACTCATGTAACAAACTTGCACATGTACCCCTGAACCTAAAATAGAAGTTGAAGAAAAAAAGAAAACTATTTGATCTCACAATAAGGAAACAAGTGTTAAGCACTGGTTTATATCTATTTAACTAGCAAAAATAGAGAAGACAACACAATGTGCTGCCAGCAAAGCTATGGACAAATGGGTGCACTTCGAAATTATACATGGCAGGACACTAGGCTGGCACGGTGGTCAGAGAGTCATGGAAATGTTTATACTATTCATCCAGCAGACTTGCTCTTCAAAATCTTTTTTAAAAAAAAAATCAAAGGGAGATGATGTGTAGATAGATGGATGCTTTAGTATATCAACAATTTCCCATTAATAAGAAAGTGGTGGAGGACATTGAAGCATGTTTATTAAGAGGGCTACATGACAGTCTTTACAAAGAGAGTAATGAAGACTGTCTTCTTCAGGACACCCCCTTTGTCAGGATCATGGACTGCAGGGCTATTTTGACAGACATTGTAAGAGACAATAGGGCAGCTTGATGACTTTTGAAGAAGCTGATCCAGGTTGGTCTTGTTTTGTGTCTTTTTTAAAAAATGCAGTTTTCCCCCTATCAAGCATCATCTTGGTCAGATCCTCCTGTAGATAGTCTCATGGCATCCTTTATTTTTTCTTCATAGCACTTACCACAGTTTGCAATGACATTTTCATTTTCCTTACTACTAGTTAATGTTATTTCCCCCACTAGACTATAAGAGGTCCTGTGAGAACTGGGACCATCACTCTCATAATCCCAGTGTTTGGCTTGGTGCCAGTCACACATAGGCTCTTAGTAACAATTTCCTGAATAAGTCGGGGGAAAAAAAAGGTGCATTAAATATTTTTCAAGATGCCCTCTCTTATTCTCTTGTAGGGTCACCAGGCACTATTTGTCATGCCTAGATTTACCGTTAAGATGTACATAAGACAACCCTTATTGGTACTGTGTGTTTTATTTTATTTAATTAATAATTAATTGATTTTGAGACAGAGTCTCTTTCTGTCACCCAGGCTGGAGTACAGTGACGCGATCTTGGCTCACTGCAACCTCTGCCTCTCAGGCTCAGGTGATCCTCCCGCCTCAGCCTTCCGAGTAGCTGGGACCACAGGAACGTGCCACCACATCCAGCTAATATTGTATTTTTTGTAGAGGCAGGATTTTGCCACGTTGCCCAGGCTGACCTTGAATTTGTGGACTCAAGCGATTCATCAGCCTTGGCCTCCTAACGTGCTGGAATTACAGGCATGAGCTACTGTGCCCGGCTAGTTCTGGCTATTTTATAACTTGATCCTCCCCACTTCTCATCCCCGAACACCATCTTAATTTTATCTTGGATGTTGATCACAGCCTGATTTCCTGGTTTGAATCCTCCATCTCAAAACTCATTTCTACATGCGATAAATATTTATTAAGCCTCTTACTCTGTCTCAGGCGCTGTGTGAGTGCTGGAGATATAGAGCTAAATAGGATTCCATTATTGTTTCCTAGGAGCTCTCTGGGAATTGGAGAAGGCAGGCAATTAGCCTTGTTACCGTGTGATTAACTGTAGTGGTAGAGAAATGGACAAAGTACTAGTGGAGATGGGTGAGAGTGGACAGAGGCTTCCAGGGAAATTGTTATTTTGTTCTTTACTAAAGGTGTGTATCCATTCATTAATCACCTGAGTAACTAGTGTATGTGTTTGTGTGTGTGTGTGTGCATGTGTGTGTGTTTGCATGCCTTAGTCTCTAAAAGTATGCATGTAGCAGTAAAGATAATCGTAAAAGAAACAGGAAATAAGGATCCTAAACTCAAGTGTTAGGGAGAGAGAAATTGTGTTTCTGTGTATTTGGTGATGTTGAATAAACTATGTGGTGTAGGGATTAATCAAGGAAGGCTGCATGAAGGCACTTCATATCTTGGTTGAAGAGCAGGTGGTATAAGTGATTGGCATTTGTGATTGGTTAGCAGGAATAATACCCTGAGCAAAGGCATGAAGGGTGGGACAAGTGAACTACATAGGAAACAGCAGATTCATTGGGCAACTGGGGACAGTTGCAGTTGCAGATATACAAGGGCCCAGTGAGACCTTCAAGGGATGGAAATCAGTAATACGGGAAGGAAAAATGGACTCTAGGAAGGAAGGTCAGGTATTGAAAAGGCTGACCGCAGGATCCAAGTTGGGAAGGGAGGAGTGCGAAATCAGTTCTCCAATAGGACAGGAGAAGGCCTGAAGGTTGGAGAACTGGGATGAGCCGGGCACCTTTGTGTTCCTGTGAGGTCACAGAAAAGAAGTGCCTTCTGCAGAAGTACCTGGCTCAATGGAAATGGGTCATTAGGCAATGAGCTTTTGGTGAGACTAAGAGAGTAGGAGTTGAGGAGGTGAGGACAGCATAAATTACCACCTAAGAATCTTGTGAAGAGAATGCAATAAAGAGATCATGGCAACTGTAGGGGTATTTAGGATTCAGGAGGAGATTTTTAAAGTCTGGGAGAGATTTAAGCATGAGAGGGAAAGGGGATGAGCAGTGAAGTGACAGCTCCAAGGAAGTGACAAAAGGAGGGCTCCTGTGCACAGGCACACTTGCACTGTGTGCTGTTGGCCCTCAAATGCTCTGCTTCACTTCTTTCAGAGCTATCACCTTCCAAGTAGAAAACCCAAGAGGGAAAATTCTATTTTTGTTTCAAGTTATAGAATGGAGCTTTACACAGTGCAGGAGGGCATTATTAGGATGGTCATCAATGCCTATGATAGTAACTCAAAGAAAAAGCTTTCTGAAATGAAATCATTTTTCAGAGTAAATAGGAGCCGTCTTTTTCCAAGTGATTGCATCTCAGCTGTAACGTATTACATGCCCTGTTTGGAGTAAATGAATAATGCACAAGACTGTGAGTCTTGAGCAATATAAAATAGCTTGAACACACTGTTGTGAACAATATATAATCTTGGCTTTAAGTTTTACTACTATTTCTGCTGTTTTAACAAAGTGGCTGATTCTAACTACTGCAGAGCAAAAAGCCCAAAAATATTATATATGAGAAAATCACACTGAACATAAATCAGGGTAACTTTTCCTTATAAGGATAAAATTATCCCAGAGAGAATTTGGCTGTCCTTCTCAGCTGTGAACATTTATACATTCTGTGTACATTTCCTTGTTTGGGTTGCTTGTAGTAGCCTAAAATCATGAAGGTTGATTTACATGAGTGAATGAATGAGATCATTTGAAGATTAACTTTCAGCATTTCTAATCAGAGTTTTCTCAAAGAGTATGTTGAAGTTGGCACCAATCTGTTTTGTTGAAGCCATAGATGACCAGATATACTATTGTTTGCAAAAATGAGTTAATGGATTAAAAAATGTGAGAGTGATAGAACTTGGAAGAATGTCATTTAGCTTTTCCTTTTCATAGTCTGCCTTTCCAGAGAAGCTACCAACTTGATCTCTTCAGAGCCTGCGCTTTCAGATGCAGAGTAAACTCCACTATACAACTGCCCTGACTCCAGTCTAGGAAATGGTTGACATCAGCCCTCACTGCCAATATGCAACCGCTGTCTATCAATTGAGCTTTTTGCTCACTTTACTACAGTGACTCTTGTGGATGCCCAACTTTCAGCGTCTGCCTTGATATAAATCTAGTAAGAGCCTTCCTGCTCTTGACCACCCTGGATCTTATTCCCCAGGTGCCTAGCCCTGGGGTATTTGTTCTGCTAATGTGAGTTCTGCCTTCTTTCCCTCACTTTTCCCTCTTCTGCCAGCCTGGAATGTGGACATGATGTCTGAGGGTACAGCAACCATTTTGTGTGCATGAGGGCAAATCTATAAGTCAAATAAGGCTTTGTGGAAAGGCAGGACTCTGGGCTTCACAGGAGTCCCAGCCTGGGACTGCCTACTCCTAGGCATCTTTCTCATGAGAAAATTTAACTCTCTAAGGTGTTTCTGATAACATGCAGTTGAATACAGTTCCAACTGTTTTATTTCCTCATCAATTCCAGCAGTGGTCTCTCAAACTTTTTTGCTAATGACATCTATCAGTAAAAAAATTGAACACATCATATTTATGTACATTCATTTGTATTTTATTTATTTATAAACTATCCACATGTTCTAATAGTATCTTGGAAACAGAGAAAAAATAATAAAAGTAAAACACATTAAAACTAATTTTGTATTTTATTCTATTTATTACTGATATGGAGTCTTTTTTTTACTCTCAGTACTGAGGAAAATAGAGCAATGTGAATGTGATTCAATGTACTTTCAATTTATTTTTCAAATCACACTCTTTTTTTTCAGAATTACACTTTGTGATAGAATGATCTGAAAGTCTGGCTCTTAGGTTAGTTCAGCTATATGCTTGGTTTTATTGGCAGTCAAATTTTAAAAAGCAGTCTTACAAAGATACACATATTCAAATGGAATAAGTAAATGATTGGTTGAACTTATTAAGTCTACATAGTCGTTTTTCAATCCCATCCATCAATAATACAAAAGTATTTTTTAATTGAATTTGGCCAGTAAACTTTATTTCCCCTGATGACTTTCCCCACAAACTAATTGGGAGTGACGCTTTTAATACATTTAACAATTGGCTTCAAAACTCACAGAAACTTCTCATGTGGAAGATTTTTAGATGGATTAGAAAATCCAGTTTCCAATTTAATGTGTGCAGATATGAGAGTTTTTATATATGACACACATCAGCAAAAAATTATCTAATAATGAAATCATTTCCAACTGTTCATTTTCAAAATGTTCCACAACTCAAGTTTCTTTTAGAAAGCCCTTACTTTGTCCCTGTTGGTTAAAATGCGACCTTTACAATGAAGGGAGAGTGCGCATTTGTTTATTTTTATTTAAATATCTACTCAGTAGCTTATTACACAGGCATTTGTTTTTATTCTAGGAGAGGTCAGCACATTTAGGTTACTTGTTTTTTTTTGTAAAAGAAAAATAGGTAGTAACTCAACTTAAAGTTCAGCAATTCTTTTATTTACTTTGCATTGAGATAATCAGCAAACCTTGATAAGATACAGAAGATTTTCTTGGCCACTCTCCATCTCATTGCAAACTATTGAAAGATTGTGCTATATTTCAATGTGTTGTTTTTGTACTTTTAAGTGCAATAAGTTCTGCTATGAAGCTTGTTTGAGAATGTGTGTTCATTCCAATGCATTTGATATATTAGGGAATAGTTTTAGCGTAACACAAATTTTGTGTTTGCTTATGCACACTTTTGTACATGAGAAACACTAAGTGAAACTAGGTGAATGGAGAAAATAGCTGAATTGACCAACATGGGAATACACAAGACACATATGCACACCCATCACATACCCATCAAATATTTACCAGCTACTTCAATTTACCATGTTATGTTTGTGTGTGTTATGAACCATGCTTGTTCACATCTGGTGAACTTTTCATACAATTTCAGATAACCCTCCTTCACCATTACACAATAACCTACAAGCTGCAACAATTGTAATACTTATTTTCACAAGCCTTCAGACCTTTTTCAAGGTACAGTGCCAAGTTTATTATATATTTATGTATTTCTTAACCATTTAACACATGTAAAACTCCTTCTGTTTTTATGAAATTTCTACCTTTTAAAAATAAAATCCATCACTTATGAAGTTTTTGAATGTTATACCTTTTACCCCCATTTTCCCCTAAAATGCCCTGTGGTTTTAATTGTAATTTTGCATAGGGTGGTGTGGCGATTTTTAGGAGCGCATATGTTACTTTATAGCAGAACTGACTGCACATTGAGGACCTCCAGCAGCTGTTTGTGCAATCCTGGCTCTTGACTTTAACTTCTTTGTAGCAATGGTTTGCTTCTGAAGATTCAGTGAATGGGTTTCACAGTGAGGTGCTATCACACCTCAGTATGAATAGCACAGTGAGGTGCTTATTCAGTGAATGCTATTTCACAGTGAGGAAAGGCACTAACCTTCTCTCCTTTCCTCCTTCCTAACTAAAGAAGTATTTACATTGGTTCTGATTTAATTAGTCTGGGAAGGAATTAGTCTGGCTATGAGCATTTTTAAAATGTACCCAGTTAATGCTTACGTGTGCAGTTAGGATTGAGAACCACTGCTTCAGTTGTTCACATAATGTAGCTCTTTGGATATTTTATCACTAAAACGGATACTAGCAAATACCATAGGCGGAGACATGTTGAAACTCCAGCGTTTTCTCTTAACTGTGTAGCAAACCTCCCACATTGTATAATTTATACTAATATGAGTCTTTCCAAATATGTGGTGATATTTTTAAATGCATCTTCCAACAATATTTGTTGCATCAAGGCATATAGAACTTTAAGCAGCCCTGAAAAAAACTGTAATGTTTGATTCCCTGTTAGATGTCCAGTTTTTAAATGCCTTGCCAGTTGTGATGACCTGACACCATTATTAGCTGATCTTTCAAGAATCAATATGTACTTACAATGCAGTACACACTTATCAGCAGGAGATACAGATCTATATTTCAGTTAACAAGAAAACTAATTTCTGTGGTCAGATCTGATTAAATTGTCATTGATTTTAGCTTGTAATGTGGCTGATGAAATGATCAGACTAGAAGTGTCAGTTCATTTTGGGGTCACTTGCTTGTGTTTCCCTCATTAGGGCTATCATCAACCTATGGTTTCTTTGCTGGTAATCTTTTTAAGCCGCTTGCCCATTTGTGACAGTTGGACTAATACAACTTGGTGATACAGTCTGCAAATATTCCTACTGTGTATCCATAGACTGCAATTCCACAATATGCTAAAAGTTCACCAATGATTGAGGAGGTTCACCCTTCCCCTGGGAATCCCTGAGCATCAAAAATACAGATCAAGTGAGGGAGTCTGTGCCAATCCATATATTTGATATTAACAATTTTTTTCAATAAGACACATACATAGAAGTTCCAGTATATTTCTTCCTGCACCACAATGGATTGCTTTGTTTGCTTCTCTTTGGAGAAAACTGGGCTGCAGCTACGATCCAGGGTCCTTTAATAAAGGGTCTCTAGGGTCTGGCCTCTACCTACTGCTCCAACTATGTTTGGGGTCAATCCTAGGTTCACACTTGATGCTTCAGCGTCAGGGACTTGTTTAGTTCTCTACACGCAACATGTTGTCTTGCTGCCATGGCTGTACTTGTCCTCTTCACCTCGCTGACGCCTATGAATACTGAAGATTCTGTTCAGATATCATCAATTCCTGGAAACTTTCCTTGAGTGTTCTTCCCCATCGATTTCACAATATTCCCATACACATTAAGCATATTTTTATCACTCCAGATACTACATTGTTTTATAATTTTTTATCACTTTTAATCTCCTAAAAGACCACGAACTCCTTGATGTGGAGAAGTGAATGTCCAAAACTGTGAAGGGTCTTAGATTTTACCCTGCCTGCAAGCTAACAATTAGCCTACCATAATTTCATGGATGCTGGTAGAAGACGCAAGACTTCTAAATCAGAAACAGAGAACTTTATTACTTCTACAGTAGGCATATATACTTCATGTTTGCATCAGTTTCTCTTAACCCCAAATACTATGCAGGCAATAGAGCAGCCCACATGGACGCTGCACACACAGCAGGTTTGTGTCACAGCCAAGGAACCCTGAGCTTAGGAAAACCTCCCATCTTCTCAGAGGGTGCTAGTGAACCTGACCAACCTTTGCTTCAGAAAGAAACATTATCATATCCAGATTGGGAAACAAACCTGCCTCTTGCCTGGGAAGAAGACACTGTCTCTACCTTCCAAGACGGTTTGCTATACAAACACTCTTCAAAAGATAGTCCAGATCAAAGCAGTCAATACCTTTTCATAAGGTATCTGGGAATTGCAAGAGACCCAGGAAAAATAATCTCCCAACATGAGTCTTTTCTTTCTCTTGCATCTAGCACAGGGCTAGGAATGTAGTGGGTAGTCTAAATATTTGTTGAGAGATGATTGAATACAGCTGGGAATTTTTTGAAAACTTTGAGAGGAAATTTAAAAGTGCTTATTTCAGAAGTTTTCCCTTCAAAATCCTTGAACAGAGACCAAATTTTTTTAATATAAAAAAGCACAAAAATCAGCTTAAAACACTCTTATTACCTCACTAGGGCATCTGGGGGTTCCATCATGTCTTTGGCATTCATGAAGTCCTCAGTCTTTGTTCAACTGCTTTGCACTTGTGGGCCCAAGGTAGGAGACTTTCACACAGAAAGTCCTGTGACTAGACTTCCAAAAGCCTTTGGGACTCTGTTATTTCCTGTGCAATGGATACATTAAAGCTAAATACTGAATGTTGATGCTTACAACGAGGAAAGACAGTTAGCAGATTAATTAACCTTCTGTTTACCTTTATATTTCACTGAGCCATTAATTTGTATAAATATGGCCTTTTGCCTTGTCTCAGTGATACTAGCGTAAGAAAGTATTTGCTGAGCCTGAGTCCCTGGTGTGAAATGTTGGGAAATTCCAACATACTTAGAGAGAGGAAGCACACTTTTATTTTTATGAGTGTCAATCTAAAAACAAAATGACACTAGAAAGAATTATCTCTAAATATATTGAGTTTATAAAGAAATAATAATCATAATCTAGGATGCATGGAATGGCAAGCCACCAGTGTGATCAGTGAGGGAAGATTAAGGGGAGCTTTTATTAGCAAAAAGAGATTTACATAGGATATACAAGTCTTAGAAACAGACTTCATTGGTTCCAGAGGTTCAAAGCTAGAGTTGTTATTAGTTCATTGGTGGAGATACTGTTACGGGACAAGTTTTCTTCTCAGAGCATTTTATCTGACTTATGACAGTCTTAAAGACTGTCTAGTGATAAGCCTTATGAAAGCAAAAGATGAGTGAAGGATGCAAAAGTGTTGTTAGAAAGTCCTTGGAAACAGTTTGTGTTAGTCCATTCTCAAATTGCTATAAAGAAATACCTAAGACTGGGTAATTAATAAATAAAAGAGGTTTAATTCGCTCATGGTTTTGTAGACTATATAGGAAGCATGATGCTGGTATCTGCTTGGCTTCTGGGGAGCCCTCAGGAAACCTGCAATCATGGAGGAAGGCAAAGGGGAAGCAAGGCCTCTCACATGGTGGCAGTAGGAGCAAGAGAGAGAGTAGGGGGAGGTGCCACACACTTAAATGACCAGGTCACATGAGAACTCATTCACTATCGTGAGGATAGTATCATGAAGATGCTGCTAAACTATTTATGAGAAATCCACCCTCATGATCTAATCACCTCCCACCAGGCCCCACCGCCAACATTAAGGATTACAATTTGATATGAGACTTGGGTGGGGACACAGATCCAAACCATATCACAGTTCTTACTGCAGTCTTGTAAACGTGAGCCTCCTCTTCTTCAGGGTTCCTAGCCCTGTTTTGTCTGGGTCTGACAAAAGTGAGTTCATCTTGGTATCTGCAACTTTCACAAAAGTAATAACCAATTAATAATGTGCTTGTCAACATAAATAATCAAAAGGGTCAGAATCCAGTTTAAAGAGAGCTTATTCAAGTGCAGAAGGTTTGAGGATGAGCCCACTGGGAAGCACAGATTCCAAAGAATGGAAATCAGCGTTCCGAAGTGTAGAAGTTTGACATTATTTATATAGATAAAGTTAAGAGAATCTTAATAGAATTTCAACATCTTTCTGTGTAAGACTTAATGCATAATTACAACAGTCTGATTAGTCAAGGTGGTCTTTTTCTTTAGGAAAGGTATATTTCACATACCACACTGAAGATGTAACAGTTACGGGGTTTGGGGCATTATCTGGTCTGAGTTAAGTACAGAACAATAAGGTAAGCAGTTAATCTATAACAAAGATCCATGATTGAAAGGGAGAAGACCTGGTCTCTGGTCTCTCTTAGTCATTTACAGAATAAGAACAATGAGGAAGAGAGTTAATTTATAATCTAAGAAGCACAATTGCAAACATCCTATATGACTCCCTTGGCTTAATAAATTTAGAGGGTCCTGAATTTTTATCTTTTACATACTTGATGTATATTTTATACTTTAGAGTATATTGAAACAACAGGACCCACAGGGTTTAAATGAAAACAATTTTATTTTTATCCTCAGCGCTTTCTCATCCACTTTGTGGAACTATTTCTTCCTTCTTTTTGGATGAATGCTGGAATAAGTTCCATAACTTGTCTGGTCATTCTTGGAAAATGTCCTCTGGCTACCTCAAGTGGCAAAAACAGTTACATTTTATGGTTAAAATGTTATGTCCCTTGTAAACTCTATCCCAGTTTTATCTAAAGTTAAAGCTTTTCCTTACCACGACTCAGGGTTACTCCCTGTGGGAGACCTCAGTGAAAAAGAGGAGCCAGTCATCTTTTATGTTAACTCTGCCATGTCCTAGAAGCAGCTTGTGACCTTCTAGAGTTGAGGTGGCGGTGGGGAGAGGAAAGTTCAGAAAGGTTTCCCTTGAATGGCACTGGTGTGAAAGGCTGTAGACTTCCTCTGAGTGAGGCAGATGTTTGAATCTTTTATGGGGCATTATGGATTCTTTGTGGATTACACCCATTCCTAAAGAGCTTTCCTCTGCAGTTCCTTTGCATCTCTAGTGGATTTTCATATCCTGCCTCATTTTGCTGAAGTATTCTAGCAGTTCTAGACTGACCTATAGAATTGCGTCTAATTTGACCCTGGGTCAACTTTCCTTTGGCTATAGTAGGTAGAATGCATGCACTTTCCAAATTCAGCTCTTCACTCTGCAGCCACATGCCACCTCACTGTCACCACCCACAGTGCTTCCTAGAAAGCCCTCTAATTCGACTTGAAAGTCATACTGACACCTTCCGTCATTGAAAAATACCTTTCAGTTTCTTTCATTCTCTCAGCCTCTCCAACTTTAACACTTTTATCATATTGAATGAGTTAGGGGTAAAGAGTTACAAAATTGGTTTTCCCATTTTCTTTGGAATATGGAAGTGGTAGTCTACTCTTTTGTCCTCAGCCTTTTGGGGCCTCAGCCAAATCTGAGATTTAAAATTCATTAAAAAAATGTTGCTTTACTATTTGCAATAGCAAAGACAAGGTACCAACCTAATGACCCATTATGGTAGACTGGATAAAGAAAATGTGGTACATGTACACCATGGAATACTATGCAGCCATAAATAAAGAATGAGATCCTGTCCTTTACAGGAAAATGGATGGAGCTGGAGGCTGTTATCCTTAGAAAACTGATGCAGGAACAGAAAACCAAATACTACATGTTCTCACTTATAAGTAAGAGCTAAATGATGAGAATACATGGACACATGGAGGGGAACAACAGACACTGGGGCTTACCTGAAGGTGGAGGGTGGGAGGAGAGAGAGATCAGGAAAAATAACTAATGGGTACTAGGTTTAATACCTGCATGATGAAATAATCTTTATGATAAACCCTCATGACATAAGTTTACCTATATAACAAACCTGTATATGTACTCCAGACCTTAAAATATAAGTTAAAAGAATGTAGCTTTGAAAGGTAAAATATGAAAATATATTCTAATTTATGTTTATTTTTTTCTGCTGGATTAGAGTCAGACTTTTAAAAATAAAATAAAATAAACCAATGATATTTCTGCACATCAAAATTGAGAAGATGTATGACAATGAGAAGCAAAAGAAATATAATTTAATGGGATTTTATTCACAATTGTATTAAGTCAAACATACATTATTATTTTTTTTTTTTGAGAAGGAGTCTCGCCCTGTTGCCAGGCTGGAGTGCAGTGGTGCAGTCTCGGCTCATAACCTCCGCCTCCCAGGATCAAGTGATTCTCCTACCTCAACCTCCCAAGTAGCTGGGACTACAGGTGTGCACCACCATGCCCAGCTCATTTTTGTATTTTTAGTAGAGGCAGGGTTTCACCATTTGGCCAGGATGATCTCTATCTCTATCTCTCGACCTCATGATCCACCCACCTCAGCCTCCCAAAGTGCAGGGATTACAGGCATGAGCCACTGCGCCCAGCCATATGATTATTTATGTTTGCAATTCATATCATTCATAAGAGACATCCTTTGGTCCCAATTTTGTGAAAGTCGTTCAAATAGGATTGAATTCAGTAAACAAAATGAAAGGCAGTCTTTCTTTACCTTTGGTTTGTGCTCTTCCCTTTTTGGAACTTCATTCATGTAATTTGGGAAATAACCTAATAATGTAAAATTTATAATATTTTCTTTAATTGTAAAAATCAGAGGTTATCTGGGAAATCTAGCTGATGGATAATAAAGACTTTCATGAAAGAAACTTTTTTGACAATATTTTTTAGGTCAAACTCCTGTGGAACAATCAAGGTTTATGACAGTAATAAGCCTTTCAGGAAAAGATTTGTTTTATGTGTGTAATTATTAATTTGAGCATCAGAGATTTTAGTTTTAAACTGTTACATGCTCCTAATGTTTAATTCTTTGATATAAATAAGGGCCTTGGAGGGGGGCAAGTGGGCTGCCATGTCAGTGGTTCAGTCCCAATGGGAATATTCAGGGGCAGAGACCTGGCCAGACATAGCTAGGTTCTCAGGTGCTCCGGACTGGTCACAGCTCTCTCTTCCCTTGTTAAGCCTGTGAACCTGAATTCTATGTCAGAAACTGTTTTGAAATTCAGTAGTAGAGCAGTGATGAAGGAAAGGTCCCTATTATGGAGTTCACATTCTAGTGGGGATGGAAGAGTATAGTAAACAATGTCAGATTGTGAAAAGTATCAAAACAACCAGAAGAGGGGGTAGAAACTAGGATTTGGGGATGCGATTTTAGATGGAGTGATCAAGGAAGGCCTCCCTGTGGAAGGAACTTTTGAATGAAGGAAAGCATTGAGCCACACCAATACTTTGGTGAAGAGTATTCCAGGTAGCTGGAAGAAATGCAGAGTCCTCAAGACAGGAACGTGTTTGGTGTGTTTGAATATCACCCCATGTGAATCATTCCTTTTCCTTCTCTTTGTGAAGACATTACTTAAGATCTGTGACCTGCTTGGAGAAGAGGGTAGATCACTGTGAAAGTCACCATCTGCAAAATTCTCACTTTAACCTAAATACCATAATATCTTTCAGTTTGACATTAAGCACTAAACTAAACAGACTAATTCATGCCAAAATACTAGTCACTTGACCAATTCACCTTTCCTCATGATCAGGACCACTAAAGCATTTTGTATTCCAAGGGAATACAAAATTCACTTCCCATGCAGTTTTGCCAGAGGCTGGCTGTCTAGTTTTTCATTGCTTTTTGTAGTAATTCTGATGACCATCACCCATAGCAACCACTTACCAACATACTTTGTGAACCCAGGATGTGAAAAATCTTTCATGTCCTCGGTGACTTCTTCGGACTCTAGGATTCACCAAATGGGTGAGTATTCTATAATTCTATTTAAAATAAATTATGAGACAAGTTTTAAAAATATATTTTAAAAATACTGTTAGATACAAATATGAATATAGATTTACAATCACTGTGGCATTAAGGGTTTCTATCAGTAATTTTGCAGTGAAGGCACCAGGAGAACACTACCTCAGGTGACCAAGGTTAATATCACCAGCAATGTCATGTCAGTGTCACCATATGGTGAGAATGGCACTGTCCTCTATGGTATTCATCCCCCATATGTATATCCCCAGTCTAATAATGAGGAAGGAAACACAATACAAATCCTAACTGAGGGACATTCTACAATATACCTGACCAGTACTTCTCAAAACTATTAAGCTTATAAAAAACAAGGACAGTTGGAGAAACTGTCATAGCCAAGAGAAGCCTAGGGAGACATGACAATTAAATGTAATGGGGTGTCCTGGATGGGATCCTGGAAGACAGAAAGAACATTAGGTAAAAACTGAGGAAATATGAATAAAGTATAGACTTTAGTTCATAATAATATGTCACTACTGATCTATTAATTATAACAAACAGACCATGTAAGATGTTAACAAGAGAGGAAACTGATGTACAGCATGTGGGAATGCTTTATACAATTTCCACAAATTTTCTGTAAACCAAACCTGTTCTAAAATTAAAAGTTTAAACATAAATAAATAAATAAATAAAACCCTAAATCACATTTAGACAATTAAGTATAGGATACTGTGGCCTCAGGTTTCTGAATCTTCAAGTTGAGAGGCCTAAACCACCCACCTGCATACTGCCTCATTTGCTATTTGCTGCTGTTTTTCCTCGGGTCACAGGTAGCGCAGCTCAGGAAAGGAAAGTGCTATTTAGAATGAAAAGCAAAGTGTAATGTATCCAGGCAGAAAGAGCCGGATGACGGATAGAAGTGGGTCACATTAATACTTTTACCTCTTGGCTTCTCCGAGGCAGTAAATGATGCTGATTTCCCAGGTAAGAAAATTCTGGGGGATCTAACACCCTTATGAATTATATGGGAGATAAGAACCTGCAAAGAAGGTTGTATTTAAGTTGAATAATTCAGGCCAGAGTAGATTTGGGTGGCCTGAATTATCTGGGTAGTTGCCCTAATTCTTTGCTTTGACTGTGGAGACTTGGCTTTTGAGGGAAGTAGGTCATTCATTCCCCGAGATACTAGTTCCCCTCCTGAAGGATGAAAACTTACTTAAACGTGTGGAAACTTTTCACATCTGGATTGAATTCTTAGCTTGTAAAGGCATTTGTTCAATTGTGACCTCCGTGAGAGTCAGAGCAAGTCATAAGCAGCTTGGTGTTGTGTACGGAACCAACTCTCCCTGTCTAATCACAGCTCCAGGGACTCTGATTACAGGTGTACTCTTTCTAGCTGTGTTTAGTCAAATAAGAATAGGAGGCATCCTGTCAGTTTGATTTCATTTAGATAGAGAGCTGTTTTCTGCATGGCCTGTGTGCTTATCCCAGTGCAAATGGCAAATGACTTTTTAAAATCAGTTTCACCAAGAGGATGGTGGATTGTTGTGTGGGCTTTTTTTTTTTTTCCTCAGTGAAAGCTGAGAAAATTAAATGTTATCTGTAAATTCTCTGTTTCTCTTCTTTGTATAAGTCGTCTCTTCTAGAGAGGTATTTACATTTTATTGTTACCTTTAGATAGGCAAAAGACTGGTACCTGGCCTGGCTCTGGCTTAGTAAGATTGTGACATCATTCTGATTAAAGAAAAATATTTGTTTACAATTAAAATTAGTTGCCATTTTAGCAAGTGAGATTTTGGTTTAGGTCATAGTCAGAGATCGGGAAGACAAAACCTGTGACACTTCCTCAGTGGTAAAATTCTTGAGCAATGCCAGAAGCTTTCTTTGCTGTGGCTGCTTGAATATTGCAAATGGTAACTAAAGAAAATCTTAGGTGCTAAATATATAAATTCTAAATACATTACTAAATTTCAAATGCTATTTCATATAAAATCACATCAAAATATTAATTGTGAATAATGCGTATTAATGGCCAAAATTTGAATTAAAGGTTGTTTTCTAATAATCATTCAAGTTAATGGAAATTCAGATACTCTGACAGCTCAGATCAGATACACTATAAATGAAAATCACATCCCCCCAGTGTTTAATGACACAAAGAAAGTCATATCACTCTGTTGTAGCCTAGTGTCATGTATTTTTCTGGTACGGTATAGATTAGGATTCAGGAAGTCTTTGGCTTAACCTGAAATTCTGCATGTCAGGCAAGCTCCAGATGATGCTGTTGCTGCTGGACCACAGATCACAGTTTGAATAGCAGTGTTCCAGCCCCTTCCTCTGAAAAAGTCACAGTTCTTTTTATCTAGATTTTAATTACATTTTTATGACTTGGTTTTTACTAATAAGTAAATAGAGCCAAAGAGAAAAATTAGCTCATTTTATACAGATTTTATTTAACATTAGTAACTCTCCCAGTTGCTTCAAAACCTTCAGGTGTACACAGTGTTCACAATTTCCTCCATCACATTAACTGGAACACAACTGAGATGAGATATTTCCATACTGAAATACACTTGGGGAGTAATTCATAAGGTGGAAAGACGTATTAATGTGTCTGAGAAGTGTGATGAATTCTGTTTGACCCCAAACGTATTTGACTGGGATACTTTTTTCCTGTGTTACCCATGAAAACAGGTTTTTACATGGAACAGTATAGGAAGAACTGAAAATGGTGGAATTTTCTCTAAGTATAGAAGACTTTAGCTTATCATAGTCCATCTTCTAATAATATATCTCTCATGTACACTGTTATAATCTTATAAGAATATACTTCCATTCCTCCCTCATATCTTTGGTGCTTTTGTTAAGAATACAGTCTTGCTATTGTTCCTTCAGCCAGTTATCTGTAGTTGCATATATCTGAAATTTCATAATTTATCTTCTTCCTGAAGAACTATCTATAACTTTTCTCTCATCGCCTAGCTGCTGATAATGATTCTCCTTGCTATGGTTTGTCTGAAATGATGGCTTTATTATGCCATTATTTTTGAGATAAGTTTTTGCTGAGTATAGAATTTTGTATTGACAGTTAACTATTTTTTCTTTTAATATGCCAAATATGCTATTCTGTTGTCTTCTGGCTTGCATAATTTCTGGTAAGAAGGCTGCTGTAGTTCTTATCTGTCCTCCCCTGTCTGTAATAATTCTTTTTTCTTGTCTTGAAGATTTTGTCTATATCTTTAGTTCTCAGCAGACTGACTATGGTGTATCTAGATATGTTGGTTTAAAAAAACTTGTTTTACCTGCTTGGAGTCTCCTAGGGTTCTTGAATCTGTGATTTTTTGTCTTGATTAATTTTGGAAAGTTCTCAGCCATTATCATTTAAAATATTTTTCTGCCTTATTTTTGGTCTACCTTGTATTTCTGAGATTCTAGTTACATGTATGTTGCCTGTTTGATGTTGTCCCAGAGAGCTTGGATGCTGTGTTTTGTTTTTTCCCCCCCCATTCTTTTTCTATATGTGTTCAGCTTGGTCAATTTCTAGTTATTTATCTTTTAGTTTACTGATTCTTTCCTCAGTTGTGTCCAGTAAGCTGATGAGCTTTTTGAAGGACTTTTTTTTTTTTTTTTTTTACCTTTTTTATTGCTAGCATTTACATTAGAATATTTAAAAAATTTTTCACCCCTCTGGTGAAATTTCCTTTCTGTTTGTTAATCTTTTATATTTTCTACTGGATCTTTTATTATATTAATCATAGTTATTTTAATCTCTCTGTATGATATTTCTGACATCTGTGTCATCTCTGAGTCTGGTTCTACTGATTATCTCTTGGCAATGTTCTATGTTTAAAGAATTATTTTAAGATTTATTTTTAGCTGGGCACCGTGGCTCACGCCTGTAATCCCAGCACTTTGGGAGGCTGAGGCGGGCGGATCACGAGGTCAGGAGATTGAGACCATCCTGGCTAACACGGTGAAACCCCGTCTCCACTAAAAATATAAAAAATTAGCCGGGCATGGTGGCGGGTGCCTGTAGTCCCAACTACTCAGGAGGCTGAGGCAGGAGCATGGTGTGAACCTGGGAGGCGGAGCTTGCAGTGAGTTGAGATCGCGCCACTGCACTCCAGCCTGGGTGACAGATGGAGACTCTGACTCAAAACAAAAACAACAACAACAACAACAAAAGGATGTATTTTTGTGTTTCCTTTTAGTTTTGAATAAATGCCAAACATCAAAGAATAATAGAGAAAGAGGTAAATAGCATTTATGCCCAGAAATGAGCGTACCCTAATCTTATGTAAGGCTGTTAGTGTGGGGGTTTGAGTCAGTGTCTGGTTGAACTAGGCTGGGGTTTTGTTTCTAAAGTTGCCTTCAATGCCTCACAGGCTTCAAATTCCTCTCACAATGGGTTACTGTTACCTTCTGCCTCTGTGGTCATATAATGCCAAAATGCTTATCTCAATTTTCCCGCCTCACTCTCAGCTTCCAGCAGGCTCCGTATATCTGTGCCATGGAGGGGTTCTCTTTCCTTGCCCATCTTTCACCAGTAAATTAATTTTGCTTATTACTTTGTGCAAGGCTTATGGGGGTGGAGATGGGAATTCTCCCCATCTAGCTTTAGTTTTAGGCGAGTTCTGTGTGTCTAGATCTTAAAGGGAGGTCTTTTTCCGTGTTCCAGCCCTTCTACCCCTTTGTCTATCAAACTCTGCCTTGTGTCTCTGGAAGCTCTTGAAAAGTACGGAATCCTCTCTCCCAGCCAACCCCAGCCCAGTGACTTACAGCTTTTTTTCCTGTAAGGAGAAAAAAAGAGAGAAGAGTCTGTCAAAGTGGGCAGTATTTTTTTTTTTTTTTTTTTTTGAGATGGAGTCTTGCTCCTCGCCCAGGCTGGAGTGTAGTGGCGCGATCTTGGCTCACTGCAAGCTCTGCCTCCCAGGTTCATGGCATTCTCCTGTCTCAGCCTCCCGAGTAGCTAGGACTACAGGAGCCCGCCACCACGCCCAGCTAATTTTTTGTATTTTTAGCAGAGACAGGGTTTCCCCATGTTAGCCAGGATGATCTCGATCTCCTGACCTCGTGATCCGCCCGCCTCGGCCTCCCAAAGTGCTGGGATTACAGGCATGAGCCACTGCGCCCGGCCAGTGGGCAGTCTTTTATGTTTGCCTCAACTGGCAGCTGGTCACGACCTGAATGCCTGTGCCACCAAGGGACACTCCCTGCTCTCCTGCCCTTTTCCAAATATTTCTTGTGAGCACCCAGTGGGAGTCCATGGAGAAGAATGTGAACTCCCCATGTGTCTGGGGTACCCAGTTATTCTAAAATTATGCATTAGCCCACGTTTAAATTTGATTTATTCCATTATGGTGGCTGTCTCTTTCATGCTGTATCAAAGGTGAAAGAATTCATGTGTCCCATCTCTCTAAGGAGGACTTTGACTTTGAAATTCGGTTCTCTTGGTTGCCTTATTACCTCAATTCTCTGATGGCCCTAAGAAAATTGACGATTTTATAGATTATCCACATTTGTCTCAATGTTAAAAGGAGAGTGATGTTCTCCGGAAGCTTTCTACTTCTTAAGAAGCAGAATTCCCTCCTACATGGTTATGATGATGAGTGGAATTTGATGAGTATGGCTTGCCTGTTTGTTCTCATTCTATAAGGTATTTTGTTTTTATTCAGATTAAGTGTATTATCCCTTGGCCTCTTTTCTGAATGCCCTTTTAAAGAATTTTAAATCCTTTTCTTTCATCTCAAATCATGAGGTAACACCCTAACTTGCATGAAGCAAATCACATGTTTAAAATAATACTACACTTGTTTGTGCAACCAAGTCGTAATTTACTTGACCTAATTGGAGAGAAATGAGTTAATACATTATTAGAAAAATTCAGACACAATTGCTTGAAAAATCTGGCAATAGTTTTTCAAGAGACCTTAGCAAATCACTCACTGTTATGGGGGTGCTAAGAATCCTATATCATTTTAATAGTTTGAGTCACTTTTTAAGTCACCAATATTTGAAATAAATTTTTATCTGTAAATTTATTAACTTCAACACTGTGGTAAACAGAATAATGTCTCCCCACCCCCATCCCTGCTGTCACCAAATGACATCCATATCCTAATCCCCGAAACCTGTGAATATGTTACATTGTATGGCAAAAGAGATTTTGCAGAAGTGATTAAGCTAAGAATATTAAAATGTCGAGATTATCCAGGTGGGCCCAGTGTAATCACAAGAGTCCTTAGATGAGGGAGGCAGGAAGATCAGAGTCAGGGAAGAGGATGTGACCAGGGAAGCAGAGATCCTAATCAGAGAGAGAGAGAGAGAGATTGGGAGATGTTATGATGCTGACTTTGAAGATGGAGAATGGGGCACAAGCCAAGGAATGTAGGCAGCTACCTTTTCTCTTAGAGCCTCCTAAAGAACCCATGCTGCTAACCCCTTGATTTTAGGACTTTTGAATTCCGTAACTGTAAGGTAATAAATTGGTGTTGTTTAAGCCACTAAATTTGTGATAATTTGTTACAGTTACAGTAGCAATAGGAAATTAATATACAAGTTGATGTAACTTGTATTAAGTTACAAACTGATGTAATTTGCCCAAATTCATGCAGTTAGTCAGTGGTGAGCTACATTTGAACTCTGAGGCATATACCCCCAAATCTTAGAATAATACTGTACTTGTTTGTGTAGCCGAATGATAATTTGCTTGACCTCATTGGAGATAAGTGAATTAACACATTTTTAGAAAAATTCAGACACATCAATTGCTTGAAAAACATAGTACAGTCTATCTCTGGAATAAGGAGTGTTATATCCATTTGCCTAGGATAAGAGGACGCTAAGAATCATGACACTGCTCATTCTGTGAAAATTGATAACTTTTTTATGAATCTATATCCGCTAAAATCACAAAACAAAATCCATTAAGCCCCTCAAGTGATATTATAAAGGACCAATGTCAGTATTGCTAACTAAACTTGTATTTGACTAAAAGGCTTTTAAAATGTTGACATCACTGGGTCAACATTTCTTATGCTATGAAGACAAGTTGGATTTTAGCCTTTCAAACACTATAAACACTGTTCCTCGATAGTGTTAACAAGGATGACAGTAGCCAAAAATAATGAAACCAGCAGAATTTTATCTTTAATATGACTCTGGTACCTCTACTTCTTTATAAGGAATGAGTAAATATAATGCTTTAAACCAAAGAAGTAATTCTAGTAATGGGACTTTCAGAACCTGAGTCTTGTCACAAGGGCAGATATTTAGTAGCATTCAGATGTTTTGGTATATCGCCAATGTCCTGCCATGTAGGTAGCCGCCTCTTTGACTATGCTGAGAAGCATCCCTGGAGTATTCTTTTTACTAAATAGTAGGTTCTGGTTTCCGATTGCTTAATGGACTTTTGAATAACTAAAGAGAAAGCTCTCCCTATAGCTTTACAGAATAGAAGACTGCTAGATATTGCAGTGCCTTTTCTGAATCAGAATCCACTGGTTCCCCACTTTGACTCTTTTCATTTTTAAATGGCATAGGTTGCATTTGCAGTACACGTAACCCACTGGAATTAGGGAAACCAAGATTGTTGTTGGACAAGGGAATTTTTCCTATGTTATTATCCCATACTCTCTGTGCTTATAGAAGTTGCTCAAAAATGGTGTACAGGGGTGATGATGAAGATTTGTTTTGCATTTAGCAATAGTTTGTTACATAGAATAAGAAACTCAAACTGCTTCATAGAAAATAAATAATAAATCTTCCAAAGGAATCATCTGTGGAAGCAAAGAGCTTATATTAATTCCAACAATGATGGAAGGAAAAGTTCTGAAAATTCAAGTGATCCATTTGGAATTTGAATAAGTTATTCATAGATTATAATAATTTTCATTGAGTTCATATATAACGTTAACATACCTGATCTTTTATTGATTAACTCAACACACTTTTATTGAACCCCTGCTTTGCGTGAGGCACTATTTTAGGCACTGTGGATATGAAGATAGACAGGATAAAATCACTGCCTTCAGGGACCCACAGTCTAGTTGGTGAAAGAGATCAGTAAATTAACAAGTGGAAATAACATGATGAACGCAACCAGAGAATAATTTCTTTGGAGAAAATTGGAAGGAGTACCTCTACTGTTCACAGAGGTTGGGGTAAACTGTCCTCACAATAGAGGTGAAATCTGAGTTGAATTTTGAAGAATGAGTTCATTAGACCAGGAGGAGATGAATAATTCCAGAGTGAGGTAGGAGTTTATGCAAAGCTACGAAGATGTGAGACAGCATAGAATGTTCATGCAATTACAAGTATTGATGTAAAAGGTTATAGTGTTACAGTAAAGTGTAAGTAAATAAGAGCCAATATATCATTAAAGTCCTATATTCTTGCAAAGAAGTAGGGGTATTTTCCTGCAGGCAGTGGAGTCACTGAAGGTTTTAAATAACAACAAAAAATGATATGAACAGTGCTATATTGATACATAGCTTTTAACACAAGACTAAATGCAGTCATGCATTAAGTATGGGGCTATGTTCTGAGAAATTGGTCATTAGGCAATTTTGTCGTCATGTGAACATCATAGAGCATACTTACCCAAACCTAGATGGTATAGTTCGCTACATACCTAGGCTATATGACATAGCCTATTGCTCCTAGGCCACAAACCTGTATAGCATGTTACTATATTGAATACTGTAGACAGTCATAAAATACTGATAAGTATTTGTGTATCTAAATATGGAAATAGTACAGTTAAAAACATGGTATTATAATCTTATGGGACCACTGCTGTATATTTGGTTCATAGTTGACCAAAACGTCTTTATGGGACATGTGATTGTGTATTGTCAGGGCAGAGACCTTATCTCATTCTTTTTTATCTGCCCTAGTACCTCTCGTGGTACTTAGGACATAGTTGGTGATTAATGTGTAATTTTTGGATAATGTAGATTATTCCAATGATCATATTTAATATAAAGACCAATTCTGGCCGTTTCCTCATCCCCCAAACATTACTTTCCTGAGGAGAGGTTTTACTGGGGCATTGAGATGAGAAAATGTCTAAAATTCGTCTTCTGTGACATTAATCAGCAACAATTACATGTATATACATCTAAATCTGTCAGTCTAGATACCAATATGCTACATATGTACCAAATATCAATGCCAAGGTTTGCCCCTTATCTTTTAATGAACATCTTAATGAGATGTTTGTTTTAAAACTCTACAGGTGAGTGCAACTTCCTTGGTACTGGGAACAGTGTTCACAATAAATATGTAGATGAACACTAGCAGATAATACAGATAGATATTTTGATTTTTAATTTTTTATTTTTACTTTTATAAATAGAGATGGGGTCTCACTATGTTGCCCAGGCTGGTCTTGAACTCCTGGGCTCAAGTGATCCTCCTGCCTTGGCCTCCTGCAGTGTTAGGATTACAGGCGTGAGCCACTGCACCCAACCCAGATAGACTTTATGTATTAAAAAAGTTCAGCATTCTGGCTAGTGTTGCCATTGCCCACATTAGTTTTTAACATTCATCTAGTTATTTTGAAATTGTTAAAAAACCAAAGTATCTCCTCATTAGCTGGTCTTAGAGAATGATTGCTCATACTTGTTATGCTACTATTTTTTTTAATCTTTAATGTCATCAAGTGAAAACAGTTTGGACAAATTCCAGTTTTGTCCTATCAAAGATTAAAATGAGTCACAGAATATTGAAATTAGCCAGAGTTTGAACTTCAGCTGGTATGCACACAAACATACACACAATATGGAATTATTTTCATGTAGAACTCAGCAGATGGGATTCTGCTAAATTGGGGTGGATATTAAATAGGTTTAGAAGAACACATGGAAATGACTTGGTAGATCATGGAAGATAGATTATTGCACCCAAATCAAACAATCTGTGTAAAGCTCAAGGTACATAAGCTGCTAGGTTTCCTCTAGTATCTATTCCTTCCTTCTCCTGTAGTGGAAAAACTTTTTTGCTAGACATTTGGATACCTAGATAAAAGCAACGTATCTCAGACTCCCATTTAGCTGAATATGGCTATATAACCATCCTCTGGTCAATAGAATATGACTACAAGTGATGTATGCTACTTCTGAATTGTTCCCTTAAAAGAAAAGGGTATGTCCTTTCCTTTCTCTTTTTCCTTTCTCTCATCCTTTAACCAAGAACAAGGGTTTGGTGATGAACCACCTTCAACCATACAGATGACAGCACATCCTGGGTGTGACAGGGCAACAAGATGGAAAGAACCTTGCTCTCAACACCATGGAGCAGACATGGATCTTTATTACAGTAACTAAAACTTTATTCTAATATAGTTGGGAAGCAGGAGGAAGATGTTTCAGTCAAGTGCTTTGTGTTGCACCTAACAGAAACTCAATTCAGAATGTTCAAAACAAGAAAGACATCTATTAGCTGATGAAACTGAAAATTCTAGACGTAGACAGGCTTTGGAGGTGATTTGATCCAGTGGCTTAGAGTATTTTCAAGTTTGTGATACTTTTTGTCTATAATTCCTTCCATCTGCCTTCCTCTGTAAGTTAACAATATACTTGGGTTATACGTGTTTCTGTTAACACCCAAGGGGACAGAAAACTTCTTGTTCTTCAACCAGTGAGGAAAGAGGGTTTAATTTCAATTGGAACAATTTTAAGTCACATGTCTATACCTGAATTAATCATTATGGCCAAGATAATACCATAAACTTACTGACTTATCTTTGGGCTATTAGTAATTTTGGTAAAGGAGATGGTACCATTCTGATCAACTTAAGCCTGTCAGCATCACTGGGACTAGAAGAAGGGTCAGTCTAACTCAAGATTCATGGCTGATACTCAGTGGGAGAGGAGTGTAATGGGTGCTGGGAGGCATCTAGACAATGTTCACTATTGAAGATGAGGTGATCTAAGGAAAGAGCATGGGGACTTATGTGTTACAGGAGTGTAGTATATGCACTGTTGCGTGGGGGCAATGTGCTTAGGGTTGGATGGAGCTACTACTGACAGTGTTTGAAAGTCAGGGTCGGAATTTTGTATATATGAGTTGGCGATTTGGGCTGAGGCTTTGCTGAACATGATTTTTGATAGTAGGACAATAGCGAGTGTGTATTAGTATAACAACTCTTGAAAGAGTCTAAAGGAGTAAAGAAATAAGAATGTGTATCTGGTTAGCTTTTTGTTCTCATCACTGTGTGTGTGTGCATGTGTGTGTGGTGTGTGTGTGTGTGTGGTGTGTGTGTGTGCGCCTGTAATTGACAAGGTACTAGAATTTTTATGCATTCTGTGATAAAAGACCCTGGCATAGGGAATGAAACACACACATGCACATACTTACACACAGTAATTAGTTTTTTGACTAGATTTCTAAGATTACAAATTGGATATATTTGTTGCCATTGCTCTTGTTTTGATTTTACTTTGGAATGGAGTGTGGTGCTTCTGTACTTAAGAAAAAAGGTTGCATTTAGAATTCATCCCCACCTTTTATTCTAAGGACAGCTAAAAGTAAAGTTGGAGACCATAGTCACATGTCCTGAGTCACCTGCCTGTGCCTAGGATAGAACTCTGCTTCTGTCTCTCAGCAGGATGAATATCACTGGGTAATCAGTTTCTAGAAAAAAGTATTAGTTTTGTCTGGAACAAAGTAAAATGCTACATATTGAGTTCAAAATGTGTACTGGATGTTAATTAGTAAAGGCAGCTATGTGAATGCCAGGTCTCTGTTTCTCTGTAGAGTATGATGTATGTTCTTCAGATTTTGCTAGTTTCAGTAATTTGTTCATAAGGCTGTTATGGTTTGACCTTGGGACCCGAGCGTATTAATTGCTCAAGACAATATTTTTAGAGCCTTTAAAAAAAAAATCAGGCTAAGTTTGTCACATGATTTCAGGGAAGTTTTCATTGCTGTATTACCTTGCTATTGGCACATGAAGTAATACAGATCATTTCAACTCAGCATGACACAGTGAAATAGAAGCTTTTCTGTTCATTCTGAGGGGCACACACACAAAATTGCTTTTTAATAATTCCCCTCACTAAGAAAAATATTTACTAGAACTCCTAGGAAATCTAGAAAGAATTATTGACTATTTTTTGTTTCCTACTAGTATTTTCTGAAGCATCCTGTTTTACAATGTGCTTTTGAGGTTGTCGAGGTGATAATATTTACCATTAAGTGTGACTGGGTTAAAGTACATAGACCTTGGCATTTCTAATGAAATTGGAATGACAGTCAATACCAAAAGCATGGAATGGACGATTTTGACTCCTTTTTCACAATTGAGCCATTGAGAGTATTGTTGATGTTGGCCCTCCTTTAAATCCCTGATGATACTAAGGCAGATGTTATCTTGGCATTTTAAAAAATAAACAATTAAATCATACCCAGTTGAATGTGGCCAGTTTTCTATTTGGCTTTCCCATTTACTTACACAAGCATGCACACACATCCATGCATGTTAGTCAGAACGTGTGTGTGTGTGTGTGTGTGTGTGTGTGTGTATGTGAAGTCTTTTCTCTTTTCTCTCAGATTGAACTGATACTCTGATGTTTTCACTATTGAAGAGAAAAACTTACTTAGAGCTGCTTCTGGGAGGACAGTCCTTACCTGAAATCCACTTCCAGGATAAGATGATGAAGTGAAGCCAAATCACAAAATTTCCCTCTCCCAAAACCCAATGACATGCTCAAAGACAGAATAAATTTAAAACCCTTTAAAAAGTATGCTGGCAGCCATCAAATAATGGCAGCAGTACAGCCCCGTGCTATGTAGCAGCCAGAGAAAGAAGCATAAGACTCCAGGAACCTCCATGACTCCTAATTCCAATCCCTTACTTTCTGCTCCCTTGAGGTAGGGGAGGGGGCAGGAGAATGTGAGTAGACAAAATCCTAAGAAGTCTCCCATTCCTCCTCGGTGTAGAGAGAAGCAATCTGTTGCGTATCAGGCAGCCCTGGGGAAGGATTTGGAAAGCTCCCCCTATGCCCTCAGTGTCTCCTCAGAGGACAAAAAGACATCCAGGCTAACCTTTATAAAACTGACCAGGTGGAAAGAAAGCTGAGAGGGAATAAGGTGTGACTATAATTACCCAGAGCAAATTATGCTTAGCACTAATTGGTGATTTAGCTGAGTGGAGGACAAAGGATACAGTAAAGTAAATGATGGAGGTAAGGGCCTACAGGAAGAGGTACATGGAGGGTTCAGTTGTTAGTCCATAGTAGGATGTTAGTGTGGCAGAATGCACATCTTTGGCCTCTGTCTGTGAGGAGGAGAGTGGGATCCACTGCTGGCTAGAGGAAGGTGAAACAGAGGGAATAGGCACCATAGTCTTTCTGAATGAAGTTTCCTTGACTTTACCCCAAATTGGGATAATGAGACTAACACCCCTTGTCATAAAGGGGAATGAGACAATGTGCACCCGGGTGTAGCACAGAAAGGAGAGCAGCGTGCAGGTCTCTGCCACCCATAGCTGCCTATAGTGCCAGCTAAACTCGCCCCTGGAGGGAACCTGAAATTCTCAACTCTCAGACTGAACATACAAGAAGATGAAGAGGTGTCAGATAATATGGAGGAGAGCTGGGGAACATTATATTGTCTTGACAGAACTGTTCAGGTTAACCATGAGCAAGGAAAAGAAAACGTGGAAACTAGGATAAAGAATAAAGGAGCAAGAAGGGAAAACAAAAGAGAGGAGAACAGAATACTAAGGAGAGCTGAATTTATTTTGGAAGAAAACGACCCATGGAAATGGAAGTATCTTACCTCAATGATTGCTTTTTGCTATAAAGAAATTTAAAAGAACATGAAAAAAGGAAAATAAAGACAAAATGATAAGGCTATCGAATGAGATAAAAAAGGGAAATGCCAGAGCTAAAGAAATGAATTGAGGACCAAAATGATACTGTTACCAAAGTGATAGATAATTAGAAATAGATAGGAGAAGATAGGCATGAAGAAAACCTGAAATGACTTAGAAGAAAGGCTTCAAATAACCAGTGAACATAAAAGATACTGAGTTAAACATTAGAAGGTAATAGATACGAAACTCAAAGATGATACAGCCAAAGAAAAATCAGTATATCTGGGATAGGAAATAGAACAAATGAAAAAGAAAAAATATTAAAAAGAAATTACTGGAAGGGGAACATCACACACCGGGGCCTATTATGGGGAGTGGGGAGGTGGGAGGGATGGCATTGGGAGTTATACCTGATGTAAATGACGAGTTGATGGGTGCTGATGAGTTGACAAGTTGATGGGTGCAGCACACCAACATGGCACAAGTATACATATGTAACAAACCTGCACGTTGTGCACAGGTACCCTAGAACTTAAAGTGTAATAAAAATTAGAAAAAAAAAAAGAAATTACAAAAAAATCTTGAAGTAACTGATTTTACACATCAAAAGAGTAAACTTCATGCTAGGAAAATTTGATACAGAAACTTCAATGCCAAGACATATATTCTCTGATTAAGCTTTGAAGCCAGAGAATGAATTCTTCAGGCATCTTTCACACACAAAGCCAAATCCCCTAGAAGAGGAAAAATCAAGCTTCTATCAGAATTTTCTAAGGCAGCAATCAAAGCCAAAAGACAATAAGGCAAAGTGGAGAAAAATTATGAATAAAAAGTGGCACAAGAATTTCATATTATTATTAGTTCTCAATTTAAACATAAAAAAAGGAACACAAACCTCTGTTGCTACCATTCAGAAATGACTACTACTATCAATGTGTTGCCACATTTCCCACTACTTTTTTCCTAGGGGTGTGTGTGAGTGTTTGTGTGTGAATGTGACATATGTAATGAATGAGTAGATTGTTACCACTTAAAAAGTTACAGAATTACAGATTAGTCAAAATCTCCCAAGATGCACAACTAGACTCTAAGTTTAGTTTGTATATAATTCCATTTTCATTTTTATACTTTCATATGAAATTACCTATAAATCCATGTAAAACTTTGTGTATTTTTAACGTATTGTGCCGTATACATAATTTTTCAACTTGCTTTATTTCCTGACAAAATTTTTAGATTTGTCTTTTTTGATACCTATCAATGTTCTTTATTCTTTTTAACACGTATTTTATTACATTATATGTAGATATTTAGATTGTTTCTAGTTTTGTTAGTTTGACAAATAAAACTGCAATGGACATCCTAGGTGTCTCCTCGTGCACAAATATAAATATTCCTCTAAGGTAAACATTAGATATAGAAGTTATGAATTACAGGATTTATAAATTTTCTTGGTCTCAAGCATGTTGTTATACCCAGCCAAATTGTTGATGTCTAAGGAGGACAGAATATTTTCAGACGTGCAAAATTTTGAAGCATATAGTTCCTAGAAAAGCATCATTTCAATGAGGCTTTCAAGCTCATTTGCATGAAAGTTTACAGATTATTCATTATAATTAATTTTGTTTTCCTTTGTCAATTAAAGGATAAAAACACCTAATCATTTTAATAGATGCCAAAGAAGCACTTGATATAATTCAGTCTTTTAAAAAAGGAAGTAGTAACTTTTACCAGAATAGGAATGGATGATGGACTAACGTTAAAAAATAAACATATATCTTACAACATTAAATGTTCTCCCATTAGAATCATGAACAAATGCCATCCATTTTTATTACTTAGCATTTTCCTGTTGGCAAATGTACTTAGACCAAAGAAAGAAATAAAGAAAGGAGGATGTAAAATACTGTATATCAAGAAAACTTGAGAGAATCAAACTAAAAAAAAATCAAAATGTTGAAAGAACATGGTAAGATGAATGGTTACATAATTAAGTTTAAAGAAATAAATAATAGAAAATATGAAGGAAGAGCATACTTTTAATGATAATCAAATGATTAAAATATGTAGGGAAAAATTAACAATATTACATAATATACAAAAGGTTTTTGAAAAATTAAAAATCTGCCAAATGACATAAAAGTAGACTTACATAAATTTGTGCCTTATTCTTGAATAGGAAAATTATAAAATAAAGATATTAATTTTTCGTAAATTGACCTCTAAATAAATGCCAGCTGAAATCAATGCATCCTTATTGGAACTTGACAAGTTCATCTGGAAATATAAACCCATATAAATTGCCAGAAGATTACAGGAAGAGTAGAATGATAACCTATCAAGGTATGAAAATAAATTAGGAAGCTATAGTAACCCAGACAGCTTAGAGCTGAGAAAGAAATAGATCAATTGAAAGAATAAACATTCTTGTGAATGCAAATTCATGTAAACATTGGGTATTTAAAAATGAAGCATTTCAAATTAGTATTAAAAACAATCTGATAAATTACCAATGTATTTAACTGACTGACAGAAAGAACAGATCCCTTCAAAATCGAGAACTAAACAAAAAATATGAACAGGAACTTCATAGAAAAATAAATACAAATGCCAAACTAACATGAAAGACAAATATTATAATTATCTCATTCATAATCAAAGGAATGCCAAAACAATGAGATGCTGCTTTTTGCATATCTGATGGCAACATTTTCAGTGTTTGCTGATTCTCAGTGTTGGCCAAGGTAAACGGAAGCAGGAACTCTCATGCTGTTGGTAGGAGTGCAAATCAGTGCCTTCTTTTTCTAAAAGAAAATTTGGCAGGAATTCTCAAAAGAAAAAAAACCCCAACATACCATTCAGTTCAGCAGCCCCATTGCTGGAAATCTGCCTCTTGATAAACTTGCAAAATACATCAATTTATGTCTACAAGGATATTTATTAGAGCATTGTTACAAAATTCCGGGAAAAAAGTTAAATGTCCACTGACGGCAGTCCGGTTAAAAAATCAAAGTACATTCATACAATGAAATACCTGTGAATCATTACAGAGAATGAGACAGATCAATAATTGCTCATGTGAAGAGCTCAAAGATATATTTATTGGGGAAAAGGGTAAGAAAGAGCCCATCTAGTGCAATCCTTTATCAATAAAGTGTAAGAGGTTTAAACACAGGTATAGGGAAAGAAAAAGGTATAGAAATCGATTTAGGCTAATGTATGCATAAAATAATTCACTGAAGGATACACAAGAATGAACAATGGGTAGTCGGAAAGGGGGGGAACCATTTTTCTTTCCATCTTATGCCTTTTGTCCTGTTTGAATTTTTAACTTTGTGCATGTAGAAGTGTTATACAAATCACCCAGTCTACATGAGACCCCAGACAAAACAGCCCTGCCACCAGCCTCTTCCCCACCTCCCAGTGTTGTAATTCGGGCCACTTTTGACACAAGGTTCCCACCATTTTCTCCCTGTGAGGTGAATACAATTTTATCACATTCATGGCCATTTCTTTAGTTCTGACTTCACACTGGCAAGTAAACCTGCATAGAAGGAAGACAGAGATCCAGGCCTGCACTTCTGCTGCTAATACTAGCATCACTGACATCTAGTAAATGCTCACCAAGTGCTGACGAAGGGGGAGGAGAGAACGTTGTGTGAAGCACTTCATGTCTCTGGTCTCTGTTATTCCTCACACGGACCTATGAGACTGGTACTATTTTCACAGCCATTTGACAAGAGGGTAGACTGAAGATTATAGACATGTGGTTGCTTGCCCAGGACTCTACATCTAGTAAGAAGCAGGTCAAGGATTCAAGCCCTAGTGAGCCGCCACCGCAGCAGGAGAGCTTTTGACAGCTGTTACACCACCTCTATAGCTCCCCTAGTGGGGCTCAGCTCCACAGTGAGTCACAGAGGGCTTCCTGGGCCAGTGCAAATCATCATTTATAACATTATTTTCTTGATGGGGAGATGTGTTTCAGGTTCAAAACAGGGACTCAAAATAGACTTTGGGAAATGAAGCTCCTGTTTTATAAGCTGAAGACCATCTGAACTTAATGTTTAATTCTCTTCAGTAATAACTATATAGCAGAAGTTCCTTAAGTACTTTTCTGTCCCTTGATTGCTTTTCTCAAATACTTTCTGATTGCTCAATTTTATAATCTTTAGGACTACTTTTGGTATTTCAAAGGTATATTTTTGGTATTACTCATTCTGTTGCAGTTCGGTCACTAAGTTCTGACATGGTGACTCTTACAGCTAAACACAGTCCCAGCCAAGCCAATATTTCTTTCTCTTACAATGGTATGTTGCTCAGACAGCAAAGGTGAAATCATTGGCTGGAAGTTTATGCCAATGATGACATAATTATTAGCCTGCATATTCATCAGATTCTTTGAGCAGAAATTAATGGTAACTTTTCCATAGGTTATACGTTTTTGCCTCTTTGTCTTTTTCCTTCTTCCCCATCCTCCCTCTTTATCCTATACTTTTACTCTCTCTCAAAACTCTTTCTGCCCTTTTTCAAAATGAAAAATCTGAAAAGGGTCTTGCCAAGACCGGTTGTAATCGTCTCCATTACTAATAGCAATAATAATACTAACACTTATTGGGTGTCCATGAGCCATGCATTGTGGCAGGTACTTTATATTCAGTATCATTTATTACTTCATGTAAAAGAAAGGTAGAGGAGCTCAGGCCTGCACTTCTGCTACTACTGGTATTTCTAGCAGTCACGGCCACTTACTGAGTGCTGTGTTGTGGTTCCAGTCACTCAATTTCACAGGTGAATTAAGGCTCTAAAAGTTGCCCCCAAAGTCACGTAATAGTAAACAGTGTCACTTGACATCAAACCTAGGCCTATCTGACTGCAAAACCTCTGCCGTTTCCATGGACTTCTGTTTGCAACCAGACCATCTTGGTGGTTTGTTAATGTCTAGCAAGGTGCTTTTCCCTTTTTCTACTCTATGCTGCTTGTGGTCCTCACTGGGACATTGACTTCTATGAGCTATTGATGGGCTCTTCTACCTCTAAGTGGCTTCTTTCAATACCCTCCTGTTTTCTGATTAGAGGAGAGAATTTAGGTGCCTTGTGGCCAAAATGAGAAAGCACAGAGAAGACTTGGAAAGAAGAAGGAACTGCTTTTATGGATGGCTCTGTTGTCTTGTGACTGTTGGGGTTTCAACCTTTAAAGCCTTGCTGAGAGTAACTCTCTCTCAAGAGAGAACAGTGAGGACTCTAATCCTGGAGTCAGAGTCAAATAATAACATGATATTAATCTTCATGGGTGAATGGAAGGGTGGAAAGGGCAGGGGTGTGGAGTGAGGCAAGCTCATTCACCCAGCCTCTGGGGGAATATAATTCCAGCTCCATTGCTTAAGAATCACATGACTTTAAGCAAGTTGTTTTACCTTTTTCAGTGGCAGTTTTAAAAATATGTTTAATGCAGATAACAATAGTTATGGCATGGAGGGTGTGGTGGATGCTAAATAATAAAGTATGATTTCTTTAAGCAAAAATATTTGCCATTTGATATGCAAGCCAGATTAATGCAGGGAGATATGTTAATTTGCTTAAATAAGTTTCCAAACAGATGGGAAAGAAACAAATGTATTTAGGTAGAGACAAAGTACCAGATGACAAAATTTACCTTGGCATTCAGATCTGGGAAGTTTTATTTTTGTTGTAATTTTTCTTATGGGTTTTAGTAATGTGTTTACATTATTTGGCACTCAAATTAACTCATATAATGCAAAATATCACTTTTTTAAGAGGAGAAAAATAAAAATAAGTGATGCAGGAAGAAGTCAGATGAAACAGCTTGAGCACTGATGAGTTTCATGAATTAGATTAGCATAAATGATTGGAAGACACATTATTTTGTGAATGGAAAAGGTGTCCAAGGTAATACCTACAGCATTAGGAGTAGTTGAAACCCAGCCTTTTGGAACAAAAGCCGGGATATTTACAGTTGTAAGACAGAGACCTCTCTCCATTTGAAGCAACTACTGTGGGATGTATCCAGTGAGGTAAACTCTGTATCATCTCTACATTGTTGCAGGATCTATGAAAAGAAGTTAAATTGGAAATAAAATGTGACAAACAGATAGATCAATTTAGATAGATACAAAGCTATCAAGAAGCTCAGGAAGCCTTTATGTTATCAAAAGGTATCAATTCAAAAAGTGAAACTACATAGCTTGACAAATTCAAAAAGTTTACCTGCTTCCACTCCTATTTTTCATCCTGTCTTCCCTATAATAGATGCCCTGGTAATTACAGAAGCAAAAGTATCATTAATTACATACTCCTCAGCTACCAAGAGTTATTATACTTAACTGCAACAGAAAATATGAATTTGCACATGGCAGATAGTTTTCTTTTACAAAAATATTCAAATAAAGAGAGAATAACATATTTCCCCAAGTGAATTTTCAGTCTGAAAAAGAAATACTGCTGAATTTCCCTCCCAAAAGGCTATACCAAAACATATTCCCAAAGTATTTGTCAACAGTATTAAAGTAATATTTTCCCCACAGTACCCAAACCCAGAAAACAAACAGCAAAAATCTGTAGATTTGACCACAAACTAAACCTTTTGTACAGCCATAGATACAGTAATTAAAGCTGAAAAAAGTAATAGGAAGATTTTTAAAACATAAAGACAAGATTAACAATAAAAACATGTAATGAGTTCCAAGACAGTAATATAAAAAAAAGACAAATGACTTAATAGCAACTTTGCAAAGGATATGAAGAGTCAATCTGCAGAGGAAGAAATGACAAACAGCCAATAAGTATTTGTAAGGATCCACTGTCAAATGGAAACTTCTGGTTTCCTGTCTGGAAACCAGAAGTATGTGCATTTAAACCACCAGTTCCTTTTTTTTTTTTTTTGCCCCCAGATTGGAAAATTATAAGGTTATAAAATTCTATTACCAATTTTTTTGTTTATACTACACTTTTAATTCCTAGAGGTCTATCGTGCATTTTGCTAGCTGTTGAGAAAAACATCCCTTCATTGTTTTTGTTTTACCTTGTGTTATCCTCAAAGAAAGGAACCCTTGGTGTCTGATACCCCTGTGCTATTCAGATATCACTGGTCCCACTCCCTTCTCCCTTATTTAGGGAAAAGCAGAAGGCATGCTCTCACCATTTCCATTGCATCTTTGATTTCTGAGTCCAGAGGCTGCTCCATCACTGCTCTCAACAAGAAATACCAGCATCCAGAGCACTTTGTGAATGTAATCTCTTTGCTGAAAATCAGAGGGCCTGTGGTGGAGGAATCAATTCCCATGTCACACAACCTTGGCCACCTCACCTTCTCTGTCTCCCACGTTTCCGCTTTCCCAGCTATTTTGTCCTCCATCCCTTCCAAAATTCAGCACCCAGCCTCTTGAGGAATGTAATCTAAACCCCACTCCAACTGCTTCTCTTACAGGTTATAACCCTACCAGAACACCTTTCTTGCTTCCCTCTCTACTCCCCACCCCATCCAAAATTTTGGTGCTTATATTTTTTTCCATTTTATTGCACATACAATGGAAACTGGGAGATATTTGTGATGAACCAACCAAAAACCCATATATATAGGCATATAGGGGTGTATCTCAACATAGGGATGAAGATATAGATTTGATTAGAAACTTAGCCACTAACTGAGTGTTCTTGGACAGCTTTCTTAACCTTTTTTCTGTCTTGCTTTCTTTGTCTGTAAAATCAGATTGATAGAACTTTCCTTCTGAGGTGGTTGTGGGGAGTAAGTGGGATGATATCTGCAAAATGTGCTAAGTGCTTATTAGCACAGTGTAGGGAGTCAACATAGTCAGGGCCCCTGCAGCCTCCTCAGAATGATCACTCAACATAGACTGCATAGTAGACTTTAGTCATCTTGAATGCCCTCCTGCAGAACTTTAAATAATCATTCTCAAAAAAAAAAAAAAAAAAAAAGAGAGAGAGAGAGAAACTACACCAACAGGTAACTGCTGCTATTCAGTAACATTGTATAGCAGCTACCTGAAAAATATGTTGGTGAAGTACATTACTTTTCTTGCAGCAATAGGGCAGCTGTAAATCAGGGTCCTAGATTATAAAAACAAAACATTATAGCCTCTTAGAAAATCATTATGAAGCATTATTCTACCTTATCCATTTAGTTACATTTTGGCTCTTTATTGGCTCTTAATAATTAATTAGGTAAGAGATGTGGGATAAAAAGCTGACTTAACTTCTTTCCATTCTTGCAGCTGTGTGCAGTGAAGTTTTATTGGTGCTTTAAAATGTTTCTGGCATTGTCAACCCAGGGGAAAAGTGCACTATCTAAATTGGCAGAAAGTTATTTAAACTTTTCAGCTTTAATTCTTGCTCCCAAGTACTTTTCATTGTAAAAGGAAAGTTCGAAACCAAGGATTAAAACATGAATCTGTTTTCTCCTCTAACAGATTTTGTTAGATAGTGTTGCTGGTTGACTATCTTTCAGTAACAATGCCTTCATGACCCACTTTACTGTGAGTCTGTGTACTCTTCTATCATATGTCTTAATCTGTTTGGGCTTCTGTAGCAAAATACCATAAACTAGATAGCTTATAAACAACAGAAATGTATTTCTTGCAGATCCAGAGGCTGGGAAGGTCAAGATCAAGGCAGATTTGGTGTCTGGTGAGGACCAATTTCCTGATTCATAGATGGTGCCTTCTCACTGCATCCTCACATTGTAGAAGGGACTAGCTAGCTCTCAGTGGTCTCTTTAAAAAGGCACTAATCCCATTCATGAAGCTGCCTTTATCATGGTCTCATCACCTTCCAAAGGCCCTACCTCCTAATACCATCTGCTTGGGAATTAGGATTTCAACATATGAACATTGGGGGGACACAGCCATACAGATCATAGGATCATATCTTCATGAAATGTTTATCTTTTGTTCCAGAAATATTTCAAAAGCTGTCTGTAATATATTTTTGAAGTAATTCTTGTCTAACTTATTCACTTTAATTTTTTGCAATTTTGTAATTTTAATCAAAGCAAATACCCAGGGAATTCAATATACAAGAAAAGTAAATTTTAAGTTGTAGTTACTTTGGGATTTCTTATCATTTGTAAACATCTCAATGGCAAATAATAATGGGAATATGGGAAAAAGGGTACATGGAAACTATTCATGATTACTTAGAGGGAAAAAGTATTGGCCAGAATGGAATATTTTATGGCCATTAAAATGACAAGTGGTGTGAACCATGTCAGAACATGGGGCTAGGTTTTGAGAGTAACATTGAGTAGAAATAGCAGACACTGAAAATTATATCCTAATTAGAACGAGGCAAACCATATTTTAAGTTTATGTTCCACTTAACCGTTCTGTTCCAATTGTTGTTGCTGAATAGATTCATATTCATATATGCATATTCAGCAACAACAATTGTAAAAGAACAGTAAGTGGAACATAAACAGTCAATGACTGACACTTTGGAGATTTTTGTTTCTCTAACAGTATTAAATTCTGTAATAAAGTTATTTTAAAACAAAGAAAATGGCCCAAGAGGTGTTGCTCTGTTTTTTTGTTCAGTGAACAAGCAGAAGGGAGCTGGCTGAGTGATGGGGAGCATGGGCCCTGGCATCAGGGAGACCTGGGTTTGGATCCTAGGCCCACTTTTGGTGCAGACACTTCCATTTCCTTATCTGCAAAATAGGGATAAGACACCAGTTGCACATGGTTGTTGGGGTACTAAACAAGATGGTGGAAGTAAAAGGACTCTTTATGATTATGATATAATTATTACATGTTATTACATACTGATAAACATGCCTTCCATGCAGGTGCCATGCCCTGGAGTGGCATCCAGTGATAGTACTGTAGGGAGAGGGGTGATGGAATCAGAATTTGGGGGGCTTCCTCTCCTTCTAAGACAGGTGTCTCCACTTCTAAGATCATATCCATTGCTGTTACAAGGTGCAGATGCAGTGAATAAATATTTATGGAACTAATGATATTGGGACACCTTCCTATATTTACCTTGCTCTCTATGATACAATTGGATTCACTACTACCAAAATGAACTTACGTTGTGGCAATCCACAGCCTTCTCAGTCCTTTATTTGTGAGAAGCAATGAGAAGAAACAAAAAGAAATGAAGTTGCCTTAAATAGGAAAGAAAAAAGAAAAACAAAACAAAACAAAAAAATGGTCTGTGACGTCTGAGATTTGCCCTAGACCTTGTCTCTTGCTTTCTGTAGCTTCTTAATTCACTTAAAATGATTATGCTCCATATTTTTTCTTGAGTTTGATAACCACCAGCTTTGATTTCCTCTGGAATGGTTGGCACCATTAGGTAATGCTTTCTTCTGTTAAATGGTTTTCTTTCCCCTAGCATCCTCTCAATTTCATGACAATTGGATATAAGTCCAAGATGATATTAAGTTTTGCTACTATTTGACATATATCCTCATTTGCTAATTTGAATTTCTTAGTTTTTATGGCTGTTCACATGCTAGGAAGGTTAGGTTTCAGTATAAACATTGTATTTCCTAAGAACCCTCCATAAACCTCAGGATGGAATTCAGTACCTCCTCTCTACCCTTCGTGGCACCCAAAAATACCTCTTTTACAGCACAAATCACAGTGACCTCTAACTGTCCACCAGTTCGGCTTCCCACTAGCCTGGGAGTTTCCTTAGGATGGGACCATGGCTTTTCACCCTTTATCCTCAGCACTTACTCAGTGCCTGGCACAGTGGTAAATGAGGGATCAAGGCCAGAATGTGCAGAAAATACCAATTAGTGTAGAGTGATCTATGATTTTTCTTTGAAGTCCTGGTAGAACTTCAGCGTAGCAAGGGAAACTTGATGATTCTGGGCTTAAGTTCCTGCCCTGCTATTGACTAGTGACGTAATCCTTGCTAAATCATTTAATACCTGTGCCTTAATGTTCTCCTCTGAGATTGCAGGGTGAAAGTGGGGGGAGTAAGACAAGCCATGAGGTTATGAGCAATAATTTCAAAACTAAGCAACATATAGACAATTTAAATGTGTATGCAGAGAGCTGGGCCAGGACCAGGGAAGCAGTAAGTTCTCTAAAAGAGGGTCAAGCAAATTCTCAGAATCACTCAGCAGCCTGGTGAAAGTGTTCCAAAATGCCATGAAAATGCCCAGAAAATGAATATAATGTACCAGGAGGAGAGTATGATTTTCCTCACATGCTAGGAATCATTTTCCATTGTCTACTGCTTGGAATAAGAATGTTGGGACTCTTGTCCCCTTTGCTGGCTCCTGCTCCTCGGTCTACACCTGAAATGGAGATTTGGTTCATTGGAATTCTGCCTTCCCCCTCTGCAGGATCTCCCTGTCACCTGTGCGTGCTCATGGTCCACCTGCCAACATCACACTGAGGTTTCTCACATTCATTTCTCTAGCCCAGTAAGCATGTTTAAAGTATGTTTCCCAGGCAGTTTAAGGCAGCTTACATATTAATAGAATTTATTTTCTACCTCCCCAAACCTTTTTCTCCCCTTCACATGACAGAAAGTTATACTACCATCCACCCAGTTGGCCTTGCCCTAAACTCTGAGATTACCCCAGACTCCTCCCTCACTCTTAGCTTTCACACTCCATCTGTATCAAATCCTATTGGTTTCTTTTTCTTGAATAACTCCTGTATCTACTCCTCTCCATCCCCACTGCAAGGGCCCTTATTAACTGCTTCCCTGGTCCTGGTCCTTATTACTGCTCTCCTGGACTACTGCTATGTCCTCTTCTATTCTGATCTTCCAGTTTCTAAACTTCCCTGCCCCTCATCTGTGTATCACACTTCCAGAGTGACTTTTCTGAAATCAGGTCAGATCTCCCTTGATTAAAGTCCTTCAGTGACTCCGCATTGCTATAGCATAATATCTGAAGTTCTTATATTGCATATGAGGTCCTCCCCAACCTGACCCTGTTCTCCCTCTCCAGCCTCAACCTGTGTTCCTGCACCTACAGTCTGTTTGCTTGGTCTCAGGGGCCTCACTCTCATGTTCTTCCATCCCTTTGCTCCCAGGGTTTCTTCCACCCTAATTCCCTTATTACTGGTCTATTTGGTAAGCACTTGCTTATATATATATATATTTTTTTGTCTTTTTTTTTTCCTTTTTATGGAGAACGGGGTCTCGCTATATTACCCAGGCAGGTCTCGAACTCCTGGGCTCAAGCTATCCTCCTGCCTCTGCCTCCCTGAGAGCTGGTATTACAGGCGTGAGCCACCGCACCCGGCCACACTTGCTTATATTTTAAGATTCATTGCCTTTCAGTACAACTGCCCACCCTCTTCTCCATATGCCTGCTGTATGGTTCACAAATATCCTAACTTGTGTAATATTTTACTTGACTTATTTGTTTACAAAATTCCCTCACTCAAATAGACTAGGAGGCTCTGAAAGAACTATGACTTGTTTTATTCCAGTGTCTGGCACAGAACAAAGCATGCAGGGAGCACTCAATAAATATTGGACGAATGCATGAATAGGTATGGTCTCAAGCTCTATCACTTACTGTGACTTGGACAAATCATTTAGCCCACAGAATAGCGCTTCTTTATCTTTAGAAAACAGAGTTTAAAATATCTGTAGCACAGGACTTTGTGGGAATTAACGAAAGCCATTCATTAATTCAACACATAGCTTACAATATGCCATGATGAGAAAAAGCATACGTGGTTCCTGCTGTCATGAAGCATACGATATAGTTAGAGAGAAATTAAAACGATCACAAAAATAAATATAAAATTACAACTGTGATTGCTTCAAAGCAGAGCCATGTGACGCCAAGAGAATGCATGATAGAGGTATTAACCTGGTCAAAGAAGTCAAGGAAGCCTTCCTTCAGGAGATGATGAGTGAGCAAAGATCTGGAGGATGAGAAGGAGCTACTGGGGAAGGGGAAGGGGAAGGAAAGCATTTTTTAGGCAGGGACAGCACATGCAAAAGCTCATTAGAAAACAGCACATCCAGGGAACTTAAAGCAGGACAGTGTGCCTTGGATGCAGGGAACAGGAGTGAATGTGGTACAAAAAGAAGCTAAAGAGACACATAGAGGCTGCATCATGCCACCCTGGATTGGCACAGGAGAGACACAAAGTAAATATCAGGGTGTTTGTGTGTGGGGGGGTTTTTTGTTGTTGTTGTTTGTTTGTTTGTTTTGTCTTGACTTGCCTCTGTTTTTGATTTCTGAGGACTTAGATAGAAAATGGAGGGAAAGAGGTGATTATGTTTTGCTGGAAATACAGTGTCAATCTCATGAAACACCCACACCTTCCCCAAGAAAGGAGGAACATCCCTTTGGTCCTAAGGAACTCCTGAAAAAAGGGAGAAAAAGGGCTGGGATTCAGGGCCCAGCATTAAAACTTCCTTTAGCTGAACTGAAGAAGACATCATAAACTTCCAGTTTACTCTAGAAAGAGATTGTTTGGAAGGAGTGCCACCAAGTCAATGTCCAAAGGGAAAAAGAGACCATCAGTAGGTACCAGTCATGATAGAAAGGCATTTAGACAGGAAAGCCACAAGGTCAGCACACACTTAAAAAGATACATTGCTAAAATGGTATGTGTGTAGCCTTGTTGCATCTTTAGTGAATATAATGTGGTCTATTTCCAATTGATGAGTAACTATTATTGAGAGAAGAGGAAGTGTTGAGGGGTACAAAGTCTGTGGGCGAAGAAGAAAGACAATCAAACACAAAAGCAAACAGACTCCCAGGGATTTTAGAATATGCTTCTAAACCAAGAGAAGATGATGAATCATCATGCCTATGATGATGGTGTGCACCATTTGCTCTTCTCCAGTAACACTGTATCAGACCAAAGACAGTGCAAGGTAGAGAGTCTCATACTCTTCTGCAGTATGGCCAGAATTTTATTACTGAGATTTCCATGCCTGAAGGACCACATCTGCTCATGCTGACATGTTCAGTCTTCCTAGGTAAGAGACATGTCACTCTGTGATGAACGCTTGCCTGTTGTAGCCTTTCAGTGATGGCAGGTGGATTATTTTTAGTTTAAGTGCTGTAACTCAATAAATAATTTAGAATATCTATGGGAGTTTCAGAGTACCAATTAATCTCACTCATGTCCCTCTGAGTTCTGAGCCAATCCAGTCAGATTGAAGCCTACATTGTTGCTTTATTTCTGGTAAACTGAGTTGGAAAGCCAGCCTGGACTTGTGGTAAAATAGGTTTTTTACGCCTCCTCCTGAAAGAAATTTTTCATCTGGTCCCCAGCAGAGCCTCCTACTGGATGAAGGAAAGGATTGACGTGAAGCTCCAAAGGAGCATCAGAGAGGGTAAGAGGCAGGCCACAGGGAAGACCCCACACAGCACAGGAAGGCTCAGCCTCTTCTGGTTGAGAACAAATGAGATGGAGAGAAGGGCTAAAAATCTCTCACCACTTTCAAGATGAACAAAGTTCCTATTTTTGACTCTCTTAGCCCGTTTCATGTTGCTATATTAGAATGCTACAGGTTGGGTAACCTATAAAGAGAAAAATTTATTTTCCATAGTTGTAGAGGCTGGGACGTCCAAGGATGAGGCCTGCACCTGGTGAAGGCTTTGCTGCATCATGGCATGGTGGAAGGCAGAAGGACAAGAGAGCATGAGAGAGCAAGAGAGCAAAATAGGGCCAAAGTTGTTCTTATAGCAAGCCCACTCTCACAATAACTAACCCACTTCCACTATAACATTAATTCATTCATGAAGGCACGGCCCTCATGACCTAATCCACCTCTTACTAGGCCCCACCTCCCAACAGTGTTGCATTGGGACTTCAGTTTCCAACACATGAACTTTGAGGGACACGTTCAAGGTCCATAGCAATGAACTTTGTCAGGAAGAGGAAGAGAAGAAGACAATGGCTCAGCAACATCGTAATGTTGGCACAGGGTATTTATTCTCGAAGATACAATAGACTTTTGACTACAGAGCAAAAAGTGATAGAAAATGACTAGGAAAGTGCTAGAAATGCCCTAAACTTGATTATAATATGACATTAATTGAATCATATTTATTTCATTTTTAAATTATTAGATATTATTTATACTGATTTATCTTTGCTACCCTTAATTTAAAACTTCTTATTCCTGGTTGTGAGAGGAACAGTTCAGACTTCAAATGGCTTCTCTTCTTTATTTCAGTTAATAGAGACAACTTTCTGCTGTATGAAAGAGAGATCTTTTTAACAAATCCGATGACCAGTCCACAATTGTTACTGCTTCTCTGCAGAATGTATTAAAATGTACATGGAATAGAAGATGTACTTGTAAAATATAGAGTACAGAGTGTTTTATTTTTGGTCTGGAGATGTATCATCTTATTTTTCAGTTCAATTTCTGTTACTGTGTGATCTTACTCTCACTCTGCGTCAATTTTCTCTTCTGTTAAATGGAAATAATTAATAGTACCTGACTCATGGGGTCGTTATAAGGATTGAGTGAGCTGATACTTGTAGAGGATTTAAACAGTATATGACACATGGTAAGCAGTTTATAAGTATTAACGATCACCACCGTTATGCAGTGAAGAAAGCTTCCGGGAAAGATGCATCATGTTCAGAATACTGGCGCAGGATTTGTGTAAGCTACAGTAATTCTAGCTGCTACAAAAAAGGTCAAAAGTGTATAATTCCTCAATTAGAATACAGGCTTATTTCTTACTCTCACATAAAGTCTAGAATTTGTGTTCCTAATTAGCAGGCAGCTGGCCTCAAAAGGTGATTCAGAGACCCAGGGCCCTTTCATATTTGGGTTCTAATACTGTCTGTAATATGAGATTTTCAAGGTTTTATGGGACGGTGACATTCAGCCAGTAGACAGAAGATGAGAAGTGTCTGAGATACTGCCCTCTGAACTCAGTCTTGACGTGGCACTCATCACCTTTACAAGAGCAGTTCTCATGGCCCCACCTAAGAAGAGAGCTGGGAAATGTACTCCCTGGCTGGAGAACTACATCCTGACTGTACCTTATAATATGGCAGAGTGGCATGAATAGGTGGCTAGGTAGCCATCTCTGCCGTAGATGTGAAGGAGGTTTCTGTCTGTTATTGCAACAGTTTTCCCCTGAAATGTTAATCCAGTCAAGCGTTGTAGAAGTGGTTACTTGGATGTTTTTGCCTCTTCACTTAATGAGAAAAAGATAGTACTTTAATCATCAAGAAATTGTTCAGAAGAGTGACTTCTGATCATGTGGTCTCCTTGGGGCGATATTTATGAGCTGGCTGTTGGCTGATTTTACCATACCACTCCTCAGTATCAACTGTAGTCGTGGTGACTTATTGTGACTAGACTTATCCACATTGATAATGGCTTATTTAGAAAGGAACATTAAGAATACACATATAAATATGAGATTCCAAATGAAAATTACTTATATTTCGTTGGCTTCATGTGCTTTTATTTAAGGCTTTTAGGGAGGAGAAAGCAAAGTAAAGAACTGGACTACTTTGAACTGATTTTGATCAGTATGGAGTGAAATTGCCAAGTAGCTTTCAGTCGTATTTTTGGCCTGCATTATTTGCCTAATTACTTTAGCTCTCAATTTTGACCATGTTGACACAGCTAGAACAGCAGGCAACACAACTGAAACTGCGGAGGTTGAAAGAAACCAACCCTTCAGAGCCAAATTATAATAATCTATACAGTGTTATGTAGATTATAAATCATCTTTACACTTTAATTCAGAGTCGAGTCCACATTCTTATAAGTGGAATGCAGAATGTTTTAGGAGAAAACTTCAGCATGTTAAACAGTCAGTTTACTAAGAGACTCACATTCTTTGTCATAGAAAAATAAAGAGCTGTGCCATCATTAACTCAGCAGTTGCATTATGTTTTAATTTTGCTACTTAAAGCATCTCTTTCATGTAAGTGGAACTGTCAGTTCACTATAGACACTCTTTACCATAATGTGGATACTTGCCCAAATTTGTAAATCTGACATTCTGTTTCACAAATGTGGTGGATGCAGCTTTATCCTAATTTTTCAGTACTGGATAAATAATGAACTCTATTCACATGAAAGACAGAAAAGAAGGCATATATGAATGAAATGTCCAGATAATCTAAAATCTTCATTTTAGTCACTATGTTTCCCTTTCTGAAAGGGTCAAAAATGAAGAGGATGGGTTGAATATTTATTTCTTTTTCTGTCTCGTGCCTTTTTCTTTAATCTTCTCTTGTTTAAGATAATTAATGAGATAGTAAAAACCAGGGTAGAAGAAAGACAGTAAGCTTTTAAAAAGCCAAAATAAATCAGCTCTTGAATAATTGAAAAGAGGCAGTGTACCGCATACACTTTTAACATCGTGCTCTTGCCCCCATTAAATCTCAGATACAGGGTTATGAGTTGGTAACTCAGGTGGGGAAACTGTCTTTAGGAGATTCTTAACTTGATGGAAAGACTGTATCTGATTCTCAATTATGGAAAATTGAGCTTTCAGAAGATCCTTAAAGGCTTAATGGAAATTAGAGTATTTGTCATCTGTAAATAAATATTGCTGTGGTTAAAAATAAGTTCTGTCTTTTTTGTGCTGATTTATTTATCAGAAACTAACTTTTTAAAGGCATCAGAAGATATATAATAGACATATAATACTTCTTCATTTATTCTTGGAACCACAACACTGAATTACATGACATAGTACTATCTTCAGTTTTTTCCTTATTAGACTTAATAAGATAGTATTTTCACTATAATGAGAAATAAATGATGAGAATTTTTTTTCTAATGTAACTAACTGGGCATGGTGATACTTCATAACTGATGAGTTTGAATAGCCTTTGAAAATGACTCATAGATTTAGATTTTACTGTCTTTGGGGTTCTTTGATAAGAAGCTACTTAAAATAAAATGTTTAATGAAGTACTTTAAGATAAGGAATTATATCCTTAATTAACAAGTTTGCCATTATATTAATTTATAGCAAACCATCTGAAATTAATTGCTCTGCAGTTTTACTGTAGCTTTATTCATTAGAAACAGAATGCAGCATAAGCTGGGCATAATCTGAAGCTCATCTAAGAGAATGCAAAGAATAGTGGACAGAAGGATTGCGTTATAAGGCTGGGCCATTTACTGGACTTCGTTCACAGGGATTAGAGACATAGCTACAGGATTTTATAAGTATTACATAATTTAATTTTTTCTAACCTCTAAATTTCCCACCTCTAAAATGGTCAAAAAAACCAAAAAAACAAAAAAAACCCAGTCCTTTTTTGAGTAGTCATGATTTTATTAATGGGTTGCCTAAGGTATTTGAGAATCTTAGATGCTAAACAATGAAGGACAAAGACTATGAGCCTCATTCATCTTGGGGGATGAGTGTTTTCTACAGCCCAGGCTCTCCCTATATCAGAAAAGCAGTACCCTAAAAGATGTGCATCATAGTTTTATGATTTAGCATCATTTTAGCTAAGGAATCAGCCAGGAGCAATGATTTCCTTTTGCTGTATTTCCATTGTTTTTTTTTTGTTTGCTTGTTTGTTTGTTTGTTTTATTTTTGTTTTTTAATATTAGGGAGAAAGAGGAAGGAATTGGGCTGTCACATAACTTAATCTGGAAAGATATAAACAACAGTTTATATCTTTCGCTTCCTTCTTTTGCTTCCTCTGTAGAACTCAAATTACCTAATAGCATGCTGAGCACACTAAAGGCAGTTAAATGTACTTGCACATGCACTGAACAATGGAATTGGAATATAATTAGAACATTTGTAAAGAAAAGTGACTAAGAAGTAGAAAAAAATCTATGGGAGATAACATAATACATTCAAATTTAAAATCATTTCAGGATCTTTCTAAAAGATGTTTGAACAACAGGTTGATTAATATCCTTTTGTTTTTTAAAATCCAATTGCATTATATAAAAACAAACAGATGTTTAAAATATTGTGTAGACAGAACACCAATTGATTAACTAAAAATTTTATTTTTCAGTTAGTAGCATGTATTCTCAGTCTTCAGATATAAAAAGTTATTTCAGTGCTATGGTCTTCAAATGTTCTATTTGTTCAGCTTTTATTAACTTTTTTAGTGTACATATTATCAGAAGTAATTACAAAAGACATGCAATAAATAATGAATAGTATAGTGGAGTCTAAAATAAAATGGTTATTTGACAATTTAAATGCAGACATTTCTTCTTACCGCGTATCTGATTGTCTAATAACTTTTAAAAGCACAATGCAAAATGGCATGAATCTATACATGAGTAATTCTTCTGGGAATGCTGTCTCATATCCACAGGAAGCATAATTGGGATGACATAAAAGCCTTCTATTTACTGATGAGGATACTTGAACATGAAGCACTTCTGTGAGATTTTCACCATATGGGAGAAGTTACTCCATTCCACAGCTTATTTGAAATTTATGGTGGATACATTCTCAGTGAAAGAATATCTTTATGACTTCCAGCAGCCATTTGGCATTTATTATGAAGTATTTTCATGGCTGAAGATACAGTTTTCTGTTACTAATATGCCTCACACATTGCCATGTGTATGTGGGATGTGGGAGTTTAATAAATACTATTTGATGATAAGACTTAATTTAGGCATGGCATTTTATGAAAGCTTGTGATTCACATGCCTCTGTGGTGCTCACAGATGCACTTGAGTTTTGGTTTTGTAAAAGTTAAGAAGCCAAGTTGACACCTTAATAAGCAACGCCTGCACTTCTTGCACACATTTCAGACTGATGGGTTTACCAGCAACTCTGCTTATTCTTAGCCAACCCATTGGGTTAGCAGTCTGCTGATGACCCCTGTTGAGGCCTGAGGTTTCATTTGATTCCATGACCACAGGTAGCTTCTTGGTCTGATCCAACTGTTTTGCAAATATGAGACCAAAATGTCCACTGGGAGTGAAAATATGAATGGGCCCTCACAAATCCATCATGGCTACAGAGAGATAATACAGATCATGTTGATGAGGGACGACTTTGATATAGAAAGGAAAGCTCATGCCATTTCAGAATTTTTTTTTTTTTTTGAGACAGAGTCTCACTCTGTCGCCAAGACTGGAGTGCAGTGGTGCGATCTCGGCTCACTGCAACCTCTGCCTCTTGGGTTCAAGCAATTATCTGCCTCAGCTTCCTGAATAGCTGGGATTGAGATGCCAGCTGCCATGCCCAGCTAATTTTTTTGTATTTTTAGTAGAGATGGGGTTTCACCATCTTGACCAGGTTGGTATTGAACTCCTGACCTCGTCGTGATCCACCCACCTTGGCCTCCCAAAGTGCTGGGATTACAGGCATAAGCCACTGCGCCCAGCCAACAGAATTCTTAAATAAAGTATTTAAGGTTAGTAAAGCCTTCAGGGAAATGAGCCTGGTTTGAAAATCTAAATCTTTATTTTCATTTTTGAATACCTGTAATTAATTTGATCAATATCAATTCTAATGAATTTCTGGGTTTTGAAAATAATGCAAAAATACATATACACATAAATACATATATAAAGCTTTACCATAACATTAAGGTTCTTAATGATAAATTCTGGGAAAGAACCACAGAAATGAGTAGAGTTCCGAGAATACTGAACTCGCCTTACTGCAAATCTGATGCATTTCCAAAGTCCAGACTTCTAAACAAAATGAAATCATGCATTAGTCTTTGAAATCCTAAGTTCTATGTCCTTTTTTTTTTTTTTTGAGACAGAGTTTCGCTCTCGTTCCCCAGACTGGGGTGCAATGGCACAATCTCGGCTCACTGCAACCTCCACCTCCCAGGTTCAAGCGATTCTCCTGCTTCAGCCTCCTGGGTAGCTAGGATTACAAGCGTGCGCCACTATGCCCAACTAATTTTTGTAGTTTTAGTAGTTATGGGGTTTCGCCATGTTGACCAGGCTGGTCTCGAACTCCTGGCCTCAGGTCATCTGCCCACCTCGGCCTCCCAAAGTGCTGGGATTACAGGCATGAGCCACCACGCCTGGCCCCCAAAGTTCTATGTTCTTTTGGCTTTGGGTTTATTTATTTTATTACGTTCCCATATGTAGTGTCAACTATACCTGACATTTTTCTTAAGAGTCAGACCTTTGCTCATTCCATGGTCTGTGCCTGGGAAAGGTAGGGTTCCTTATCTCCTTTTGCCATTCAATCCACCCATAAAACACTAGTTCCTCTGGGAGATTCTTCCTTGTCCCACAAGTAAGAAAAGACACTCTCTCCCGTGTATTCTCACAGCACTTTCTCCTTCCTGTATCTTCCGTTCATTGTCTTTCATCACAGCTGTCACAATGTACTGTAAACTCCTGGAGGGCAGCACACTGCCTTACTCACCTTGCAATCAAGGTGAACTGATGTTATCAGGACTTAGGTAGACTGTTGTGTGATAAAGGCAAAGAGGAATACCCTTTTATCTTAATTCTATTTCAGTTTACTCTTAATGCAAAACAAAGTCTACATGGCAGGTCTTATAAGACTGTATTTTAGTTTTCTATACTTTCTCAGATTCTTCTGCCATGGGTCTGGTTTTACAGGGGGCAGCGTTTGCTCCATCAGGGTTTCCAACACGGTTCTCAGGATTTATTCTGGAATTCTAGAGGCAAAACAACTCATTGCTGGGGAAAGTATCCATGAAAAATTTATGTCATTTATAATGAGGCTTAGTGGTAAATGTTTTTATATTCATATTGTGTAGCTAGTACTTTAAGCCTCAGAAATGCTTGCTATGCATTGATACTTTATTCAGGTGCCAAACCAAAAAGTATCTTTCTCAAAGTGCGTATGCTAATAGTATTTTGAAAAACACCCTAACATAAATTGCAGTGCAGAATGACATGAACTCATGTAAAAGACTTTCTGACTATCATCACTTTTCATTTAACATTTACTAGATGCCCTAGAGAGAAATTTCATTCCTTTTAGTAATGGCACTTAAAAAAAAAAATCAAGCAGTATTACATAATGATTAAGACCAACTGCTTTAGAATTCAATGACCTAGTCTTGAATTCTTCTTCAGCTACTTATAGGGTGACTAACTCATCCTAGTTTGTCCAGGACACTCCCAGTTTAAGCACTGAAGGTCCCACATCCTACAGAATCCTTTGGTCCTGGGCAACCTGAGGTGATTGGTCACCTTAGAAAGGTAATACCTTGCTCAAGTCACTGACTTTTCCCTAATTCTCAACTTCCTCAACTACAAAATGGAAATAATATTGCCTGTCTCATAGCGTTGTTTTAAAGCTTAAATGAGTTAATTCATGTACAGCTATTATCAGAGTGCTTAGCATATAGAAACGTTAAATAAATGTAGCTATTGTCATCCTTATTATTAGCCAGTAGAATTTTTTTTAACAGCGAGATACGTGGAGTTAAATGAAAGGAAAAGAACAGAGCCGTATTAGCATGTTAGTGGAAAGATTCTAATAAGGTTATCCCAGGGCTAAGCCTCCCCTCTTTCCATCCCTGAGTCATTAATAAGGTAGAAACTGGAGTGGGGAGTGGAGGTGCAGAGGATGTTTAGCCTTCTACGCACAATCCAGAGCTCTGTGGTAGCAACGACCAGATGAAGAGCCAGGATGCATTCAACGTTCTAGGGGCAGAGTCACACCCCAGTTACCTCCAGTTGCCTGGCCCAAACAAGGGCAAGGAAGAGTATCTAAATCCTGATTTCAGTCACTGGATCATTACCACATCCTTAGAAGAGCTGTCTTAAAAGGTAACAAACTCCTGTCTTTGTGTTGCCAAAGAAAAGTCTATAACCAGATAATGTCATTTATAGGGAATTTATTTTAAACATTTGTCAAGTTGTTCTTTGTAAATGTGGTCACTCAATAAAATGTATTGAACTCTTATTATAAGTGCTGGGTACTGTGCTAGGAATACAGAGATAACAGGACCATTCTTTCCCTCGAGTATCTCCCAGTCTCAATCATATCAATTAGTAAATAAGTGGAAATTCTAAAGTAGACATTTGGTAATACCATAAGAATTATGAAGACAAGCTGAACCTAATAACAATATAACAAACTTGATAGTTTTCAGTGTTGTTATTTAACTTCATCCATCTAATATATCAGTAGTCACTGACAGATAGTGTGACTATAATGCAAGGTAAACCACTGTTCAGTAAGATTGTCACTGGCTGGTTAACTGAAATATGTAGCTTTTCACATAAAGGCAACAGCTGTGGCAGATGCAGAGCGATCAGATACTATGCTAGGGCTTTTATGCAAGTGTATAATATTTGCACTCAGGGCCATAGCAAAGGTAAGAAGAACAAAACAATGAAAACATAGGAAGGGAGAAAGAACTAAAGGAAGGCACCATAGGGAAATTTTAAATGTTGCATATTCTCTCTTTTTATCCTTTAGGTCTCAGTTTAAATGTCACCTCCTTATAGAGGCCTGAGCATCTTATCTAAAGTAACCCACCCCTCTCCACTGATAACTTTTTATTCTTTCTACTGTCTACTTGTTTCCTTCAAATCACTTGTAATTCCCAGTCGTTTTATTTGCATGCTGTATTGGTTAGGCTAAGCTGCCATAACAAAGAAGTACAAAAATAGAATGGCTCAAGCAAGTAAAAGTGTCTCTCTGATTTATCAGTCCAGAGGTAGGTGAGTGGTCACGTAAGTGTCTGTACCAGGAGATCATTCAGGGCTCCATATTCCTTCTACTTAACACCCCTTTGGGTATTGCCTTCATCTGCATTGTCAGAACTGGTTCAACAAGACCATGTTCACAGTTTAGCCCATGGGGAGGGTAAAGAAAGAGGGAAGGGCAACCAGTTTCTTCTTTAAGCATGTGATCCAGAAGCAACACATATTGCTTTGACTCAAAACACAGTCACATGTCCACACCTAGGAGGAAGTTGGGAAGCATAGTCTTCAGCTGGCTGGCCATGTGCTAAAATTCCTTGGCAGGAAAGGTGGCAAGGGTGGGGAGAGGACTTACTAAAGGGAAGAAAGCCAGGAGAGACACTGGGGGACAATTTAGCAGGCTCTGCTATGCCTGCATAATTATGTTTTTGGTTTTGTTGTTGTTGTTGTTGTTGCTATTGTTTGGTTCTGTCCTCCATGGGACTGGAGACTATCTGTTTCATTCCTTGTTAAATCCCCAGAAACTAGAATAAGTACCTACCACATAGTAGGTGCTCAGTGCCTACTGATATACTGGGATGAATGGAGTTAAATAACTAAATACTGAAACTATCAAGTTTGTTTTATCATTATTATATTTGTCTTGTCTTCACAATTCTCATAATGTTACCAAATATCCACTTTAGGATTTCCACTTATTTACTTATTGGCATGACTGAGACTTTAAGCACCTAGCATGGTGACTGGCACATAGCAGGTATTCAACACTCTTTCCTTCCCTTTCTTCTAGTCCGGAAGAAAAGATCCACATACAGGATGTAAAAATATGATAAGAAATAATATTGAAACTGTTGTCTTGCCATTCAAGGAAGAAATCTGAAGCATTATCACTTAAAAATACTCTTAAACCTTATCATGGGGTCATCTGATAAACAACAACCAGCATCTAGGAGACAACTGGATAGCTCTGTTTGAACCTCTAGTTTCTTCCCCAAGTGTAAGAGCAGCTACCTTACCAGCTTACAGTTAAGTAGAAAATAATATGTTGAACAATACATATGAGTTTGGGGCAGAAATAATAAAAACAAAGGTAAAATAGAAAGTATTCCTTGACTCTGGCCTGTTTCTACATACTTAGGACAGGAAAATTTGATTCTCTGTTTTCTGTCCAGCTGCTCTTTTCAATAAGCATTTATTTTGAAAACTACTTTGTGTTGAGGTACAGATTAAATTCTAGGTAATTGTTAATGAATTTTTTTTTTTTTTTTTTTTTTTTTTTTATGGAGTCTCACTCTGTCACCCAGGCTGGAGTGCATTGGCACGATCTCTGCTCACTGCAACCTCCACCTCCCTGGTTCAAGCAATACTCCTGCCTCAGCCTCCCAAGTAGTTGGGACTACAGGTGTGTACCACTAAGCCCAGCTAATTTTTGTATTTTTAGTAGAGATGGGATTTCACCATATTGGCCAGGCTGATCTCAAACTCCTGACCTCGGGTGATCCACCCTCCTAGGCCTCCCAAAGAGCTGGGATTACAGGCATGAGCCACCCATGCCCAGCCGAGTTTTTTTTTTTTTTTTTTTTAAAGCATCAAATGCAACTGACTTTTGTTTGTGGCCCAATCTGTTCATTCAGTCCTTAACTAGTACAAAGCACAATCTTTAGGAGTCATGATTAGAGGACGCCAAACACCAGATGTTGGAGATAATGTCTTACAGATTATTTTTAGGCGTTTTTTTTTAAAAAAAAAAACCATGAGCATTTAATACTTATACTGAATTATTGACATAGTAATTGGTTGCTGGTTCCTTTCCAGAACACATTTGGTTTTGGCTTCTGTTTACATTTTATAAAATCTTACAGAACAAAGAAATGCAGTATCTTTTGCAAGCTCTTATTTATTTATGGTTTTACCTAGACCATTTTAACTCACATACTAGCTTGTTTTGATGTCTATTTTGCCTTCAAACATGACAGATTCATGTCAGACTACTCAAAAAGGATGACTGTAAGCTAGTATCCAAAATTTAGATGGAATATATAGAAATCCAAATAACTATCTGAATTTGTTGGCTGAACATCAAAGCATCAACACTTCTGTCCATGGAAATTCATGACCTATTCTTTAGCCTGTATAAATTCTCCACATCCTTCAAGATGGAGAGGTCTCTTAAATCTCTTCAGGTCTGTGAAACTTCCCTAACCAGGCACTTCTGCAGTAAAAGGACTTTTGTTTGAACTCATCTTTTCCAGTCTCTTTAAAGGTGACCCTGTTGGGGAGCCTAGAGCTCCAGGCTATACTTAAACGCACTATTTTTTCATAGTAGCTACTTGAAGCTCTTTTTATCTTAGTCTTTGCATTATTGAATCCTACTCCTTCTGTTTTTTTTGTTTTTTTTCCTCCTAGTTCTTCCAGTTTAACACAAAGAACAGCATTTTACAAGGCAACTTTAAAATACTGCAAAGTAAAAAATGAAGTAAAAGACATTTTAAAATATTTTACATCTCTGGACTTCAATGATCTTATCAAAAAATCATGTACTCAAAAGATATTCATTGCAGCAGTGTTTAGAATAGCAAAAGAATTGCTGACAACATAAAGAGGAATGCTTAAATGAATTGTAGAACATTCATTTCATGGAATACTGACTTTTAAAAATATAAGGTAGATCTTTGTCTACTGAAATGTAAGTATGGCCCTGGTACAGTGTAGGAGGTAGAAAGCAAATGTTGAAGATAATTATCCCATTCATATAAAAGATAATAAAATGTCTAAAACTCTCCAAATAATATCTGTTGTGGTTTCTGAGGAATAGGGGTAGAAACAGGGAATTTTTCTCTTAAACTTATATACTTCTATTTTTAAAAAAATGTTGTAGTGATTATTTGTAATGTTTAAAACTTCACAAATGCATTTGGTGTAACCCCCGAACCTGAATGCTACCATTTTGGAAAGTCATTATTGGACTACTTGTTCCCAGTCACCTCTATGCTCTAAAACAGTCACTGGATCCTTGTTTCCCACAATTTTCTAATACCCTCACAGTGACTTCATAACCCTCACCACTCCCTCTGGCCTGAGTTACTATGGCTCCCTCAGCTCTCATATTTGTGTAGGAATTCCTTCCCACTCATTACTTCACCTTTGGTTTTGCTATTAGTTCTGCCCCTAAAATGGCTTCCTGCTATTTCCCTCTGCCTGTCAAAAATCATATGTATTTTCAAGGCCCCAGTGCAAGTCTCACTTTTCTCACAAGAGCAAACCAAATTCCTAAAAACAATGCATTTTTCTTTTTATCATCACCTAGGTAGGTTGCACCAGGAGAATGTAGTATTTTAACCATTCGTTAGAATGTACAGTTGATTAAAATTTTGTGTTAATGTCACAAATTGTGCATCTTTTAAATTTATTGCTTATAATGTATTGCCCTTTTTCTTCCTGGAGATAAAAGAAAAGAGAGAAGAAAATAAATCTTGATGTAGTTTCCTGACTGAGCATTCAGAGTCACTTGGATCAATATTCCCAAACTCTGGCTCATCAACAGCTGAATTATTGTCTTGCTTTAAACACAGAGTTTACCTCGGCTTATAGATCAGATAGCTCAGAGGAGCAAAATGAATGCTGCTATTGATAAAGGACATTAATCTTTCTTGTCATTTTTGTTGATTAGTATGGCTACCTCTGGGGCACGTCTTCTGTACACTCAGTATAATAACTTTTATGCTATATTCTGATTTTGAGTACACGGGGAGAGAGAGAGAGTTAAAGTCAAAGGGTTTGCCTTTGAGTCTACCAAGTGGTATGTCCTGAATTCCAGGTTTATGCTATTTGTCCCAAGATGTTATTCACATTTTCTATTTTTATAAATTACATTCCAACATGAGATTATGTTTGTAATGAGGAATGCTCAAAATACAAAAGTAAATTTCAAATGTCTCATGACCAGCAGAACATGTGAGTTAGATATTGAAAACTTGAACAAGAAGGCAAGGCATACTCTGTTTAAAGGCAAAATAGTGGCTAATGATAATTACATTTCAAAATAAAAACATTGTCCTTTGCACAAGTACCTCAAAAAGGTGTTAAGCCCATGAGTTTTTGAACTCAGAAAAATATGTTTTACATACACTTTCTTGACACAATCCTTAACAAATTTTATAAGAAATGAATATTGATCAGCTATTGAATTAACTTGAGCAGAGATTCTTTCTACTTTACTGCTTCATTAGTTGTGATGTGACGGCAAATTCAGATCCATCTAGTTTAGCTTGAGAAGACTGCCACAAACCATCCAGTCTCCTTTAATCATCACAACAATTCCAAGAATAGTGTGGATAGCATCAGCGTTGGAGTCATATTGCCCTAAATCTGAGTTCTGCTTCTGGCCGTCTTCCTAATAACAAGTTCGTTAACCTCTCTAAGCTTCAGTTTCTTCCTCAGTAGTATGGGTGTGGTTAAACAAAAGGTCTTATAGACTGTTAAAATATGAAATGAGATCATGTATTTAATGCTCTCATTTAGCACATAGTGAGCATATATTTTAAATGTTAGTTGTTGTTGTTATCCTCCTTTTGCAAGTGGGGACATCGGGCCTTCCTATAAGTTTAATGACTTATTAAAGGTCAGTGATTTGATGGGGATGTCCAACCCCAGACCAGTAATTCGATGGGGATGTCCAACTCCAGGACTCTGATGCCTGTGATTTTTCTACAATGGAATGCTGTAACCATGAAGCATACCACACCATACACCATGCTATTCCCTGCTGCATCGTCCCATGCTCCTTGTCACGTCATGCCACAGCACAGCACACACACCCTACTGCCTACCATGTCATGCCACACCACAGCATGCCACACCACACCACATACCACATACCACATCACACCACATTGTCTGCCATGTCATGTTCCTAACAGCATTACCCCTTTAGTAATCATCCTCATTTGCTTGCTCTATGTGCTTCCCAAAGGATACCACTTTCCATGATATTGCTTTAGATCCCAGAGACCCATGTTCAATTCCCAGCACTGGCACAAAATCCAAGGCTTTCAGCAGAGGATGCAGGCCTCTGGCACAAGTCTGTGACCACCAGAGGAAGGGCACCTTTCTTTTTTACCAAGACATGGCATCGGCTGGCTGTACCCCTACAAGGGATGGTCCTGTGCTGTGTGGCCCTGGATTTCCCTTAATAAAACACATTCTATTGAGAAACCCCAACTCTGGCTTTAGCTTGATCTGTGGATTATTCCAGACTGTGGTAAATTCCCTTTCTAGGGTCTTCTTCAGTCTGTTTTCAATGGTAGATGTATTAGTCTGTTCTCATGCTGCTAATAGAGATATACCTGAGACTTGGTAATTTATAAAGGAAAGAGATTCAACTGACTCATAGTTACACATGGCTGGAGAGGCCTCACAATCATAGCAGAAGGCGAATGAGAAGCAAAGTCCCATCTTACATGGTGGCAGGCAAGAGAAGGACTGAGCAAAATGGGGAAAGCCCCTTATAAAAACCATCAGATCTCATGAGACTTATTCACTACCACGAGAACAGTATGGGGGAAACCGCCCCCATGATTTAATTATCTCCACCTGGCCCTGCCCTTGACACATAGGGATTGTTACAATTCAAGGTGAGATTTGGGTGGGGACACAGCCAAACCATATGAGGGTCTAAGACAATTAGCATGAAAATTCTTTGCTTCTGACTTTAATGTCTTTCAAATTTATGAGATACACCCAGTGCAGTGGCTAAAAGTGCATTTTGAAATGATGCAGTTGTTTAAAAACACTGACAACTTATGTACTGGCATGTTTTAGTTGGCCACAAATGCAACATAGCTAATAGTGTGGACAGTGGCTATACAAATCTGTGAATAAAAATAGGAAATTTAAGTCAAGGGACTCAACACTAGGAGAGGAAATAGTCTCACTGCCCCTCTGTATCATTATTGTCCCTCTGAATCATTCGGTATCATTAGGTCCAGGTCATATTTTAGAGGGACCAGGATGAACTACCGTGTATTCTCTGGTTGGAACTAGCACGATGAGTCTGGAAACATATTCACTGATTTGTTCCATAAGTACTTGCTAAACAAAAATCTAGATGTCAGGGGTGTGCTTAGCACCAGGGAAAAGTGAAGCACATGATTCAGCTCATGTTTCTTATGAGCTCACAGTGCAGGGAAAACAAAACATGTGAAGAAGAGGATGAAGAAGGTTCTAATCTGAACGTTGAGAACCTAAGACAGGCCATAGCTGTCTTCAAATGTTTGAAACTCTGTCATGTGGAAGAAGGAAGCTGGGCTGGAGGTTCCCATCATAATTTGTGCAACATTCATACTATCATCCTGTATTGTTTTCTTTTTCTTTGTTTTTAAATGAAATTAAAGTTTTAAAGAGTAATACATTGATTTGGTTGAAAAAGGAAAATAACTTTTAAAAAGAAGTGTACACAGTGAGAAAATCTCCCTTCCACTTCCGGTCTCCTATCCCACCTCCATGGTGAATAACTGGTTTCTTGTGTATTCTCTCAAGTGTTTTCTTTGTGCAGATATGAACAAATACAAACATATATTCTTATTCCTCTTTTTCTTACATGAGAGTTAGTATTCTATATATCTGCATCTAGATATCTATAACTATAAATCTATACACACATATTCTGCAACTCACTTTTTCACTTAATATTTATCTGGAAATCTTCAATACATGGAGATTGTCTTCACTCTTGTACAGCTACACAGTGTTCTATGTATAGAAATACATTGTTTAGCTAGGCTTTGTTGATGGATATTTGATTCCAATTTTTTTTCAACTTACGCTACAACATACGATTTTGTACATGGGCAAATGTGTCTATGGACTAATTCCTGTAAGAAGGTTGCTGGTTCCAAGAGCAAATACATTTGTAATCTGGATAGGAATTCCCAAATTGCCTCCCATTGGGGTTATGGCGTATTGTACTCCTCCCAGCCTCCTCCTAATATGAGAATGCCTGTTGCCCTCCAGCCTCACTAAAGAGTGTGTTGCCAAACTTCTTTGAATTTTTTCCAAACTGATAAGGAAGAAATGTCATTTCAGGGATTTTTCAATTTGCATTTTTATGTTCAGGGTCATACATCTTTTTCCCTGCAAAGTGTTTGTTTATATCCTCTATATTTTTTTTTTCCTGCCACAATATTTTTAATTACGTATAAAGGTCTGATATGGCACCCAGGGACCCATTTCACCCACTGCTCTGTTTGGCCGCCAGTCTTTTGTCTCTCTCTTCAGCAATGGTAAGGCGGATACCCTTTCCTCGGGGAAGAGAAATCCATGGTTTGTTGCCCTTGCCAATAACAAAAATGTTGGAAAGTTGAGTGGCAAAGCTGTTGCCATTGGCATCTTTCACGTGAACCACGCCAAAAGATCCAGGATGCCTCTCTCTGTTGGTGATCACACCAATTCTTCCCAGGTTAGCACCTCCAGTCACAATACACAGGTTACCAGTGTCGAACTTGATGAAATCAGTGATCTTGCCAGTCTCCAAATCAATCTGAATGGTATCATTCACCTTGATGAGGGGATCGGGGTAGCGGATGGTGCGGGCATCATGAGTCACCAGATGAGGGATTCCTTTTGTGCCCACAAAGATCTTTCTCACTTTGCATAACTTGTACTTGGCCTCCTCAGGTGTAATACGATGTACAGCAAAGCGACCCTTGGTGTCATAGATCAGACAGAAATTCTCTCCCGTCTTGTCAATGCTGATAACATCCATGAATCCAGCAGGGTAGGTTATATCAGTTCGGACCTTGCCATCGATCTTAATGAACCGTTGCATGCAAATCTTCTTTACTTCATCTCCTGTCAGGGCATACTTAAGTCTGTTCCTTAGGAAAATGATGAGAGGGAGACACTCTCTCAACTTGTGGGGACCGGTGGATGGACGAGGAGCAAACACACCGGTCAATTTATCCAGCATCCAATGCTTTGGAGCTGCTACCCGCTTCAGATGCTTCTTGGGACCACGAGCCATGGCTGTGTTAGGCAAGGAAAGAGGACCTCTGTCTTCTGGTGTGCGTAAAAATTGGGCCCCCTCTATTTTTTTTTTAATGGAGCGATAGTCTTTTTATTCCTGATTTCTAGGAACTCTTTATATATTAGGGGAATTTCCCCTTATGTGCTGTATCGCTTTTTAATTATTTGTTGAGGTGTCTGTTTTCACTAATAGATGAATACAAAACCGGGACTAAAGCCTGGAAGCAACAGTGAGATATTTTGGGGTTCAATTTTAAAAATAATAATGAGCCCTTAATAAGTGTCATGTATGACTTTCAGCGCTTTGATTCTACTATCTCATTTAGTCTCCACCATAATTCTTTGAAATGGCTATTATTATAAACAGATGAGACAGAAGCACAAAGATATTAGATAATCTGTCCAGGGTCACACAGCTAGTAAATGGGGGAGTCAGTATTCAAAGCCATGCATTTGAACCCAGGACCCAGGCTGGTAATTACAACATTTATTAAGTGTGCAGAGCAAGCAATAAGATCACATTAATGGAAATGTTTAAAATAAGGTTGGGAGATGGATACTTCTGAGTCTTGTGGATAAGTTCCTAAGATTGGGAAGGCCTTGCACTAGATGACCTGAAGAAGCTCTTCCAATCCTTCTTTGTTTTTTTCTGACAATGCCATCCCTGACCAAAAAGACGAATCAGGATATATGATGTACCATATGGGACCTGTCTGCTCCCAATATGATCCATCAGCAGACACTGCAACCCACTCAGCATCACTTCTGCTGCATCCAAGGGCACCTGAGCTTCCATTTACAAACAACGATTTTGTAATAGACTTTGGGGGCACACTAGGTTACTAAGCCTATGTACATAAGAGAATGTCCTTCAGTTTGGTGCTTTGCACATAGTAAGCATTCAGAAATTTTTTTCATTGAATTAACACATGATTGATGGTAAAGCTTATTCCAAAGGCTCTTGAATGTGACTCAATCAGATGGCAACATGGAGGTAATAATCCAATCAGTAATTGCTTTGCACAGACTGTGCAAAGATATGAAGATGTATATGAAATGTTTCTTAACAAGTATATAGAAAAAGACAACTCACAACAAAGGCAGGAAAGCCAATGAGTCCCAGATGAATGGTCATGACCCTTGGGGTGGAGATGAAGAAAACACTGAGGAGTGGGGTAACAGGAAAAAACTTCCCAGAGGAGGCGGGACTTCACCAGAGATGTTATTTGGATTTGGAAAGAGCGATTTGGAAAGAGCGATTTGGAAAGAGCGAAGGAGCCTTTCAACTGGGGAGAAGGGCTTGAGCAGAGGCACTGAAGTAGAAAATCTTACGTTGTTTGTGGGCTTAAGCAGTTGTGTTTTTTGTGCAGTCTCAGAAATAAAACCCTAAAGGCAGGCTGGGACTCTGCTGAAGCGGATCCTGAATTCTAAGCCAAGGGATGGGCAAAGATGGTCACAGAAGGCTTTGAAATAGAGAAGTGACGTGGTAATAGTGCTGCTTTGGGGAGATGAATATGTCAGCCATGTGCAGAGTAGTGCAGGGTGAAAAGAGGTGAGGCTGGAAGCTGGAGAACACTTAGGAAACAATCACAGTACTCCTGAGAGAAGGTGATAAGTGTCTCTCTAGGGAGGTAGCCATGGAATGGAAAGAAAGCTATAAAAAGAATTATGGGTGATTCCAAATATATGACATTTTGGACTAGGCAAAATTGTGGAGACAGTAAAAGGATTGGTGGTTGCTGGGGTTAGGAAGGAGGAAAGGATGAATAGGCAGAACACAGGAATTTGGTGGAAGTGAAAATATTCTATATAATACTGTTATGGTGTATGTATGTCATTATACTTTTGTTCAAACCCAGAATGTACACCACCAAGAGTAAACTTTAATGTAAACTACAGACTTTGGGTGATGACATGTTGTTGTAGATTCATCAGTCGTAACAAATATACCATGTGTCTTGGTCAGTTAGGGCTGCTGTAACAAAACACCATAAACTAGGTGGCTTATAAGCAGCAAACATTTATTTCTTACAGTTTTGGAGTCTAGAAAGTCTAAGATCAAGGCACTGGTAGATTCAGTGTCAGGTGAGGGCCCACTTTCTGGTTCATAGATGGCATCTCCTCTCTGCATCCTCAAGTAGTGGAAGAGACAAAGGCGCTCCCTTGGGTCTCTTTTATAAGGGCACTAATCCCACTTATGAGGGCTCTGTATTAGTCCGTTTTCACACTGCTAATAAAGACATACCCAAGACTGGATAATTTATAAAGGAAAGAGGTTTAATTGACTCACAGTTCTAAATGGCTGGGAAGGCCTCACAATCATGGCAGAAGACAAAGGAAGAGCAAAAGGATGTCTTACATGGTGGCAGGCAACAAAGAGAGAATGAGGACCAAGCGAAAGGGGTTTCCCCTTATAAAACCATCAGGTCTCATGAAACGTATTCACTACCATGAGAACAGTATGGGGGAAACTGCCCACACGTTTCAATTATCTCCTACCAGATCCCTCCCAAACATGCGGGAATCATGGGAGCTACAATTCAAGATGAAATTTGGGTGGGGACACAGCCAAACCATATGATCTTCTCACCTCCCAAAGGTCCCATCTCCCAATACTATCATCTTTGGGGTTAGGATATTAACACAGGAATTTTAGGGCAACACAGACATTCAGACCACAGCAGCTTGTGTGGAGGCAGGGGCATATGGGAAATCTCTGTACCTTCCTTGCAATTTTGCTGTGAACTTAAATCTGCTCAAAAAATAGTAAGAATAAAGTATTTTTTTAGAAAAGAAAGGGCTGGGTGCAGTGGCTCATGCCTGTAGTCCTAGGTACCTGGGAAACTGAGGCGGGAGAATTGTTTGAACCCGGGAGGTCAAGGTTGCTGGAGTTGTGATGGTACCACTGCACTCCAGCCTGGGCAACAGAGACAAAAAAAAAAAAAAATTATAGGGACTGGCTAGATAATTCTATGTGGGGGGAGGGAGCAAAAGAGCTATTGAAGTGCAAATGAATTTATAATACACATTTTTTGCTATTATCCATGTTATACATAGCATTGAGGGAATCTGACCAAGAACAATTATTTTTCTCTTTAGAAATCAGAGAGCAAAATTCTATCAGCAAATGATAAATAGAAAGATGTTTGGGGATAGCCCCTGTTTTTGTTCCAAGGTAATTATTTACATAGTAAAGGTAGCTTAGAGCCCTCTCTGATTGGAAACATTAGGAGCAGAATACATTTAAATTTAAATTAGTTAGGTGAATTGGAAGGTAGTGGTGGTGGTTGCATAACTATTAGTATACAAACACTACTGAATTGTACACTTTAAAAGAGTGAAATTTATGGTATATGAATTACATATCAATAAACCTATTCTTCAAAACAGCAAAGGAATGTCTATATAGGATTTTAGGCATCTTTTCTTAAGATCTAAGTAAATTAGAAATAAGTATTCACCTCTACCATTTCCCTAAAAAAGATTATTTCTCAAATAAGACCACAGAATCACATTTCTATCTTTAAACATCAGGCAAAAACAAATAAACAAGATCCAAAACATGATTCCAAGCTTATCAGAACTTTCACCATCATTTCATCTCAGTGCTCTGCAACTTTATGCTTTCCAAGGTACTACTGAGGACTCTGAAAAAGATTTAGACCCTAGTCTGTCTGCTAAAGCAATTATTTTTCCTTTAAGAGAATTTTTTGCTAAAGTGAAAACATCCTAGGCAATGCAAATCTTGGCCCTTCATAGAGAAGAGAACAACTTGCTGAATCATTTTTATTAAATATTAATTATGCAAAACCAAAAGCGAAAGTTATTATTCTGGCAGACAAGCTTTAAATAAGGCAGTGAGTTGAGGAAAGAGTAGTTGCTCATATTCTTAAACCCCCAAACATGTTCATCAGCTTTGGCTTAGTCTTTTGCTAGAGAATGCAGGCTCTTTTTATTTTTAACTCTCTTAACTAACCATACAGATAAAACTGATTGAAAATGGGTGTACCTGGATTTCTCAGTACCCATTTGTCATGTTAAATCACAGTCCACTTAATTTGAGAAAGAGAATGTTTTCTAGGTGACATAGAGCTTCCTAGAGTCTCTCTGGCATATTCATCCCTCATGGAGGACTCTGTTGTCAAATGTATCACAGCCTCCAGACTGTGGGCCTGCTGAAAAGGTGAGTGGGAGTGTTCAGGGAAAAAGCCTCCCAGCCTAACCTCTGTGCAGGCTGCTGCTATCCATCACATGGGCAGCTTAGGGCAGGGGATTCTGGGAAAGGTGAATGCAGATTTACTTTCGGTCATTGATTCTGGCTTTTAATTCTTGAATTTTAACATGCACCTCCCTCTGCACTGTCATTACAGTTTTTTTTATTATGCCCACACTTTAAAAAAAAAATTTCTCAATTTAATAGGACTAATGTCCCCTATACCTGTTAATATTGGCTCTATTCAAACAATAATTGGCATTTTTGTTTCTCTAATTCCAGGGAGAAGGGTAAACCAGATGTTTGTCTAATGGAGCATTTCTATCTCTGTTCTCAGAAAACCTTTTTGTATAATTTGTTATTTATTTTTCTTTCTGGCATTTTCTGTCTCCATTTCAGTGCAGTAAGAGGAGCTTTATAGAGTTGTGGAAGTACAACCTTAAACCATAAGCTCCTTATCTCAACCCTAGCAAGTCAGAATAGGCTCTGTCCACAGGAAGAAGGCTCATCTGTAGGCACTTAACCCTCTCATTCCTTTTCTATCTGTAGTTTTGGTAAATTTCAGCTTTTTGTGCTCAAGTCAGTCATCATCACAATCATGACAGGATCTATGTCCATTGAAAGTACTTAATGAACCGCCACCTGCTCGTGGAGCTGTGAAGACAGCATGGCCTTGGACTCTGGGGACTTAGCATCTAAGGCAGACCCCAGAGAGCATGGGTGTGGACTGGATACATGAAACTCCTTCTGGCCCAATCTACAGTGAGAGGTATTAGAGATAAAGGAAGAAACTAACGAACAGATGGTAATATGTTGGAGATGAATAGAGTTCTCCTTGAAAAATAGAGATAGTAAGAAAATCAACAGCTCTCATTTATTGAATGTGTACGATGTATCAGGCAAAGATCTAAGGGCATTATCTCATTTAGTCCTCCTAGCAGCCCAATAAGGTGGGAATTATTATTGTCTTATCTTAAAGATGAATAAACCAAGGCTCTAAGAGGCTAACTTGCCCAACGTCTCACAACTGCCAGTTAGTGGTAGAACCAGAATACAAACTGCCTAAGCTATGGATCACCAATTGAATGAACTCCATTCTGTGAGGATGAGTCAGCGTTAAGAACTATTAATAGAATTTTAGGATTAAAGCTTTTCCTTGAGAAAAGTAGAATCATCTTCAGCAAGTCATTGTTGTAACCCTATCCCTTAGTGTTGCCAGAGAATTTTTAAAATAAAACACCTACCCTTTATGAGATTACTGAATTTGTCTGCCTCATGATGAGTGTTTCTGACCTCTGCATCAGTAGATTAAAAAGCTTCACTTTTATCAACACATATTGGGATTTAATGGCAATAGTTTCAGCTTCTTTTCATCCTTCTCCTACTTAGCTTTTGACTAGAAATAGTGGCCTGTGAATCGTTCAGTTTTTATTATAAGTACTTTTTTGAAGTTAATGTAAATTGAAATTTTGAAAATCAATGCCATTTTAAATGCATCCAGGTAACTGAATTAGCTGTGTCCTCCCAGAACAGCCACCTCCCAAGAGGGCATCTGTAGGTTAACACAGCGACTGTCAAGGTACATTTGCCTCTGTGTGAATTAGACCTCTAGATGGTCCAGGAAACAGCTGCAGAGCAATATCTGAGGAAATCAGATATTCCACAGAATCCTTGGTTATGTGGCCATTTCTAGTCTAGACAAGGCACTTTTATTTAGTGGATTTGTATTTAACAATATGGCAATGTGGGTTCCTACCTGGGGCAAATGGCTTGTGCTCTCTCAGTTCCCACATCTGCCAGCTCTGCAGGAAGTGCTGACAAGAATTAATTGGCTTTCCTGGGCCCTCAGGCTCAGTTCTGCTTCTCGGTTCCAACAATCCCCACAGGACTCTGCTCCAACATAATTTACTGTCTAGGAGGAGTTTCTGTTTACAAGAGTTCTAACTGATAGGCACCATATCACGTGTATATATTTTTAAATTCAGTGAGTTAGAACCTTGAGAATTTTTCAGGGTATTTAGCTCAATTTTTTAAAATGGGACATAACTACATTCAAAGTATTTGAACTATTCTTTGTTTTTATGATGATTCTAATACGATCCCGTCTAAAATGTGTGAAAACAGTTTTAAAAATAAAATGTGTCATTCACGCAAATAACTTTGCTCCTCTTCTCTTCCTCTAGCTGGCAGTATTTTTAGAGCGTGGTAAAGGGGTCCTTCCAATTTCATACTGGGTTTTCTGAGCAAGACAGAGCTGGTAGGGTAGGAATGGGACTTCTTCCCAATTGTGGATTATATTTATAGCCTCTCAATAATATTTTATTTATAGAATAATATAGATGTCATTTAGATTCTGTTCCCTCAATTATTACTGTACATCTTAGAAGCCCCTGTTCTCGGAGGCATCACCTTGGGGGAAATTATATTGATTCTGTTACACAGGAAAGCAATAAGTCAAAAGGAAGTTGTGTCACACTACAGTGGTAGCCAATTAGTATAAAAATCATGGAAAGTTGGAAGGGAATTCTGCAGTTGTCTCATCCAACTTTCTACAAAGTACTGGTTTCTGTCTAGACAAACACTGGGTCTCTCTCTGCCTGTGTCTACCATGATCAGAATACTCTTGTTCTGAGAATACTGTCGCTCTATTTCATTGTTGGATAGCTCACATTGTAGACTCTTTTTTGCACGATAGATTTAAAATGTCCTCTTTGTAATTTGCATTAATTAGTTGTAGCTTGTTCTCAGTAGCTGCACAGAATAAGCCCACTCATTAATGGATTGATTGAACAGTCCATTTATTTATATTCATTTTGAATTGGATGCTTACTATGTGCAATATAGTGTGCCATACATAAGCATCAAACTCCAGGAGCTGACAGTTTGGAAGAAGGTAATATGGACATATATAAACTGTATGTGATGCGTGCTACATGAGCAGTATAAATTCAGTGCTATGAGAATGAAGAGGGAGAACAATAGGATGGGATCAGGTCCTGCAGGCATTCGTCAGTGCTGTGATCTGAACGTTTGTGCACCCCCATCCCCCACAAAAATTCATATGTTAAAATCCTAACCCCCAAGGCAATGATATTTGGAGGTTGGGCCTTTGGGAGGTGATTAAGCCACAAGGGCAGAGCTCTCATGAATGGGATTAGTGACCTTATAAAAGTGGCCCCAGAGAGAATCCCTCACCTTTTCTACCATGTGAAGTTACAGCAAAAAGATGGCCATGTAGGAAGTGGGCCCTCACCAGACACTAAATCTGCTGGCACCTTGATCTTGAACCTCCCAGCCTCCAGAATAAATTTCTGTTGTCTATAGTCTACATAGTTTATGGTCTTTTTGTTGCAAGCGCCTAAATGGACTAAGACAGTCAGCATATTCATCATGGAGATGGTGACATTTAAAGATCCTTATGTTTAATGGCTTGAGATTGAAGGGCAGAGGTTTGGATGTGGAGGTTGGAAGGATCCAGTGTTGAAGAAGTGTTGGGTAGTTTCTATTAGTGGAGATTAGAATTTGAATTGGAGAGTTGAAGACAGGGCTGGAAAAGCTGGTCAAGTGAGTGTGAGACTGTGAAGGGCTTTGTATGCCTGGAGTGGAGGGTGAGAGGAATGGTGGCAACAGGGCTGTGACCAGGTGGATTTCACATCGTCTCAAATGCCAGGCTGCAGAGTTTAAGAATTATCCAGCGAGGCAGTGCAGAGCCTAGAGGCTGGGCACTGAGCAAGTGATACTTGTGTTTAGTGAGATAACTCTGGTGGGAGGAGACAGTGGTCTAGAGGGATATGCAACAGGCCAAGTAGAGGTAATCAGAGCCAGGAGCCCTGTTGTGGCCTCTGCAGTGGGGGAATTGAGTGAGATTTGCATGGTAATGACTGAGACACAGCCTTGGAAACCAAATAAACCACCTACTATGTCTTCTCCAGGTTCCCTTTCTCACTCGCCACCTCTCCAGACTATTCATTTATATGGACAAACCCCTCCTCTCCTCACTTTCTGGTGAATAATTACTTATTAACACTTGCAAACAGTTCCAAATAACTGGTAGAGAATCCTAGGATCCAAATATCTGTAGTGAAATATCTATCTCAGGTTGATTTTCCTGCCTCCAGTGAGGTCTACATATAAGTTGAGCCCATATAATGAAAGAAGCTTTAATAATTGTTCAGGATAAATGTGTGTGTGCACCCATGGATTTAAATTTAATAGTTGTTTTCTGTGGTGTTCTGTCTATCCTTAGGCAATAAGGGCAATCTTTACTATTATTCCTTTTGTTACTGAGATTTTTTGGTCTAACTTGACCAAAGAGGGGCTGCCATATGCAAAAAAAAAAAAAAAAACAAAGTATAATGAGAAGCCTAGCTGAGATGTATAGATTTGAACTGGTCTGTTGCTCACAAAATTAAGTCACTTTTTAAATGAAGTATCATTAGCAATTTGGGGGAATCTTCTAACCTGTCTTCTCACACAATACTGATATTTGTGCTTAATTCTAAACTTCAAAATTACTTTCCTTGGCCAGGTGGGATTATCATGCCAGTAATCCCAGCACTCTGGGAGGAGGCCAAGGCAGGAGGATCACTTGAGCCCAGGGGTTCAAGACAGGCTTGGCAACACAGTGAGACCACATCTCTGAGAAAAATTGAAAACACAATTAGCCAGTCATGCTGGTTGCATGCCTGTAGTCCCAGTTACTTGGGAGGGTGAAGTAGATGGATCTTTTGAGCCCTGTAGGTTGAGGCTGCAGTGAGCCAAGATCATGCCACACTACACTCCATCCTGCGTGACAGAGCAAGACTCTTTCTCAAAATATATATATATATATGGCCCAGCGTGGTGGCTCATGCCTGTAATCCTAGCACTGGGGAGACCATGGTGGGAGGATCACCTGAGGTCAGGAGTTCGAGACCATCTGGCCAACATGGCAAAACCCTGTCTCTACCAAAAATACAAAAATTAGCTGGGTGTGGTGGCACATGCCTGTGATCCCAGCTACTCGGGAGGCTGAGGTAAGAGAATTGCTTGAACCTGGAAGGCAGATGTTGCTGTGAGCCAAGATCGCTCCACTGCACTCCAGCCTGGGCAACAGAGTGAGACTCTGTCCTCCGCCCCCCAAAACAATCACTTTCTCTTATGTTGCAAATATGTGTTGAGTACCTACTATTCATCAGGCCCTGTTTGAGGTGCCTATATTGGTGAACAAAATAGTCAGAAATTCCTGACCTTATGGAGCTTACCATGCTGTGTGTGTGAGTTTCCCTAGCAAGAGGGGACAATCAATGCATAATAAATATGTTAATTATACAGTATTTAAGAAGGAGATAAGCAATATGGGAAAAAGAAAAATCAGAGAAGTGTAGAGGAGAATAGGATTGCCAGGAGTGGGGAGGGGAAGGCAAGTTGAAATTTGAGATGGAGGGTTAGGGTCATTTTTCTTAAAACGGTGACATTTGAGCAAAGATTTGGGGGTGAGAGAATTAGGGATATAGGTATCTGGGAGAAGAGAGTTCCAAGAAAAGGAAACAGGTAGTGCAGAGTGCTGAGGCAGGAAAGTGCTAGATCGGTGAAGAGGCTTTGTGCTTTTCCACTGCCCATAGAGAAACAATAGCTTGTGCAACCAAAAAGAAAGCTAGGAAAAGACAAAAGTTGTTTGTTTGTAATAATGCTGAGTCAACATTACCTGGAAAAAAAAACAAAAACAAAAACCTCACAGACTGACTTAACCGGGGCAAAGGGCATTAGGGGAGGTTTCTTGGCTTCCAGGTTACTTGGGTGTGAATCCTGGTTCTGCCACTTACTGCCTGTGAGATCTTAGGTGAGTTATTTAACCCCTTTGTTTCTGTTTCCTCATCTGCAAAATGAGCCTAACAATATTGCCAACCTTCTAGGATTGTTTTGATTATGAAATGAGTCGATATTAATGAAAAGTTTAGAACGATGCCTGACACATAGCAAGTACTGGCATGTTAGCTATTGACTTGTTACTGCCACTGTTTTGATTACTTTTATATGTGTTGTTGCTCTAACCTATTCTTCAGATGTGTCTTAAGAGCTTTGATATTGTACATGCTGTGTGTGTGTTTGTGTATATGTGTGTGTGTAATGTGTTTGTATGTAGATGTAGAGAGTGTGGGACTTAATTTATACAATTGTAAAAATTAGGTTAAAAATCCCACTGCTTAGCGTATAGTGAGGCCTCAATAAATGTTGGTTTTCATCCCTTCTGGTAGAATTTTACAGCAAAGTAAAACAGTGGAGGGTTTTCCTTTTATGCTCACTGTGTTTTTTGTTTTTTTGTTTTTTTTGAGACGTGGTTTTGCTCTTGTTGCCCAGGCTAGAGTGCAATGGCTGATCTTGGTTCACCACAACCTCCTCCTCCCAGGTTCAAGCGATTCTCCTGCCTCAGCCTCCTGAGTAGCTGGGATTACAGGCATGTGCCAACACGTCCAGCTAATTTTCTATTTTTAGTAGAGATGGGGTTTCTCCATGTTGTCAGGCTGGTCTATGAACTCCCGACCTCAGGAGATCCGCCTGCCTTCGCCTACGAAAGTGCTGGGATTACAGGCATGAGCCACCACACCTGGCCTGTGCCCACTATTAATGAATATTTTGGCTGGAGTATTAGTAGAATTAGAGCCAGGTGAAAATATTCTATAGACTCAAACTTGGAAACCTGTCTTACCCTTAGCACCACCAGTGGAATGAAGGAATTCCCGGTGGGTCACTTTGAATATCACTGGATGGCAATGAATGGGCAGTAGGGGAGTAAAAGAGGAGGGAAACAAAACAAGGAGGAAAACTGAAGAAATAAACAGGGAAGCACACCATTAGGTGTTAGCTATCCTATTGTTGCAGTTACAATCCTGAAGTAGCCTAATTTCCACCTCTACTTAAAGAGCTGTTGATACTTTAGATAAAAAGAGGGTTTCTTTTTAATAATACTAAGATCAAGTCACTGTGTGTTGAGGTGGTAGATGTTGAAAATAAATTTCCTAGTCTTATAGGATCTGTCCCCAGCTTATGTAGTCCTGGCAGTTTATGTGAGCCTCTGGGGTCTGTTACTAGAAAAATACCAGAAATGTGGACTATCAGGGAGATGAGGAAATTTAACATGCCGGTGCTCTGAGGGAGCACCGAGGGAACTCTGAGGACTTGAGGGGAAAGGATGTCGTGTCTCCACCAGGCAGAGGTGGGTGGGTGGGTTAGACAGGGAGAGAGAGCTGACGCCAAGCACCCACTCACTGTCTGCTGCTGCTTTGATTCATAGGTATGGCAGGTGTTTCCAGTGCCGTGGACCACACCTTCTCAACAACGTCAAAAGATGGGGAAGGATCATGTTACACATCTCTGATTTCTGACATCTGCTACCCACCTCAGGAGGATTCTACATATTTCACTGGAATTCTTCAGAAGGAAAATGGCCATGTCACCATTTCAGGGAGCCCTGAGGAGTTGGGTACACCCGGCCCCTCCTTAGCTGATGTGCCTGGGTTAGAGTCTCGTGGCTTATTTAGTTCTGATTCTGGAATAGAGATGACTCCTGCAGAGTCCACTGAAGTGAACAAGATCTTAGCAGACCCTCTGGACGAGATGAAAGCAGAGGCCTATAAATACATTGACATAACCAGAGCCGAGGAGGTGAAGCACCAAGAACAACATCACCCCGAGTTGGAAGATAAAGACTTGGACTTTAAGAATAAGGACACTGACATCTCAGCGAAACCTGAAGGGGTCCGTGAACCTGACAAACCAGCTCCTGTGGAGGGAAAAATCATCAAGGACCATTTATTTGAAGAATCCACATTTGCTCCGTACATAGATGATCTCTCTGAAGAACAGCGCAGGGCTCCTCAGATCACCACCCCTGTCAAAATCACACTGACGGAAATAGAACCTTCTGTTGAAACCACTACCCAGGAGAAGACCCCTGAGAAGCAAGATATATGTCTAAAGCCAAGTCCTGACACAGTCCCCACTGTCACTGTCTCGGAGCCTGAAGATGACAGCCCAGGATCTATCACCCCTCCATCTTCTGGAACAGGTAAAGGCCCTGTTATTGCTTGACTTAGGAAAACCCAGCATATGGAAATCTCAATCCCTAAAACAAATATTAACGAATGACAATTTTCATTCAACATACTTTACTATCTGGGCCCCTTAAATTTCATTTGGTTTAACTAGTTTAATTCATATTCAACGTTTTCAATTTGTTGCTGATTGTACAAAGGTTGCAATCTGGGATTTCTCCTAAAGTCCTATCAGGTTTTCTTTGTAAAATATTTTGTTCTTTCTTTGAGGGGAGATGTTAGGATGACATACGGGGAACATTAACATCCTCATGCCGCCCTGCTGTCCCGAGCAGAGAAGGCAGCACTGCCTGCTTCTCAGTTAGCTTTCCGCTAGGGTCTGGGTTGTCTTCGTCTATTTTGTGTTGCTTATAACAGAATACCTAACACAGGGCAATGTATAAGAAACAACATTTATTTCTTAACAGTTCTGGAAGCTGGGAAGTCCGAGGTCAAAGGGGCGCTTCTGGTAAAAGCTGTCTGGCTTGCTAGTGGGGACTCTCTGAAGGGTCCCAAGTGGGTGCAGGGTGTAACATGGTGAGGGGGCTGAGCATGCTAACATGTTGTGCTCAGGTCTCTCTTCTTCTTATAAAGCTGCAAGTCACATTTCCATGATAATCCATTAATCCATTAACTCTTTAATCCATTACTCCATGAGTGGGTTAATCCATTCATGAAGGCAGAACCTTCATAGCTCAGTAGTTCACAGTCCATAGCCTCTCAAAGGCTCCACCTCTCAATACTGCCACATTGGGTATTAAGTTTAAAGATGAGTTTTGGAAGGGACATTCAAACTATAGCACAGGTCTCTTGGAGACATTATGAGGAGAGCACACTGGCTGTTCTCTCGAAACTTCCTGAAGCACCTCAGCCGGGGCATTTAACACTCCTGTCCCTAGCTCTAAGTCTGTACACTTAAAGGGAAGGAAAAGGTGGACTTCTGGATCTTTTAGGGATGGCACAGACAGGAACGGAAACCTGAACAAAGCGAACTCCTCCCTTCCCCTTTCAGTCTCAACACTGTCATTTTATATCTCTAGTTTATTGAAGTTCTGCATATAATTTTATTTTTGAAACCAAAAGATGTACTTCATTCAACTTTTTAAAGTTTAGACTTCATTAGGCTATGGTCTTTTTCAATTTGAACATTCTCCTACTGTGACTCAAGGCAGGATATTAAACAGCATTCATGCATATTCTCTCAAACACAAAGCGGGCCTCTTATACCCCTGGCTAAAGGCCAGAGAGGTGGCAGGAAACTCCTCACCCCACCCTGTGCCACCCTCTTCTCTCCAGCCTTTGAATCTCCACCTCTCTTGAATGCCTATGAGGCATCAGATGAAGAGGACAGTGACAGGTCCTCAAACCTTCCCCTGCCCCTGGTGACCGGCATTCTACCATATCCCAAAGAGCTTTGGTATGCATCTCAGGTGAAAGAGCTTCTAGTAAACTCTGAAAATGGAGCCAAAGCCTGTAGAGAAGGAGTGATTGCTCTAAACCCTGATGGTATAGTACAAATTCAAGTGTTGGAATGGAACAGAATTAATTAAAGTTCCTCCTATCTTCTTTCCCTATAGATTTTAGCATTAATTCCTTCTTCCCAAAGTTACTTCAGACTCATTCAACTATAAAGCTCCAAGTGTCTTAAAGATTCACTGCACCAAGTCCCTGATTTTCAAATTCACTCAGCAGTCACTTTCTACTTACTTTCTTTTGGTTGGGTACTCTGTGAGGCATGGGTGATGGGGAATTAACGAAAAATAAAAAACAAAGAAAAATCAGTCCCTGCCTCCAGGGGGCCAGACAACCAAGCAAACAGTCCCAGTCCAGTGTGCTTGGTGTTCTGAGAAAGGGAAATGTATGGTGCTGAGGAGCCCTGGAGTCCAGCGGCTCCCCCAGGTGAACTGCGACCACAGGTGACTCTCAGAGGATTAGGAGGAAACAAACAGGTGAAGGGAAGGGAAAGGTGCCCTTCCAGTGTGAGGAGCTGCATGGACATGGACTTGTGAGGGCCCAGTGAACTTCACTTAAGATGTAAATTGAGATTTGGGTAGTAATGACAAATCAGAAAACCAAGGCTCCAGGTGGGTTAGATACAACTTGCCCCTGCCTAAAACACGAGGTCGGAACACAGGCGAGTTTCCAAGCTTCCTTGTATTCTTTCTGGCAATGCGTAGTAAAACTCTTCTATTATTTCCTGCCATAAAGATACTTGATGTTCTGAAGATGTAAGTTATATAGTCAGCTATGTTTTACAGAGCTCCAGGGTTGTCCAGTAGTCAGTCCAGAAGAACTTCAGCCAGTCCTCAGGAATAGTGAAATGCCCTAGCACATATAGGTCTAGTTACACAGCACATGCTTCATGTAAAAATTACAGTTTGCAAAGACTTGACAAAGGATCCATTAATTTTTAGGGAATTTCCATTTTTAAGTAGCCGTGGCCCAATGGGATTCTGGAGAAGGTTCAAGAGAAAACAAAGGCAGATCTGGCTCACATGACATTGGAGTTCTATGATGTTGGGTTGCCCACTTGACAGTATGGGGTTAGGACAATGGTTGTCTCTGCAGCTGCAGTCAAGTAAACATTCCAAGCAAGGCTTATTCAGGAAAGAGAGAACGACCCATTACACATTCTCTCCTGTGTTCAGCTCCTCTCTCTATATACATCCCACATCAAAATACCAGAGTCATATGAAAACAGATAAGAATGAAATTAACAGAAAGAATCAGCTTCTCACTGAAGCCTTTCTCCCTGCCCTTTTTATCCTGTGAGGTTTCTGACCCCCTTCCCATCTTCTTGTGACCCCTGGCACCACGTGACACTGTGCCCATAGACATTAGAGGATATGGGCTTTATTGCATCTGTTGAGTCTTGTATCACTCTGCCATTTCCAGTGGCAACAGATAAAATAAAAATTGAGAATTACACATAATTGTACATAGAAACTGACGAAAAAGAAAGCATGTTAAGCAAAAAGTAGTTCTGTTTATCATTGTTTAAATATATTCCTTAAATAAGGAAATTATCAAATCTGGAGAATAACTGAAGAGAAATTCTAATTTAGGTTAGTTTTAGCCACAGATGCTAATGTTTAAGCAAGGTGTCTAATATATTTATATTTCTCCCAATTCCAATGGATTATTCCGTTTTGTAACGTTCTCCAACATACTTACCTATTTTCACTAAATAATATACACTGAGGTGGAGAGGCGAGAATTCTTACAGCTGAAATACTGGAAGTCTCTTTTAAGCCAAGATCAGTCACGAAAAAAGTGAAGCAATTTAGGAAAACATAATAAATGCCCTGATGCAACATACATTGACCAGGAGCACCATGTTGTTTCTGACACAAACACCAAGAGGCGTATTATGATGGTCCTGGCTGTTATGTGAGCTATTAGCCTCAAAAAGGACAATAATCAGGAAGTCATCCTTAAAACACCCCAGTTTCCCTCAAGAAGAAATGAGCAATTAAAAGTAAATCAATTTAAATTTGAAAACTACCATTGCTATTTCCTTGCATTGATGGGATCTGTGATTCTCCTACCCATTTTTAAAATTCATTCTTTTGTTCAAAAACTATTTAGAGTGACTTCTATACATCAGACATGCACTGGCCACTGAGACATTGTAGTAAATAAGATGTACAAGGTCCCTGCCCTTGTAGAACTTACCTGCTAGTCAGAGGAAACAGGCAATAAAAAACAAACCCATAAATAAACAGTGTAATTTCACAGTGTGAGCACTATGAAGATTGATAGAGGGTTGGGTGTGAGGGGGCCAAGGACTGCCCCTCTAAGGAGATGACACGTGAACTGAAATCTGAATGAGGAGAAGGAGCCCACAGTTCAGAGAGGGGCTAGGAGGTACCTCAGGTGTTGGGGAATAGCAAATGCCCAGGCCCTGAGTCTGTATTATATGAGAACTGAAAGAGGGCCAATGACACAGGGGAGGAAGAGGGAAGTGGGGCAGAGAACACCACTGGACAGGTAGGCAGGGTCAAAATCGTGGGGAAGGAGTTTGGATTTTGTTCCAAATGTAATTGGAAGCCATTGGAGGGTTTTAAGCTGAGAAGTGACATCATTTATTCATTCATCTATTTATTTTAAAAGTATGTGTTGGCCATTTACTCCACATCAGGCATTATACCATTACTGCCAGGACTCACGAGTGAGTGGTGCCTCACAAGAAAATCCTGGCTGCATGGAGCTTACAATCTAGTTGAGAAGACATACACACAAATAACCAAATATATAATATAATATCAGTTAGTTATAATGGTTATGAAGAAAAATACAGCAAGGCAAAGTGTAAGGGAGTGGTGGCAGTGGGGGTGAGGAGAGGCTTCTTCGAGGTAACAGCTTGAGCAGAGACTGAATGGAGTGAGGGAGCAAGTCATGTAGCTATCTGAGGAAGCGAGGCGAGGCTGAGGGGCCTCCCAGTGCAAAGGCCCTGAGCTGGGAACGTCTTGTCTGTTCCAGGAGCAGCTGGAAGGCCAGCATGGCTGGAGTAGTGGGGAGGAAGGGAAGTGTGGCAGGATCAGACTTGGGTTTTCAATCGATCCTTCTGGATGCTGCATGGAGAATGAGTCAGGAACAAAAGGAGTCCTAATACCAGCATCATTCACAGTTGGACACTAGTGTCTGCAACTTGCTATGTTCACCTGTCCTTTTATCCCTCTCAATTATATCATCATAATTATCATCAGCAGCACACACATCACCCTGGGGTGCCTTTCTTACCCTCTCAATTTTCCTATTTTATCTGATAATTTTAGGTGACTGTTTCTAGCTTTGCAGTGTCAGTCTTGATACATAATAACCAATATCTTAGACGGCCTTTGAAACTGTTGAAATTTTAAACAAAGATATGGAAACTTCTGTTTTGTCCTAAAATTTTCCCTGATTACTCCTATCATTTTGTTAAAAATTTAATTTCCCTTAAGAACATAGGGCAGTATCCATAGAAGCTATGAGTCCCTTCTGACTTATGGTAAAGGTTGATTATTTTTAAGGTAGCACCTTCACTTGCTTAAGATGGAACTCCTCAGACCCTTTTCTCCTCCACCCTGCAGCTGTCTGGAATCATCCTTACTCTTGAGTAAATAAAGCAAGACCCTGGGCCTTCTTTTTCTGAATGCACTAACATAGTAGTTTTCAACTGGAGGTAGAATTGCCAGATAAAACACAAATAGGTATGCCCTATACTAAAATAATTTCATTGTTTAGCTGACAGTCAAATTTAACTGAGTGTCCTGTATTTTTATTTCCTAAATCTGCAGCCCGAACTGGAGGTGACTGTTAGAATCACACATGGAGTTACATCCAGACCTACTTCCTCTAAGGCAGAATTTCTGAGGGCAGTTTTGAGCTACACACTTGAATAAGAGCCACTGTTGTAAAAATTTGAGCTGTCTCTCACATGAGTGCTATTTATTGAGTACCTCCTGTGTGCCAGGCACTGTGCCGGGTGCAAGGATATGATAATGAACAAACACAACTTGGCTGTACTTTACTCCCAGGGCGCTTTCAGTCTGAGGTCAGGGAGAGTGGGGAAGGGTGCAAGGGCAAAGGTTAATGAAATCATCACACAAACATACAAGGCTGCCTAGGGGCTCCCAGTTGTGCAGAATGAGTGGGTACCAGCCTGTCTCCCAAACAACACAGCATCAGGCCAGCTGGCACAAGGGTGGGCTGCTCTGCCATGTGGCCTCCAGGAATATTGTGCAAGCAGGAGTTTCCTCAGTCTTAGCAGTTTGGGTGGTTAGACAGAGGCCTCTGCATGTGAAACCGGAAGGATGTGTGCCTCAGAAAGGGAAGAACCATCCAAGATAAGAATTTTCTTCCCTGTCCCATCAAACAAGCTCATTGTTCCCCTGTTCATTTTATTCACTCAGGCTCACCATTTCTGAGTAGCTTTTGAAACCCCTCTTTTTCTCACTCACCACATGAATCAGACCCCAAGTCAATGATTTCTCTCTTTTCTCTTCTCTTTTTCTCCTCTTTCTATCTTATGGCCACCACAACTCATACCCTACCTCCAGTTGTCATAATTCAACAATTGCACTATCCTGTTAATGGGTTATCCTCCTTCTACTTCGCTCTTTTTTTTTTTTTTTTATGAGACAGAGTCTCGCTCTGTTGCCCATGCTGGAGTGCAGTGGCATGATCTCGGCTCACTACAACCTCAGCCTCCCGGGTTCAAGTGATTCTCATGCCTCAGCCTCCTGAGTAGCTGGGATTACAGGTCTCCGCCACTACGCCTGGCTAATTTTTGTATTTTTAGTAGAGACAGGGTTTTGCCGTGTTGGCCAGGCTGGTCTCCCCCAAACTCCTGACCTCAGGTAATCTGCCTGCCTCAGCCTCCCAGAGTGCTGGGATTACAGGCATGAACCACTGTACCTGGCCTTCCCTCCCTTTTAAGCTCCTCCTAACCCTTCCAGGGTCCACTAATGCCTACCTGATAAAAGACTGACTTTTTTTTTTCTTTTAAGCTCGGGGTACATGTGCAGGATGTGCAGGTTTGTCACATAGGTAAACACATGCCATGGTGTTTTGCTGCACAGATCATTCCATCACCTAGGAATTAAGCCCGGCACCCATTAACTATTCTTTCTGATGCTCTCCTTCCTCCACCTTCACCCTCCGACAGGCCCCAGTGTGTGTTGCTCCCCCTCAATGTGTTCATGTGTTCTTATCATTCAGCTACCACTTATAAGTGAGAACATGTGGTATTTGGTTTTCTGTTCCTGCATTAGTTTGGTAAGGATAATGGCCTCCAGCTGCATCCATGTCCCTGCAAAGAACATGATCCTGTTCCTTTTTATGGTTGCATAGAACTCCATGGTGTATGTACCACATTTTCTTTATCCAGTCTATCACTGATGAGCATTTGGGTTGGTTCCATGTCTTTACTATTGTAAATAGTGCTGCAATAAACATACGTGTGCCTGTATCTTTATAATAGGATGATTCCTATTCCTTTGGGTATATACCCAGTAATGGGATTGCTGGGTCAAATTGTATTTCTGCCTCTAGGTCTTTGAGGAATCGCCACACTGTTTTCCACAATGGTTGAACTAATTTACACTCCCACTAACAGTGTAAAAGCGTTCCTTTTTCTCCACAACCTCACCAGCATTTGTTGTTTTTTGACTTTTTGGTAATAGCCATTCCGACTTGTATAAGATGGTATCTCATCGTAGTTTTGATTTACATTTATCTAATTATAAGTGCTGTTGAGCTTTTATTCATATTTGTTGTCTGCTTGTATATCTTCTTTTGAGAAGTGTCTGTTCATGTCCTTTGCCCAATTTTTAATGAGGTTTTTTTTTCTTGTAAATTGCTTAAGTTCCTTGTAGATGCTGGATATTAAACCTTTGTCAGATGCATAGATTGCAAATATTTTCTCCCATTCTGTTCTGTTCACTCTAATGATAGTTTCTTTTGCTGTGCAGAAGCTTTTAGTTTAATTAGATCCCATTTGTCAATTTGAGCTTTTGTTGCAATTGCTGTTGGTGTCTTTGTAATGAAATCTTTGCCCATGCCTATGTCCTGAATGGTATTGCCTAGATTGTCTTCTAGGGTTTTTATAGTTTTGGGTTTTAAATTTAAGTTTTTAATCCATCTTGAGTTGATTTTTGTACATGTGTAAGGAAAGGGTCCAGTTTCAATTTTCTGTATATTGCTAGCCAGTTATCCCAGCACCATTTTTTAAATAGGGAATTCTTTCCCCATTGCTTGTTTTTGTAAGGTTAGTCAAAGATCAGATGGTTGTAGGTATGTGGTCTTATTACTAGGTTCTCTATTCTGGTCCATTGGTCTATGTGCCTGTTCTTGTACCAGTACTATGCTGTTTTGGTTACTGTAGCCTTTTAGTATAGTTTGAAGTCAAGTAGCATAATGCCTCCAGCTTTGTTATTTGTCTTAGGATTGTCTTGGCTATTCTGGCTCTCTTTTGGTTCCAAATGAATTTTAAAATAGTTTTTTCTAATTCTGTGAGGAATGTCAATAGTAGTTTAGTGGGAATAGTGTTGAATCTATAAGTTGTTTTGGGGAGTATGGCCATTTTCATGATATTGATTCTTCATATCCATGAGTATGGAATGTTTTTCCATTTCTTTGTGTCATCTCTGATTTCTTTAAGCAGTTGTTTGTAGTTCTCCTTGAAGAGGTCCTTCACATCCATTGTTAGCTGTATTCCTAGGTATTTTATTCTTTTTTTGGCAGTTGTGAGTGGGAGTTCATTCATGATTTGGCTCTCTGCTTAACTGTTGTTGGTGTATAGGAATGCTAGCAATTTTCGCACATTGATTTCATATCCTGAGACTTTGCTGAAGTTGCTTATCAGCTTAAGAAGCTAATGGACTGAGAAAATGGGGTTTTCTAGATATAGAATCATGTCATCTGCAAACAAAGATAGTTGGACTTCCTCGCTTCCTATTTGAAAACAATTTATTTCTTTCTCTTGCCTGATTGCCCTGGCCAGAACTTCCAATGCTGTGTTGAATAGGAGTGGTGAGAGAGGGCATCCTTGTCTTGTGCTGCTTTTTAGTAGGAATGCTTCTAGCTTTTGCCTATTTAGTATGATATTGGCAGTGGGTTTGTCATATATGGCTCTTATTATTTTGAGGTATGTACCTTTAATACCTAGTTTATTGAAAGTTTTTAATATGAAGGAATGTTGAATTTTATTGAAGGCCTTTTCTGCATCTTTTTAGATAATCGTGTGGTTTTGTCTTTAGATCTGCTTATATGATTAATCACATGTTTTGATTTGCATATGTTGAACCAAAGTTGCATCCCAGGAATGAAACCTACTTGATGGTGGTGGATAAGCTTTTTGATGTGCTGCTGGATTCAGTTTGCCAGTATTTTATTGAGGATTATTGCATCAGTGTTCATCAACAATATTGGCCTGAAGTTTTATTTTTTTGTTGTATCTTTTCCAGGTTTTGGTATCAGGATGATGCTGGCCTCATAGAATGAGTTAGGGAGGAGTCCCTCCTTTTCAGTTTCTCTGGAATAGTTTCAATAGAAATGGTACCAGCTCTTCTTTGTACCTCTGGTAGAATTCAGCTGTAAATATCCTTGGTCCTGGGCTTTTGGTTGGTTGGTAGGCTATTTATTGTTGTCTCAATTTCAGAACTTGTTGTTGGTCTATTTAGGGATTCAGTTTCTTCCTGGTTCAGTCTTTGCAGGGTGTATGTCTCCAGGAATTTATCCATTTCTTCTAGATTTTCTAGTTTCTGTGCATAGAGGTGTTTATAGTATTCTCTGATCATTGTTTGTATTTCTGTGGGGTCAATGGTGATATCTCCCTTATCATTTCAGATTGTGTTTATTTGATTCTTCTCTCGTTTCTTCTGCATTAGTCTAGCTAATGGTTGATTTAAAAAGAAATTTTAAAAAAAACAGCTCCTAAATTTGTTTATTTTTAAAGGGTTTTTCATGTTTCTGCCTCCTTCAGTTCATCTTTGTTCTTGTCTTCTGCTAGCTTTGGGGTTTGTTTGCTCTTGGTTCTCTAGTTCTTTTAGTTGAGATGTTAGGTTGTTAACTTGAAATCTTTCTAGCTTTTTAATGCGGGCATTTAATGCTATAAATTTCCCTCTTAACACTGCTTTAGCTGCATCCCAGAGATTTTGGTATGTTGTCTCTTTGCTCTCCTTAATTTCAAAGAACCGCTTGATTCCTGCCTTAATTTTACTATTTACCCAAGAGATTCAGGAGCATGCTGTTCAGTTTCCATGTAGTTGTGTGGTTTTGAGTGAATTTCTTAATCTTGAGTTGTAATTTGATTGTGCTGTGGTCTGAGAGACTGTTTGTTATTATTTCACGTCTAATATTGTCATTGGGGTGTTAAATTCTCCCACTGTTATTGTGTGAGAGTCTAAATCTCTTTGAAGGTCTCTAAGAACTTGCTGTATGAATCTGGGTGCCCACATGTTGTGTGCATATGTATTTAGGATAGTTAGCTCTTCTTGTTGAATTGAACCCTTTACCATTATGTAATGTCCTTCCTTATCTTTCTTGGTATTTGTTGGTTTAAAGTCTATTTTGTCAGAAACTAGGAGTACAACCCCTGCTTTATTCTATTTTCCATTTGCTTGGTAAATTTTCCTGCATCCCTTTATTTTGAGCCTATATGTGTCTTTGCATGTGAGATGGGTCTCTTGAAGACAGCATACCAATGGGTCTTGGTTCTTTATCCAGCTTACCACTTTGTGTCTTTTAATTGGGGCATTTAGCCCATTTACATTTAAGGTTAGTACTGTTATGTGTGGGTTTGATTCTGTCATCACGATGCTAGCTGGTTATTTTTCAGACTTGTTTATGTGATTGCTTCATAGTGTCACTGGTCTGTATAGTTCAATGTGTTTTTGTAGGGGCTGGTAATGGTTTTTCCTTTCTATATTCAGTGTTTCCTTCAGGAACTCTGGCAAGGCAGGCCTGGTGATAACTAATTTCCTTGTCTGAAATGGATCTTATTTCTCCTTTGCTTATGAAGCTTACTTTGGCTGGATATGAAATTCTGGGTTGGAAATTCTTTTCTTTAGGAGTGTTGAATATTGGCCCCGAATCTCGTCTAGCTTATAGCGTTTCTGCTGAGAGGTCCACTGTTAGTCTGATGGGCTTCCCTTTATAGGTGTGCTGGCCTTTCTCTGTGGCTGCCCTTAACATTTTTTCTTTCATTTTGACCCTGGAAATTTTGATGATTATGTGTCTTGGGGATGATCTTTTCATTGATTATCTTGCTGGGGTCCTCTGCATTTCCTGAATTTGAGTGTTGGCCTGTCTTACTAGGTTGGGGAAATTCTCCTGGATAATATTCTGAAGTATGTTTTCCAGCTTGGTTCTATTCTCCCCATCTCTTTCAGGTACCCCCATTAGCTGTAGATTCAGTCTCTTTACATAATTCTATATTTCTCAGAGGTTTTGTTCGTTCCTTTTCTTTCTTTTGTCTCTATTCTTATCTGCCTGTCTTATTTCAGAAATATACTCTTCAAGGTCTGAGATTCTTTTCTCTGCTTGGTCTATTTTGCTATTAATATTTGTGATTGCATTGTGAATTCCTTGTAGTGTGTTTTTCAGCTCCAGCTGGTTGGTTATGTTCCTGTCTAAACTGGCTATTTTGGCTGTCAGCTCCTGTATTGTTTTATCGTGATTATTTACTTCTTTGTCAATGGTTACCACATGTTCCTTTAATATAGCAAAGTTTTTTTATTACCCACCATCTGAAGCCTACTTCTGTCATTTCAGCTGTCCCAGCCTCAGCCCAGTTCTGAGCTCTTGCTGGGAAGGTTTGCAGTCATTTGAAGGAGAAGGGGCACTCTAGCTTTTTGAGTTTTCAGGGGTTTTGCACTGATTCTTTCTCATTTTTGTGGGCTTAACTACCTTCAGTCTTTGAGGTTGCTGACTTTTGGATGGGGTTTTTATGGGTTTTTTTTGTTTTGTTTTGTTTTATATTTGTTCTTCTTTTAATAATTTGTCCACTCTGCTGTAGGGCTGCTGCGGTTTTTTTGGGGTCCACTCCAGACCCTAGTTGTCTTGGTTTTTCCCATACCTGGAGGTATAAGCAGTGAAAGTTGGGAAACAGCAAAGATGGCAGCCTGCCTCTTTCTCTGGAAACTCCATCCCAGGGGAGTACTGACCTGTTGCCAGCCCGAATATGCCTGTAGGTGGTGGCTAGAGACCCTGGTTGGGAGGTCTCACCCAGTCAGGAGGAAAGGCATCAAGGGCACACTTAAAGAAGCAGTCTGGCTGCCTTTTGGTAGGGCAGCTGTGCTGTATCCCTTCAGCCCCAATTAATTTGGGCTTTCCAAGCCCCACAGGCTGGACCAGCTGAGAAGCCTGAATGGCCAAAATGGCAGCCTGTCCTGTCCCTCAGGCACTTCACCCAGGGAGAATATGAACAGGGGTGAACAGAGACGCCAGCTGGGAGGACCCACCCTGCAAGGAAGAATGGATTGTGGTCCCACTTAAAGAAGCAGTCTGGCCATGCCTCGACAAAATAGCTATGTCATGGTGAGGAACTGCCTCTGCCCCTGTCAGCTTGGACTCTCCAAAGTCCACAGGCTAGAATGCCAGCCCAGGGGGGAGCCCCTCCCCTCCTCTGAGCACTCCATCCCAGGGAGAGATCAGAGCTCTGTCCCTAATATGTGCCAACAGATGTGGCTGGAGGGTCCAGCTGGGAGGTCCCACCTAGTGCGGAGGAATGGATGGCAGCCCTGCTTAAAGGAGCAGTCTGGCCAGCACAGTGACTCATGCCTGTAATCCCAGCATTTGGGAGGCCAAGGTGGGCGGATCACTTGAGGTCAGGAGTTCCAAGACGAGTGTGGCCAACGTGATGAAACCCTGTCTGTACTAAAAATACAAAAATTAGCCAGGCGTGGTAGGGCACCCCTGTAATCCCAGCTACTCTGGAGTCTGAAACAGGAGAATTGCTTGAACCTGGGAGGCGGAAGTTGCAGTGAGCAGGGATTGCACCACTGCACTCCAGCCTGGGCAGCAGAGCGAGACTCTGTCTCAAAAGAAAGAAAGAAAGAAAAAAATCTGTCTGACCACAATCTGGCAAAGCCCCTGTGTTGTGCTGTTGGGGGGACCCTTCCTTCACTGGACCATTTGGCTGGAATGACTGAGTTGACCAAACTGTAGAGATGGTGACCCCCACTCCCACTGGGACTCCATCCAGTCTCAGGCAGGCTCTACCCTGTTGCTGGTGGCTGACTGGAATTCCAAGCCAGTGGGCCTTATCTTGTGACGTGCCATAGAAGTGGGGCCCACAAAATGGCACTGCTTAGCTCCCTGGATTCTGCCCTTTTCCTAGAGGTATGTGCGGACCTCCCACCTTGCCTAAGTAGCAGGCACATTTGTTGGGGGATCATGGGGCTGGAGTATGCAAAGCTCCTGGGTCTCTGTGCATGCCTGAGCGGCTGCTCTGCCAAGACTCCACATAGGTCTGTGTGTTGGATCCAAGGCCCTGGTGGCATGGACTCATGAGGGGATCCCCTGATCTGAGAGTTGCAAAGATCCATGGAAGAAGTGTGGTTTTCCGGGATCACACAGTCACTCACTGCTTCCCTTGGCTGGGAGGCAGGGGGGTTCCCTTGGCTTTGTGTTGCTCCTGGGTGGACTGTCACCCCACCCTGCTTTTCTTTATTCTCCACGTGTTGTTTTCCTAATCAATCCCAGTGGGAGAACCCGGATATTTTAGCTGAAGGTACCGTATTCATTTGCCCCTTTCGTTCCTCTCCGTAAGTGCCAGGGACTGCAGCTGATTATATTTGGCCATCTTGGCCCCTCCATATGCCTATTTCTTCAGGACTGACTTTTGAACTAGTTTTCAGGGCCTTCCATGACCAGGGGCTGCTTCCATTTTCAGTTACATCAACCCTGCATCATTCCCAACAATACTCCAGTTAAACGTTTGACTTTGTACTTCTTTGAGCAGACCCCTTCCTTTTTCACCTCCATACCTTTGCTTTTGGAGTTCACTCTTGGACAATGCCTGCCTTTCAAGGTTCTATTTGTGTTCCAAGATCAATTCAAGTGCAGCTTCCTCAATGACCTCCTCTAAGTTCCTCTAGAACGTTGTACAGCACAATTGCACCTAGCCCATTCTGTTTTGTTTTCTTCTTATTCTCTGGGAGAGGCAGGGAATACTGTGAGTCATAAACATAGTAATGGTAATTGGGACCTAGTGATGGTGGAAATGGGTAAAATCACCTTGAGATGGACTGGAGTAAGAAGAAAGCCTAGGGAAGAACTCTGGGGGAGACCAACATTTCATATCTGGAAAGAGATGAGATCCAGGAGAGCTAGAAGGAAAATCTGAAGAAAGTAGAGTTGCAGACACCAAAGGAGGAGTGGGCAGTATGTCAAATACTTTGAGAAGTCAAATAAGATGAGAACTCAAAAGCGACTGGGAAGTTGCCAGTGAACTGAGACAAGCGGTAAGGGTACAATCCAGAGTGAAATAATGTATTCACTATAATTCAGGTAAATCCCCAAATCTTGGTAGCTTAACATAATAAAAGCATTACTTTTCACTCATAATACAGACCAATGTTAGTTCTCCTGTAAGTTTAAATTGAAGGCCAAGCTTCCTTCTGTTTTTTTTTAAAACAGCTTTATTGAGATATAATCCATATACTATACAATTCATTTAAAGTGTACATTTCCATGGTTTTTAGTATATTCACAGAGTTGTGATCCATCACTGCAATAAATTTTAGAGCATTTTATTACCCCAAAAAGAAACCCTGCACCCCCTTTTCTCACCCTCCAAATCTCCTCACTCCCTACAACTACTAATCTACTTTCTTTCTCCATAAATTTACTTATTCTGGACATTTCATATGAATGCAATCACATAATATGTGGTCCTTTGTGACTGTCTTATTTCACTGTTTTCAATATTTAGCTTTGTTGTAACACATATCAGTACTTCATTCCATGTATGGCTATATTACATTTTTATTTATCCATTTATCAGTTGATGGATGTTAGATTGTTTCTACCTTTTCTGGCCATTATGAACAATGCTCTTATGAACATTCATATACAAGTTTTTTGTGTGGACATATACTTTCATTTCTCTTGGGTAGATATCTAGCAGTGGAATTACTGGGTCATAGGATAACTCTATGTTTAAATGTTTAAGGAGCTGCCAGGCTTTTGTCCAAAGCAGTTACAACATTTTTCATTCCCACCAGCAGTGCATAAAGGTTCCAATTTCTCTAAATCTTTGCCAGAACTTGTTTTTATCTGACTTTTTGATTATAGCCATCCTAGTGGGTATGAAGTGGTATCTCACAGTAGTTTTGATTTGCATTTTCTGGGTGAATAATGACGTTGGGCATATTTTCATGTGCATTTTGGCCATTTGTAAATTGCCTTTGGAAATCTATCTATTGAAGTTCTTTGCCCATTTTTAATTGGCTTGCCTTTTATGATTGAGTCATAATAGTTTTTTATATATTCTAGATATGAGTCCCTTATCAGATATATGATTTGCAAATATTTTCTTCTGTTCTATTGATTGTGCTTTCACTTTCTTTATGGTATTCTCTGAAGCACAGAAGCACAGTATATTAATTTTTCTTTTGTTGCTTCTGTTTTTGGTGTCATATCTGTGAAACGATTGTCTAATCCAAGGTCATGAAAATTTACTTCTATGTATTCTTCTAGAGTTTTATGATTTTAGCTCTTATATTTAGGCTACTGACCCATTTGAAGGAAATTTTAAAATGTGACATGAGGTAGGGGTTTAATTTCATTATTTTGCTTGTGGTTATCCAGTTCACTTTTCTTCTGCTTCTCATGTTCCAAAATATAACTTGCCACATCTCAGACTGCATCCCCCTTTTAAAAAGATGTAGCATGATATAGTGTAAAATACATGAAATAGATATGCATTCAAATTCAGGTCAAATAATTTCTAACCATCTAGGTATATCATCTAGGGTCCTAGCAGGAAAAAAGTGACACACTCAAAGGTTGTGACTGAAGAGAGTTTAAAGAAGGGGCTAATTACAGATGTGTAAAGATGGCCAAGAAAACCAACAAATGATGCCAAAGCCTTAACATTAGGGAGGTGTTACTACCCCTAGACCTAAAGACCAAGAGGAAGGAACAGCATTCTTGAAGCCTGCTAAGAGCTGGAACTTCAGAAGCAGCAAGGGGTATAAATAGCTCAACATCTCCTTCATCCCAACCCTCAGGCTTCCTATTGGCTAAAAACAACCAGGAACCAGAGGGACAGAAATCCTGGGTATGCCTTCTATATAGGTCAGCCTCTCAGAGCATAGGAGAGGGCAGAGAAAGGAATGGATCCAAGCAGGCAAAGAGAGAAAACCACTACAGTGACCTTGGACAAGTAACTTAATCTATTGTCCCTAGACCCTAAGTTCCATGTGTAAAATGCCTGGCACCCAGCAGAAGATGCTGCTGCTACTAGCAGTGCTCTGGAGGTACAGAACATTTTCCTAATTTACGCCACTCCTTATCTTCTTTCTCAGTGCTCTGGACAACCATTCAGAAGTAAACTGGTGAAGCTTTTACACTTTTCCGCTGTCTGAAATAGTATCAAACAACTACGTGTACAACTTATTAAGGGACTAACTCCTGTAAAAATAGAGTTGGGGATCATAAATTTTTAAAAACAAGAATCATATGAGAGATAATGAAGTAGTTGTTGTTTTAAGTTACTGAAAAAAGGGGGGAAACCCATAGATCATATCCTTCCTCTGCTTAAAGCCCTCCAATATCTTCTAATCTCACTCAGAATAAAAGCCCTATGAGATCCTACATGATCTGCCCCTACTCCCCATGTCACTGATCTCCTATTTCTTAACTTTCCTCTGGATATCTTCATGAGTCACTCACCTGCTTCAAGTGTTAAATGTAGGTTACTTTCTCAATGAGGCCTATACGGACTCACCTGTTTAAAATTGCAAACTCATCTCCACCCTGACCCAGAACTTGTGTTTCCCTTACCCTACTCTACTTTTTTCCATAGCACTTAACATCTTCTAACATACTATATACTTTACTTATTTACTATATATATTGTTTGTATATTGTGTTCCCTCCACTAGAGTATAAGCAGAGACTTTGTTACCTGTTTCATTCACTAATATATCCCAAGTGTGTAGAAAAGGGCCTAACACATATTAGGTTCTCAATAAATAACAGATGAATGAATATGGATAAAGAATAAAATCAATTCTGCTTCATAAAGAATTAGGAAAATCTAAAATGTTTTATCCATTGGTGTTCTCCCACAGTCCTAAAGCCACAGGTCCCTCAAAGCTTTGGATAAATGCAACTAGTTATTGCTAACAAAAGGACCAGATCTCACTAAGATATTCTGAAATAAAGCCCTTCTGTATGGCAAGGGAAAACAAAGCTCTTGAACACTGTTGTCATGGTGATCCCAGGTCGTCTCATCTACCGGAGAGAAAGCTCAGCAAGATTGCCAGTGTAGCCTTTAGGCCATCTGGATAAACATCAGGCAGAAGGCAGGCATTCATCCAGGGGTCCAGGAGTGACTCTCAGGTTTTGTTCTTCTTGAGAGGAAGTGAAGAGAGAAGAAAGGGAAAGAATACAGTGGGCTGCCACTATGGGAAGCCTTGCAGGATAGTCCATTATGGCAATCTGCACAGCCTGCTTGGTGGAATTGGCAGAAGTGATCTCTTACATTGCTCCACTTAGTGGCAAAAAAAAAAAAAAAAAAAAAATACTGATTCTTATGGGAAATATAAAGCTCAGAAGTCAAGTTGTATCCAAGGCTCAAAATTACCTGTCTTTGTCTTGCTAAAGGAGAGGATGTAAACAGCAATGGACAGGGAATAATAGATGATTTTCAGATTTGTTGATATTGGTGGGCCCAATTAGAGAGCTGTATACATCAGATTATCTGATAAAATCTGTGAAATTGAAAAAGTTCCCCGAGAGAATGAATCAGAAATTAAAACGATGACTTGTATAATCTTCTCTGCATTGAAACAGGAAAACCAACTGAGATTCTGTTGCTAAGATATTGCTGGGTCATTTTTTAAAATAGCTAGCTGAAGATAGATAGGTCTGTAAAACACTGATTAATTGGGCCATAATAGTAATTAGCCTTTTACTTCAGGTGGCCTGTCTTTCCAGCATAGCCCTGGAAACAGATTATTTTTGTGCTAATGAGATATGTGTTTCTCAAGCAATGACAAAACATCTCCCCTAATGGAATTTTGTTTTATCCCTCCTCTCTCTGTCCATCTGTCTGTCCGTGTGTGTGCCTCCCTGGCTCTCCTTCGCTCTGTGGGACGACAGAACCATCTGCTGCAGAATCCCAGGGGAAAGGCAGCATCTCCGAGGATGAGCTGATCATCGCCATCAAAGAAGCAAAGGGATTATCATATGAAACCACCGAGAGCCCACGGCCGGTGGGCCAGCTGGCCGACAGGCCCGAGGTCAAGGCCAGGTCCGGACCACCAACCATCCCCAGCCCGCTGGACCACGAGGCTAGCAGCGCAGAATCGGGGGATTCAGAGATCGAGCTGGTGTCCGAGGACCCCATGGCCGCGGAGGACGCGCTGCCCTCGGGTTACGTGAGCTTTGGCCACGTGGGCGGCCCACCGCCCTCGCCCGCCTCGCCATCCATCCAGTACAGCATCCTGAGGGAGGAGCGCGAGGCCGAGCTGGACAGCGAGCTCATCATCGAGTCGTGCGATGCCTCCTCGGCCTCGGAGGAGAGCCCCAAGCGGGAGCAGGACTCACCCCCGATGAAGCCCGGAGCCCTGGACGCCATCCGGGAGGAGACAGGGGTCCGGGCCGAGGAGCGCGCGCCCAGCCGGCGGGGCCTGGCCGAGCCGGGTTCTTTCCTGGACTACCCCTCAGCTGAGCCCCAGCCTGTCCCCGAGCTGCCCCCTGGAGACGGAGTCCTGGAACCTGAGACGCCCATGTTGCCACGGAAGCCTGAGGAAGATGCAAGTTCCAGCCAAAGTCCTGTGGCCACAAAGGGCTCTGGGCCTCTAGGTCCTGGCCCTCTGCCCCCACTGCTGTTCCTCAATAGGCAAAAAGGTAAAGGATCCGACTGCAACAGGGATGCTTGGTTAGTGTCCTCCCTCTGGGTGCTCTGAGCATTCAGCAGGGGTGGTTCTGGCTCAGCCCCGGAGTCATCCCCATGCTGATCAAACAGTTGACCAGAGAAGAGTTCCAAAGGGGATGGGAGGAGATGAGAGAATTCGGATTTGCAGCTGGGACAGAAGTCGGTGGCAGAACCACATGCTCAGGGCGACTCAGGACTGGCTGAACCGAGCCTCCCTAATAATGAGCGGTTTTGTGTTCACTCCAGGATCTCCTGAATGGAGTACATGCGCCTGTCTTTCCATTCCAGGACTGGATTTCCTTCCCCAGGAAAGCGATGCTTTTCTTGTTATTGTCCAGGCTCCACTCCAGTCCCCCTGCTCAGTCTCTGTAGGTGCTGGAACCCACCACTAGCATGTTCTATTTTGCCAGTCAGGCCTGTTTCTTAAGTGTGCAAAGTGGAGCTCAGCTCCATCCTTTCTCTTACCCAAGGGCAAGGGATTTGGACCTTGATAAGGTTTTTGTGTCCCAGTGAGTCAGGCAAGACAGAGACCACAGTTGGGTCCAGAGTTTTCTCTTGTCCCTAAGCAAGACTGAAGGTGATTCATTCATTTTTAAAGTCTCTTTTACTTAGAATGAATTTAATGTGGTCATTATGTTCTCCCTATGAAAAATTTTGAGGTGAGTCTTCAAACGCAAGAAAAAATGGAAGTCATTATTTGTTTTCCAGACACTATATGTGTACAAGAGATTCTTCCCCAAAAATCGTTCACCACACCTGATTGCAGTTGTCTTATGGAATTCAAGAAAGGAATTAGAGTCACATGACTAAGTGAGGTCCTGCTCATTCTATTTTTGTTAATGGGTGAGGTTAGAGAACTTCTACCCAGTTCCTGGGGAGAGAACACTCAGGTAGGACTTTAAAACAAACCCTAACAACTGTATTCAAGGTCCCTCCCACCCCTCTCTTCTACTTTTCAGCTGAGCTGGAGCTCAGCTGAGGGGTAGTGCTTCCTTTAGAAGTGCTTTATTTGCCTTCGCCTTTTGGAGATAAGTGATTTCAAGGGTACACCCTCTTTCCTGTGCCTCTGCTAACTTCAATGATGTTAGCAGCAGTTAAAGTGCTTCATATAAAAATAGAGGACAAAAATCTTTCTCGTTATTTAAATTGGAAGCTAGCTGCTAAATTCTTTAAAATTAACACATTGGAATAGAATGGAGGAACCTAGAGGACTGAAATAAAAAGATACATGGTTGCTGTGGCTCAGACACGTGGCATGGTGTGGGGGCTGATATAATTGACTCTTGATTTCCCAAATAACTCTTCTTAAAGAGCTGAAAGCATATTTCGTGTGTGTGATAGGTAGGGAAGATATTTGAAGACAGATGTAACAGTGGGAATGTGTTTGTTGGGTCAATATTAAAACCATTTTGGATTTTTTTTGCTACTCTCCTGACATGGTAGGAAAAGACCCTGCAGCTTGCAGGGAACCACAGGAAACAGTATTAACATGAACAACCTTCAGCCCCTTGGGGCCCCAAAACAGTCAAGCTTGAGTCATGCTGAGCATGTGTTCATGTCACTGTACTGTAACAAGCATGTGTCTCCATTTTATCCCCTAACTAATGTTCCTGAGATAGTCCCCATGTACACAGTTCAAATATGTTTATTCTCAAAAGTAAATAAATCTGAGAGCTAAAGAGAAAAGGGAACTTTGCATGCCTATTGAGAGACAAGGACAACAGCTGGCACGGACTGACCAGACGCCTGATGAAGAGGTGAGGAGATGGAAAACTGCAGCTGTGAATGCAAAGGCTTCAGAGTATCTTTTATGGCCAATTTGGTGTCATTTGAATCTCTGTAAAAGTTGCCCCATATGGCTTGGACCCTGTGCTGCCAAGTTTAGAAGGTAGAGAGGAGGGAGTGGCAGCCTTTTCAAAAGATGAAGGCATGCCAGGGTGAATAATCTCCACTCTCTTCTGCACTGTGGGGTCCTTTGAAATCTAGTCTCCCACTGAAACTCACTGCTCCACTGCACTATCTATGAAGAGTCTAAAAGGCCATTCTGAGGCAGCCAAGAACTGGAGGTCCTGGGCAGGTGATTCAACAATGCCAGCAGGCAATTTGAGCTCTGAGGTTCTTTTTGGTCTCACTTGCTCTGTCTCAGCAGGTGAGAAAGGATCAGTGCTGCCCAGCCTCCCCGAGGCTGGGTTTTTTTTTTTTTTTTTTGACAGAGTTTTGCTTTTATTGCCCAGGCTGGAGTGCAATGGCGTGATCGTGGCTCACTGAATGTGACCTTAGGTGATCCGCCTGCCTTGGCCTCCCAAAGTGCTGGGATTACAGGTGTGAGCCACCGTGCCCAGCCCCAGGCTATTCTTAATCACTGTTGGTGGACAGCAGGTTTGTGCTCATGCCAAGCTTGTTTCCCGGCAGCAGTGAGGTCAGATCAACTTCTGTGGTTTCCTGCTTTTATCCACTGAAGCTTCTGGCGGTATGCACGCATTTAAGTTTATGCATTCACAAGTATCCAGGGGATAAGCCATCCTGCTGATGCTGGACAGGGTTTCAGAAGAGCCTAGAAATATTTAGAATAATATTTAGGATAAGGTTTGACAAATATTTGATAGCATCATTGCATGCACCAAGGAGGAGCACCAGGGTAACTGCTGCACGGGCTCTAACAAGGCCTGCTTTTGGAGCTTTCTCACCTTTCAGAGACCTCTGCAGTTACTGCACTGGAGACAAAATACAGTTCTTTCTTCATGCTTCAGTTTTCGTCCTTGTATACCCCTGAGCTCTTGCTGCCCTGTATTTCTGCTCCCCAACACCTTCTAGGATGACCTGTTATAAACATTAGATTCTAAAGCAGGTAGATATGTTTTACTTTCTACAAGGTTGGCCATAACTGTTAGGAATGTCCAAGTAAAAACCTAATTTAAAAATTCTCATAAAAGTGCTAATACCCAGTGTGATTAATCAGGATAGGTATGTGATATTTACCAAACCTAGTTGATTGTAGAATATTTTTTATTAGAGTGTGCCATTGGGTTCATATTCCAGGGGAACACCCTTTGGGAAATCTTGGTATCTTTGCCCTTGAGCTTGTTTCCTGCATTCTGATTACTTATCATGCAACTCGTAAGTGTGTGGCTTGGACCAACCACGTTGATATCATGTGGGATGTTGTTAGAAGTGGGGAATCTCAGGCTCCTTCCAAGACCTACTGAATCAAGATCCCCTGTGCATAAGTGCATATGTGATTCTTACACACTTTGAAACTTGGGAAACAGGGTTTTTTTGTTTGTTGTTTTTGTTTTTGTTTTTGTTTTTGAGATGGAGTCCCACTCTGTTGCCCAGGCTGGAGTACAGTGGCGCATCTTGGCTCACTGCAAGCTCCGCCTCCCTGGTTCATGCCATTCTCCTGCCTCAGCCTCCAGAGTAGCTGGGACTACAGGCGCCTGCCACCATGCCCGGCTAATTTTTTGTATTTTTTTTTTTAGTAGAGACGGGATTTCACCATGTTAGCCAGGATGGTCTCGATCTCCTGACCTCGTGATCCGCCCACCTCGGCCTCTCAAAGTGCTGGGATTACAGGTGTGAGCCACCGCGCCCAGCCAGGGAAGCAGGGTTTTAGATGATGGCAGTCTGCTTTCATATTCCTACCTGAAACCGACTCTCTTCTTGCCAAACAAATGGCCTCTCTTCAGTCTCATCTTTCTTGTTTTCTCTTGTAATCTAATATCATACTGATGATCAGTCCTTAAAACGTTAATAATAAAGTAATGTATATTTGTTGTAATAAATTCAAGCTGTACGAAATGGCACAAAATTCAAAGTTAAAGAGTCTGGGCATGGTGGCCCACACCTGTAGCCCCAGCACTTTGGGAGGCCAAGGCAGGTGAATCCCTTGAGCCCAGGAGTTCAAGACCAGACTGGGCAACATGATGAAACTCCATCTCTACAAAAAACACAAAAATTAGTTGGGTGTGGTGGTGCAGGCCGGTAGTCCCGGATTCTCAGGTGGCTGATATGGGAGGATCACTTGAGCCCAGGAGGTCGGGCCTGCAGTGAGCTATGATCATACCACTGCACTCTAGTCTGTGCAACAAAGAAAGACAAAGTTAAAAGTTCCCTACTCAACCCTCCCATCCCTAATTCTCAGACATCACTACAGGCCTTTGTATTGTTGTTTTTGTTTTTTTTTTTATTGTTCTTGTTCTTTTCAGAGAATTTCTTTAAGTATTCAGGCATATATAGTTTTTCACTGAAAAAGTAACATTATATTGAACATACCGTTTTGTAACTTATTTCATTTAACAGTAAAGTTAGGAACAATATCAGCTCACATGGAAATTGTTCACTCCTTCTCAGAACTTTTTCTCCCTTATCGTACTGATGTTTCTCTTTTTTGGTTCTCCTCTTACTCTCTGACCTCTTTTCTAATCTCTTTTGCTACCTCCCTTCCAGTTCCTCTGTGTTGTCCCTGAGTTCTGTCCTTGTCTTTCTTCCTCCCGCATATCCTTGCTGTCAAGGCTGCTGTCACCCATGCAGGTTTTCAGGCACTGCCTTATGTGTGACACTTCTCAAATCTCTTGCTTTGAAGAAGTCCTCTTTTCTAAACTCCAGGCCGATTTCCCTCACTGTGTATTGGACATTCCATAGACCTCCCAAATTCAGTCTGTCCATGTTAATTTGTCAAAATTTGCTCTTTTCCTTCCTCTGTTCCCTTCATGAGCAAATGAGGTGATGAACACTCAACCTCCAGGACTCTAACCCTCTTACAGTTCTAAGTTCTCATACCTTTTGAATACTGTTAGGAATTTATCCCATAGAAATGCTATAGCAGGTGGGCAAAAATATATAAATTATGCACCTGTGTAAATAGAGTCAGAAAGATACATGTGAATATCTTTCCTACAGCATTTTTCATAGTAATGAGAAAGTTGGAAAAAACACTACCAACGGGGAGTTGAGTAAAATGAATTTTCATTCATCCATCCATCGGAGAGCAACAAAATAATTTAAAAGAACTAAGTCTGGATCCAAGTAAAGACTCATTAGCCTGAGGCAAAGTTAAAGTTACTCAGTGCTGACCTGACTATAAATACTTCAGTGGAAGTCTTGCAGTAGTGTTTGGTTATAAAATTATCACCCAAATGATCCAGAATGTTCTTACTATTTGAAAAACTATTATCAAAATAAAAATACAAAAATGTAAAAATTCTCTTTTTGGAACCCTAAAGTATGCAACCAGTGACCCAGGTTGAGAAATATTTCTTTAATCTGGCATGGACTTAAGTGTTGCTTGGGGACCAGGTACCTCAGAACCTTTTGGAGTGCTTGTTCAGAATTCAGATTCTCACTCTACCCCCACCTTAAAACTACGGAATGAGAATTGGCTGGGGCATAGATCTGCACTTTTAATAATGATACTGAAGCTTGAGAATTTCTATTGTAAACAGATGAGCTAAGCAGCCCAGACCTTCTAAGAAAACATGTTGGTGAGCATGCCTTAGACATATCATGCTTTTAAATTAAAGATACTGAGGGGGACTCAGCTGTTTCTATCTCTTTCTGTTAGAGAGGTACCTGTCCATGCCCTGGGAGGCAGGCCTCTGCAGCCTCCTCACCCATGGCCTCCTCTGTGTATAGCAGTTACAGCAGCTTGAGCCTGGAGGGCTCAGCCCCTTGTGGCAGGGAAAAGCCTGTCTTTCCCTTGGAGGGGTGATTCGTGGGATGGCTACCAGATGGCGGTCTTCTCAAATAGAATAGATTTTCATCTGTCCAGCATTTATGATGTTTGTTATTACTTTTCATTATTATACTAGATATTACTTCTATCCTGAAATATTTGGGAGGGAACCAAAATAAGTGTGACCCATGTACTTTCTTCTCATAATTCTAAAAAAAAAAAAAAAAAAAAGTCATTATACCCTAGTCCTGTATGTATTCACTGTCATGACACTGTATTAATATACCAGGCTGTGAAAATTCTTGGAAAGTCTCTTTCTTTCATGGTACAGATATTAGATTCCACTTGAGCTCTGTGCCCCTCCACTGAAGCTGCTGTTCTTTGTCAGCTTTCAACAAGATGGACCAGTAACTGCTGGATAAAGTGTGACTCCTGTGTTGGTGTATGCTATGCCATGGAAATACTTAGATGGAGACATTGATTTTCCACCTTAGACTATTTTTTTTTTTTTTAGACAGGGTCTCACTCTGTCACTCAGGCTGGAGTGCAGTGGCACGATCTTAGCTCACTGCAACCTCTGCTCCCAGGGTCAAGCGATTCTCCTGCTTCAGCCTACTGAGTAGTTGGGACTACAGGTGTGCACCACCATGCCTGGCTAATTTTTGTATTTTTTTGGTAGAGACAGGGTTTCGCTGTGTTGGCCAGGCTGGTCTTGAACTCCTGGCCTCAAGTGATCTGCCCACCTCGGCCTCCCAAAATGTTGGAATTACAGGCCTGAGCCACTGCAACCAGCCCACCTTAGACTATTGAAAGCCACTAAGCTACTTTTGTGAAACTTTGCCCAGTGATAGAAGGAGCTCTTCTGGTCTAGGCAACCCTGGATGAGGCTGCCAGCAGCCAGCTGAATTCATGGCTTTTCCTTCTGAAGCTGTCACAAAATTAGCTCTGTTCCAATTGCATATTGATCTGGGTTTTTTTTTAATGGTGGCTTCACTGAGTGGTGGGGTTTCCTTCTCAGCCTTGGATAGATATTGCCGCCAATCTTGGTGGCCCCAGCACTTATTATTTCTAGGGACAGGTATTCTTACCACTTCAATTCCAAGATGTGTATAAAGATCTAAAATGGTTATTGTACCTTTGTAATACTTTTAATACCAAATCTTTGAGACACAATAAACCCTCCTAGTAAATTTGGTTTGGGCATGCAGTAGGGCATTGATCACCTCCTAAAATGGAATCAAGTCAACCTTAAACTTGCCTGTAGAGAGAGAACTCCCAGGCAGCAAACATTTTTATGCCTCCAAGAGATAATGCTCGTATTTATTAATAGATGGCAATCCTAATTCCCTATGCAGGCTCTTTTCTCCTCTGTTCCTCACATAGATCAACCTCACTTAAAATAATGGAGTTTGGAGGACATAATTCAGATACTTCTAATTCTCAGAGGCAACATGAAGTCAAGGAGATTCTCTACTCTCAAATGCTAACCCTACTTCCCTCTAAAGTCTGGGTGGGACCCTCATAGACATAGTTTCTGCACATCTAGATTCTATCTTTGTGACCCCACAAAACACTCCTGTAATACAAAAATATAATACATAAATTTCACTCAAGGTTATACCAGTCCCACCAAAGCAATACTTTACCTATTCATACATCCATCTTTCCTTTGATTCAACCAATATGGCATAGGAAGTGACTGACACTAGAAATGTAGTGGTTAGCAAAGCAGACTTGAATCTACCCCTCATGGGACTTACATTCTGGTGGAGGAGGGAGTAGACATTAAGAAGAAAATCAACAGAGTGATGTGTAAGAGAGTACCTGGTGGTGGGTGGCACTTAGGAAGGTCAGAGAGAAGGCCTCTGAGAAGGAGGAAACTGAGAAAATCAGCTATGGCAAGAGCTGATTAAAGTAAGTTTCAGACAATAGAAAATGCAAAGACCAGAGACAGGAAAGTTCTGGGGGTATTCTATAAATGGAAAACAAGTTGATGTTGCTAGAATGTGGTAGGCAAGGGGAAGAATAGCAAGAAATGGAGGCAGAAGTTTGGCAGTGCCCTTCCATGCACACACCATGGTGCTAAGCTTGGTCTTTCCTAAGCATACTAAGAAGCCTCAGAAAGGTTTTTAAACTAGAAAGTGACATGACCTCCTTTGCAGTTTTTAGAGGTCACGTTGGCTGCTCTAGGGAGAAAGAGCTGAAGGAGGACAAGCAAGCATGGAAGTGGGAAGACAAATTAGGAAGCTCTTGCAGGCATGAGATGGCAATGACTTGGAGAGGTGGTAGCATTGGAGATGGAGGGAATGGATGGATTTGAGATATGTTTTGGAGATGGACTTAATAGGACCTACCAATACTTTGGATTGGTGGTAGGGGTGACTTTAACCCCAATACCCCTCAAATCATATTTCATTTTTTATCAACACGATGATTACAAAGAGATGCAAAAATATTTACAATGGGGAAAAATACCCCAAACTCTGATGCTGCTTCATTAGTCATTGAACTCATATTTTTGTGTGTCTGCTTTTCGAAAGTCTCATCCATTTGAATTATGATAGCACTGAAATGATCTCCCTATTTGAGCACTACATCTAGAGTATTTCCCTGGCCAAGCAATGGGTTTAATGTATTTAGGTGATGGTGATGTTCGGGTGGCTGAAACTGGAGCTGGAATGGTCCAATATGGTACCTGTGGAGGTTAAATAAGACCCCTAGTGAGATAGGTAGGGATTATGGTCAAGCAAGTTGGTTATTTAGAGTTAGATACATGCTTGCCTAGGGCCAAGAAATCACAAAAGCTTCCGAAAGTCTAAAGAACATCCCAAATATGAATCAAAATTATACTAACAGGCAAGGAAAAGTCAGCAGCCTGTCAGAGAGCAGAGGCTAAAGTTAGAGCAAAGGCAACTTTAAAGTAGATACTCAAACTGGGGCTTCAACTTGGGGCAAGCACACTACTCAGTCTGGTTACTTCAGCTCAAGACTGCAGTTGGCCATGGTCTCTCTTGGTGATTTACTCAGAGATTCCTAAGTTGCCCCATCTCTGTAATGGCGCTCCTGGGTTTTAAGTGACCTAGGTTGAAATGATGGTCCTCTTGGCCAGGCAAAGCATCGATCCAGGACTTTTCTCTCTCCTTGTGGAAGTGGGTGTGAGTGGCAGGAAGAGCAGATTAGGGGCTCAGTGGAACTGTTCAGTTTTTTTAGATAGTGTTTCTCAAAGGGTAGTTGGTAGACCATTTATATCAGAAGCAGTTTGTTGAAATACAGAATTCCTGGGCCCACCCCAGGATTTCCTAGGGAGGGGCTAATGCATCTGCTTCATTAAGTAGCTCCCCAGTTAATTGTAGGCAGAGAACTTAAGAATCATTACTCTAGGGACTATGTCAGGGCTGATCTCTCAACGTCCTCAGAGTAATCTTTGGCAGGTTTTTCCTCCAGTGACTTAACTTTTTCCAAGGCCAGTTGGATTTTCTGTTTAGGCTTAGATGTTAGTTAAAATGGTTCTTGTGGGTAAATAGAATTTAGAGTGAAATGTGTACTGTTTACACTTCTAGACTTCCACCTCCTTATGGGAGAGTGAAGGGGAGATCATGTAAACACAGCCTGGTCTTGCCAGCTCACTCCAGGGGATGCCACCTAACATCTCTCCACCCCACAATGCCACTAGAGCAAAGGCCCCAACAGTATATGGTGGGGACACAGAGGAGCTAACCATTTGTTGTTTCAGTAGTTTGGGATCTCCTGGGTCAGAGGAGTCCTCTGGGTGATCTCTGTTTATAGCCTGGAAAATTTGTAGCAGGAGAGGGAGAGGAGTGGGGTTGAGTTGTAGTCTTCCACGCACAAATCAGGAGCAACCAGCATGACTTTATTAAACAAGATCAAACATTTCACTACCGCTAATAGTAATCCAGTTCAAAGTTGCATATTCTGGTAAATATAACATTCTGGCTTAACTCTTCCCTTCTGGCAGTCACTTCATTTTCTTAAAACTCTTGACTGAGCACTGAAATCTTGAGAGATTTGTCTGCCTACAAAGCACTTGAAAAAGCAGAGTATGTGTCCCAAAACCTAATTCTTTCACTTCCGAATTCACTCTTGTTTACCTCTCCCTAACATCTCTAGAAGCTCAGTTTGATTCTACTTCGGAAAATGCGGAAAAAGTCAAGTAAAGCAGAAAGTTGCTTTTGTATTGATTGTCCCCACTCACCGTTAATGTCTATTGTGTCTATTGCCATCCAGTGGTTGCCATGAAAATATTCAACCTCTACTTCTTTTTTGTTTGTTTGTTTGTTTGTTTGTTTAGACGGAGTCTTGCTCTGTTACCCGGGCTGGCGTGTAGTGGCGTGATCTCGGCTCACTGCAAGCTCCGCCTCCCGGGTTCACGCCATTCTTCTGCCTCAGCCTCCCTAGTAGCTGGGACTACAGGCGTCCACCACCATGCCCAGCTAATTTTTGTTTTGGTTTGTTTTGTTTTAGTAGAGACGGGGTTTCACCATGTTAGCCAGGATGGTCTCCTGACCTCGTGATCCACCCGCCTCAGCCTCCCAAAGTGCTGGGATTACAGGTCAACCTCTACTTCTTAACCTCTTCTCACACCACCACAATTTGAAATTTACAATAAGATTTCTTGGTTTATGATGTAAGAAAATATGTCTTTAAATGAATTTACAATGTTCACATGGCTGTACTGTTTCTGTGGTGACTGATTATTTAAATTACCCTCCGAATTTTCCTTGAAACAAGCACAAGGACAGAGTTCCAAAAAATATTTCCAAATGGGTAACTTAGTTTTCAGCAGAATTAATTGTAAGGCTACACCATTTGGCCTCTACCAAAACAAAAAATATAATACCATGTATTTATGAACTATGTAGAATTTATGAACTATGGTTCCCTACTAATTGGAGTTTTGAGTCAACATCTTCATTTCAAATTGAAGTCAAGGGTTGAGGTACAGTTGGTTGTTCTAGGTTATTTCTCAGGGGTAGAAGAACCAGGATTTGAAATAAGAGCTATTCATTTTCAGTCAGTGTCTTTTTCCAACTAAATTGATTTCCAGGTACTTGGCCTCCTTATAAGCAAAGCTAAATGTTCTCTATGGTAAGTTTCTTTAGAATTTTGAGACTTAAGATTTAATATCAAAAATGTATGTAGATGTAAAGAGTTTTATAATGCTATATAACATAGGCAGCTAGTTCAAGTGTTAGCATGGTCTGTAAGCTGGAAATTCACTCCAATCATTTGGAAAGCATTTAATTATTTTCTTTAGCTTAGCCAATTTATACTTGAATCTTTTTTACATACAAACATGGTTTTCTTAAATGTTGAAAATAAAGAAAATCATGAATAAATGATTCTAGAAAGTTTGGATAGAAGTAAAATAGTCTAATTGTCAATTTATTCCTTTTATTTTCTTCCTCCTCTCTTTGTTGAGGTCCACATTTTTTTTTTTTTTTTGAGATGGAGTCTCACCATGTTGCCCAGGCCAGTGTGCAGTGGCATGATGCTGGCTCACTGCAACCTCCACCTTCCAGGTTCAAGCAATTCTCTTGCCTCAGCCTCCCAAGTAGCTGGGACTCATGTGCCCACGACCATGCCTGGCTAATTTTTGTATTATTAGTAGAGATGGGGTTTCACCATTTTGGCCAGGCTGGTCTCCAACTCCTGACCTCAAGTGATCCACCCGCCTCTGCCTCCTAAAGTGCTGGGATTACAGGCATGAGCCACCACACCAGGCCTAAGGTCCAGATTTTTAATGCCCTTTCTTAGTCCTCTGAAAACAGAATCCTGAAATTTAGAGAAGATTTTATATATTTCACCAAGACATGCTATAGTTCCAAAGCCAAAAATCTTGGCTTTTAATGATTTATAAGTCCTCTTATGATTTACATTTTAGTTCTTATGGAGACATCTTTTCCTCAGGGCCCACTACTCTGGCCAAAAACATAAAAGGACTTGTTGATGAGGAAAGTCTCAGAGCCAAACCTAGAGCCTGAGGGCAAAGTTCTCTGAGAAAGGGATACTTTTGGGGTTCCAGCCTTACTGTTCCTCTGTCAAATTGGAACTGAATTGCCTCTGGGATGAGACATAAGGTCATTCACCTGAACTATTAAGTTTTGTCTCTCCCGCTATATATATTTGCCCCTGTAGTTTTTATCAGTGGTCCCCAACCCTTTTGGCACCAGGGACCAGTTTCATGGAAGACAGTTTTTCCATGGGAAGGTGGGAGGGTAGGATGGTTTCAGGATGAAACTGTTCCACCTCAAATCATCAGGCATTAGAGTCTTGTAAGGAGCACACAACCTAGAACCCTTGCTTGTGCAGTTTACAATAGGGTTCACACTCCTATGAGAATCTAATCTCCTAATGCCACTGCTGATTGCATAGGAGGTAGAGCTGAGGCAGAAATGCTCACTCACCTTCTGCTCCCCTCCTGCTGTGTGGCCCAGTTCCTAACAGACCATGGACCAGTACCGGTCCGTGGCCAGGGGTTTGGGACCTGCTGGTTTATATGATACCCATGTTGTAATGGGTAGAGGTGGGTAACTTTCTATCAAATTGATACTTGCTGTTCTGTAGTGTCCTTCTTGGGAAGTGGCTCTCAGTCAGGGACTGCATTTCCCAGCCTCCTTGCAGCCAGGTGAAGCTCTGAGTCTAATTCTTATCAATAGAGTGTGAGTGGAGGGGATATGGGTCACATCTGGGAAGATGGCTGAGATGCAGTTGTGCCTTTTCCTCCTTCAAGGCTCTAGACCAAGGGGATGGCAAAGGGGAAGGAACCTGGGCTCCTAAATGACTACCTGGTGGAAAGCTACCTGCTAATGAACACTCACACTCATCTTTTAAATTAGCAGCAACAACAAAAAATTCCTTCCATGTTAAGCCACTGAAATTTTGGGGTTATTTATTACTGTAGCTAGCATTATTCTAATAGGATAACCCATGATGTAATATAAAATTCAGAAAGAAGATCTATAGTTAGAATGTATGTTGTGGCACATGTCCCATAACTTTATTCATCTTTTTTGTTTCTTTGTTTGTTTTTTTAGACAGAGTCTCACTCTGTCGCCTAGGCTGGAGTGCAATGGCGCAATCTCGGCTAACGGCAACTTCCACCTCCTGGGTTCAAGCGATTCTCCTGCCTCAGCCTCCCAAGTATCTGGGATTACAGGCGCCCACCACTATGCCTGGCCAATTTTTAAATTTTTAGTAGAGACAGCGTTTCACTATGTTGGCCAGGCTGGCCTCAAACTCCTGACCTCGTGATCTGCCTGCCTCGGCCTCCCAAAGTGCTGGGATTACAGGTGTGACCCACCACACCTGGCCTATTAGTCTAATTTTTATAAGCATAATTTTATAAGTCTTGCTTCTTCTCTGTACCTTTCCCCTTTATACTGTCCTTTGCTGGTACTGTCCTTTGCTCAACTGCTAGAATTACTGGTATGGTAATTCTGGGCAAATTTTAAAAAGACAGTTCTGTCTTCAAGATGTTTTATTGCTTCTTCCTGAAATGTTGTCATAAAAACTATACAAATCTTTTATAACCTCAAGGTGAGTAGCTGGCACCCTCTAAAAGCCAGGAGACACCTAGGAAAACTGAAGTCCCTCTCTAGGGCTAGCCTAGCAAACTCGGGAAATTGCTGATTCTCTCTGAATTGGGCAAAGGAGTGAGCTGCCTGAGGGTAAGACATGCCTGCGACTTTATGCAGTGTTTTCCTTAGTCCAAGTCCCCATTCTCAGCAGTAAGTGCTCTGAAGCTTGTTTGAATCTGGTCTAAACCAGAATGCCAAGTTATGAGTTACACTGGAAATGTATGAGGGGAACTTCATCCTAGTGGGGAGCTCAGCTCATTATTGCCTGGAGCAAAAAGAGTAGATTGTTTTCATCGGAAATTTCCATCATGCTTTGGCATCCTGTGAAGCCGTTCTGTTTTCAAAGGACTGGGAATCCTCAACTAGAATCAGAGCAGCTGCTCCCAACCCCAAGCCTGCGGTCCTTTCCCCCACCAGTGGCCACTTGTCTAGATTCCCTGCCTCAAGAAACTGTATCCTTTTGATTGTATGTCCCCTTTTCAGTGCGTTAAAAAATCATGCGCCAATTGGATCTGGGTCTTACCTTCTCCATTTACTACTAGCTGTGTGACTCTGGGCAAGTTTACCTGTCTGCATTTCAGTTTTTTTTGTCTGTTCAAAGGGGATAATAGTACCTACACCACAGGATTCTTGGGATGATTATTTGAGATAATTTAGGTAAAGTGCTTATCCTCTAATGTTGTTGCTATTTAAATATTTATTTTAATAATAATTATACAATGAGATGGGGCTTTGGGAGAATCTAATACAGTTACTCTTCTTTCTTTTTTTTTTTGAGATGGAGTTTCACTCTTCTTGTCACCCAGGCTGGAGTGCAGTGGGGGCAATTTCAGCTGACTACAACCTCCACCACCCGGGTTCAAGCAATTCTCCTGCCTCAGCCTCCCAAGTAGCTGGGATTACAGGCGTGCCCCACCACACCCAACTAATTTTGTATTTTTAGTAGAGACAGGGTTTCGCCTTGTTGCCCAGGCTGGTCTCAAACTGCTGACCTCAGGTGATCAGCCTACCTTGGCCTCCCAAAGTGCTGGGATTGTAGGCGTGAGCCACCACGCCCAGCCCAGTTATTCATTTAATGCAGAAATATTTTCTGCAACATACTGTTTCATAACATTTCAGTTAGTAAGTTTGTAGGTTTTCTTCCTATTTTGCAGTTTGATTGACTGCTTTCCAACAATTTATCGGAAGTTGAATTGATCTCACTAATAAGCTCTTTCCAAAGTATATTGTGGGACAGGTTGCCTCTGGGGAGGTTTCCTAAAGCCAGCTGACCCAATTTGTCATTTTCTGTTGACTGTAGTTTTCAATAAATATATGCTTAGTTCCTCACCCATAGTATCTCAAAATGTAATATGTGGATATAACATCTGTAGATCAGTATTTTCTAGTATGCCTCAGCTGATTTAGAATGTCCAGCCAGGGTTGGATACCACTTAGCCCTATCTGTTGTATATAGATTTTTGTTATCATCTTTAGGCCTATGTATTTTGGGGCTCCCTGCACAATCCCCGCTTAGCCTCAGGTACCTTACTCTTTTGACTCTGTTAGGCCATACTATAGTAACAAACCTCAAATTTTCAATGTCTTAGCTCAACAAACATTTATTTCTAGCTTTCAACTATTGCTATTTGGTGGAGGCTTTCCTTTATTCAGCTACAAAGGGATCCAAGCTCCCTTTCTTCTGTGCCAGCTGAATCTCAACATATGGCTTCTCAGGTTGCTATGCCAGAGGAAGAAAGAGCTGATACCAGCTCTTAAAAACTTCCCCTGGAAATGACACATGTCACTTTTGCCTATGGCTCATTGACCAGAATTTGTCACATGACTGTATGCATCTTGATGCATGGAGCACACTGGAAATTCGATGAGGTCCTTATCACAGACCTCTTGCACAATGATCTCTTGTCTTGATCTTCATAGCACTTATCATCACCCAGTACATGATGTGTGCCTTCCTTTATTTGTTTATTGCCTGTCTCTCCCAAGTAGACGTTAAGCTTTTTGAGATCACAGCCTTTTGTTCACTGCTATATCTCTAGTGCTTACAGTGATGCCTAGTGAATAGTGGGAACTTAATAAACATTTAATAAATAAGTGAATGGCAACTCCATACATGAAGGTGAAGCCACTGAAGTCTGTTGTGGGATTTTATTGTATGTCAATGTGCTTTATAGCTTGTGTTCTTTTTCAAAAGCACATTTAAATGTTATTGAGTCCAATGAGAAGTTAAAGAATAATAGGCTAATTAAGAAGGGAACATTATATGTGGATCTCCTACTATTACTCATGAAAAGCATTTCTCTCTCAGTTGTTCATTCCTGGAGTGATCAGCCCAGGAGAGGGCAAATGTAGTCAGCAGAGAAGGATGCTTTCTGAGGTTCAGCTGACATAGTCAATAAAAGACTTGAGTTGGCAAAGCAGAAGGTGACATCACTGTGGGCCTGTGTTCAGCCTTTTCTTTACTGAGCTGAGCCTATCGAATTTGCACAAGACCAGTCTGTTGAAACTTTATAACCCGCATAAAATGGAAAACCTTCTGCAATGAATGCTTCTTCTCATTTTGAATACTGCAGAACCCAATTAAAAACAAGGTTTGTTATTAAGGCTAGTATAGAGACAGGCAGTATTATGTTGTGATTAAGGCATGAGCTCTAGAATAAGAAAGATTCGGGTTTGAACCTGAGTCCAATACTTACCTCCCTGAAACTTCCCAAGCCTCATCTATAAAATGTGGCTAATAATTCCTACTTGCTAGAATTTTAATCAAATTTAAATTGAATAATACTTTTAAGGTGGTTAGGTTGGTAGAGGAAATGGCAAATTGTAAATGACAGCAATTATTTTCACATGCTATAATTGGATTGTTTTCCTGTACTAGGTATGGCAACATCCCCAGGTTATAGTCAGTGATGGGGTTTACTCAGGGAGATGAGAGAATGTGAGGCCACACAGATGGGCTGTCTTTTGTGGATCAGCGGCGACCTGGGGCTTCCAAAGCTGGCTTTCTGGTGGGCCTGTAGCGCATGGCCACGGCAGGCCTGCTTTGCCCCTGAGCTCAGTTGGCAGCCCAACTCCTTTGGTACACTCAGCATCTTTGTTCCCCAGCATGGGCTGCTTTTTCACCATCCAGTGTGGAGCTCACCTGTCACAGCCCACCTCAGGGACATTATTCCCCCCATGCTCAACATTTAGCTCAAGCCTCCAATTTTGGTCCTTTCAGTTGTGGCCAGGCTAGCAGGATCGATTCACAGAAAGAACCATTAGGGGAACTTCTCTTTAAAAGGGACTGAATATTTGTCAAGCTTGGAGTGCTGCAGACTCCTCTCCTCTATTTTTAAAGTGAAACTTTACATGCAAAGAAGGTTTAGCCCTGGCTGGGCACAGTGGCTCATGCCTGTAATCCCAACACTTTGGGAGACCCAGCCAGGAGTTTGAGACCAGCCTTGGCAACATGACAAAACCTCATCTTTACCAAAAAAAAAATAATAATAATAATACAAAAAGTAGCTAGTTATGGTGGTGCACTTCTGTAGTCCCAAAATCTCAGAAGGATGAGGTGGCAGGATCACTTGAGCCTGGGAGGATAAAGCTTCATGATCTGAGAAAAGAAAGAAAGAGAGAGAGAGAGAGAGAGAGGAAGGAAGGAAGGAAGGAAGGAAGGAAGGAAGGAAGGGAAGGAAGGAAGGAAGGAGGGAAGGAAGGAGAGGGAGGGAAGGAGAGAGGGAGGGAGGAAAGAGAGAGAGAGAAAGAAAGGAAAAGAAAGAGAAAGGAAGGAAAGAAGGAAGGAGAGAGAGGAGGGGGGAGGAAAGAAAAAGAAAGAGAGAGAGAAACAGAAAGGAGGAAGGGAGGGAGAGAAGGGAGGGAGGAAGGAAGGAAGGAAGGAAGGAAGGAAGGAAGGAAGGAAGGAAGGAAGGAAGGAAAATAAAAGAAAAAGGGAGGTGTTCAGCCCTATGGCTATTTTTTATGGGAAGCTACCTTTGAACAATGAGAAACTTTAGGAATATTTGAAGTAGTATTTGTGGGTGAGGTTCAGTTACATTCTTCCCGTGATAAATATGGAATCGCCTCTTTAGAGTAGATAGACAAATCTCTTAGGGTTTCATCTGTTTCTTACATAAAATGCTTCAGATGACTGCCATTTCTTTCAAAAAGCTCTGTTGTTTTTGTTATATTCTTTCAGTTATCTGAACTGGGAAGTAAGCTTTGGTGTACTTCTAATTCAGGGCAGTTTTTTGTCTGCGTGGACCCCCATAGGCAGGCGGACTGGCACCACGAGGCAGGGGGCAAGATTCTCCTTATAGGGAAGTTTCTTTTTTTTTTTTTTTTTTTTTTTTTGAGACGGAGTCTGGCTCTGTCGCCCAGGCTGGAGTGCTGTGGCCGGATCTCAGCTCACTGCAAGCTCCGCCTCCCGGGTTTACTCCATTCTCCTGCCTCAGCCTCCGGAGTAGCTGGGACTACAGGAGCCCGCCACCTCGCCCGGCTAGTTTTTTGTATTTTTTAGTAGAGACGGGGTTTCACCGTGTTAGCCAGGATGGTCTCGATCTTCCAACCTCGTGATCCGCCCGTCTCGGCCTCCCAAAGTGCTGGGATTACAAGCTTGAGCCACCGCGCCCGGCCGGGAAGTTTCTTGTAACAACTTGTTTGTTTGGTGCATTGTGCTTCATCTTTTTTATCCACTGTTTACATGCTTTCTAAACTAGTTGTGCATCTGCTCGCTTCAGAAATCCATACAGTGTATTTCACAAGTACTAAGAAATGCCATCCATAAAGTAGAATATATTTTAATTATCCTTTAAAGAAGACAAGATAAGGTTGTCCCTTCAAATACCTAACTCTTATCTATGATTTGAAATGAATATTCATAGCTCCATTTTTGAGACATTTTAAATAGATTATTATGCAAAGATGCATACATTGAGCAAACAAAATAGTATTATGAACTTGCATATATAGATAAAATTTAACAATTATTATCATTTTGTCATATTTGTTTTGTCTACTTTTGGGACAAGCATTTTAAAATTAAGTCACAGCCACCAAGACGTTTCACCCCTACATGCTTCAGTGTACATCTCTAAAAATAGGACATTTTCTTACATAACTATAGGTTCATTATTACATCTCACAAAACAAATACTTAACATCATCTAATTCCTAGTTCATATGCAGATTCTCCCAAGAATCCTCCAAATGTTTTTTCTTCCCCTTCAGTTGGTTAGTTTTAATTAACCAATGAGCAAAAATCTCTTAAACTTCTATTTTCCACTACATTAACTATAATAAGAATATGGAACAGTAGAAAGTTCTCTCAGTCTGTATGTTATGTGATGATCAGATGGATTTTCTTTTTTCCCAATATTTTCTTATGAAATTCCTCAAACATATAGAATAGTTGATAGAATTCTTCAGCGCATCCCTGTTTCCATGGTTCTATTTTTAATTTTCTTCCTGACTTCTTAGTAACTGGGACTTGATAGTCTCTACCCCTCAGATTCAGTGAGAAAGTAAATAAGCATTCTGTGGCTCCTTTTTAGGTGGAAGCCTTAAATAATATTTGCAAAGCAGATGGATGTAATTTCTTTGCATGCCTTACAAATCTTGGGAATGTCGTCTCAACTTCTCAACTGGGTAGCTCATGCCAGTCTATAAATATTAGTGAGCCTGACTTTCAGTTGACAATACTTTACTGGGGCATCCCCAGAGAGCCAGGTGCTGACCTGTTGCCAGTGGAATCACCATGTGAGTTAAGAGAGAAAATGATGAGCCACCCTGTCTAATACTGAAGCAATTGGAACAAGCCGTGTGTTTACACCTTATGCAATGTCAGCTGTATTTCAACATTATCTGAAAATACCATGCAAAGGTATTTGGAAAGGAGAAAAACAAATCTGGTTTTTAAAAATGTCTGTCTGAGGGTTGCTGCCGTTGCTATGGAAATCAGAGAAGCAGATTTTCACGCTTTACCACACCGAGCTTGTTTTTGAACAGATTCCTGAGACTGTGGGCTTCCCCCCACCTCCTATTCTGAGTGGTTTTGTTAGATATAACCTTGCTTGAATAATATTAACATATTCCTGTGGGAAAGCACATTAGGTGCTAATGCTTGGAGTTGTTTTTAGCAGAATGATTTAACAATACCAGATTCATTTTTCATCTGTATGTTTTTAAATAGACTGGCTCCTATAATCAGCGTTAACATACAGCTCAGCTTGGAGCATAAGGAAATGTTAGTTTAATATTTTAGTGCCATCTGCTGTAAGTTTCATGGCATTCTACTCCATCTGGCTTACTTGCAGCAATTCCCTATTTTTTTTTTGAGTTTTAGTAGAACACAGCAATCTCTTTTCAAATCTTTCGTACTGATTGGGTCCTGTTTCTTCCTACTGAATACTGGACGAGGCTGTTGTCAGAATGTTTCCTTGACTCTAGGTGTTCATCTCCTGAAGACTTCTGTTTCTGTGTGTATGTGTGTGTGTGTGTGTGTGTGTGTGTGTGTGTGTGTGTGTGTGTGTAAGAGAGAGACAGAGGGAAAGAGAGGGAGAGAGAATTATCAAGCAGTTAACTCCTTCCTAGACCTTTCTTCCTCATTTCAAATGATGCTGACTCTTGGTAAATGAACATTTGTAAATTCAGCAACATTACTATATCAACAACTATTGAGAACCCATTGCATGCCAGGCTGTTTTGTAGGCACTAGGGGAGAGAGTGGGGAAGAAAGCAGACTCCCTGCTCTCATGGAGCTTAATTAGTGGAAAAGACTAACAGTATACAAAAAAAACACATCATATAGTATCAGGCAGTGGTAAGTGCTGTGAATTCCAAAATAAAGCAGGCTAAAGAAAGCTATTTTAAATACAATCATCAAAGAAGGCCTGACAGATGTTAGAATTAGAATATTGAAATGGACATGTTAAGGTTGCTACAAGGACAACAAATGTGCCCTCTAACCCTTGCCTCGAGGCTCTTGTTAAAGATAGACTCTTGTCGTTAGCTAATTAATTATATTTCAACATTAACCATGAACACTATATGGATGAAAAACAAATCTGTTCTTTAAAAGCCATCAGAGTTTCTGTTGTTGCTTTGGAACTAGATGGACCTTGGGCTTAACTCAGCTTGTTCTTCAGTTCTCAGCTCTTCAGAACTCAGCAGTTCTTCAGTTCAGCACATGGTTAGAACACCTATATGTGTCTGATTCTTAGTTGAGTTCCTTGGAGAGTAACAAACTTTTCTCCAGGAGTTGCTTTTAATGGTATATGCTTTACCAACCCTCAACCCATCAAGGGGATTGAATAATACATATAGAATATTTAAAGAATAACACCAGATACTATTGATTGACTTCAACTACAAATCCTGTCAATCCTAAGTGCTATTGGATTTCAGAGGAGGGAGAAGTGTTAAGATGTCCAGCGCCCTTCTCTTTACCTACCCTCTTTAAAGGTCAGTTTGAGCAGAACATTGAGCATCATGGAGATTACTAATACTCCTTTCATTAGAAACAAAGAGATTCTGAAGTCAGGTAATTAGAATCAGGAACAACCCATGTGAACTCTTCTGTGTTTATATGTCTGTGTTTGCTCACACATGTGCACACACTCACATGTGCACATGCTCCATACATTCATTCAAGAATCAAATCTTAGCCAACTACTGCATGTGAGTTACTGGTCTGTGGCTGGAGAAGTGTAGGGAGAACGTTCCCCTCTAAAGGTTCAAGTCATTAAGTCTGTTGAAATAAACTGACAAGAGACAGATTAACAGGAGAAAAGGCGTTACAAGTGTTCATGGGAGCCATGCAAAATATGAAACTTTAAAAAGGGTCAGATGCCTGATGCTTAAATATTCTTTTCCTAGGGGAGAGGTAAAGTGGGGGATGTAGGCTATTTTAGAGGAAGATTACATGGTTTTTAGGGGATTTTAGTGGCCCCAAAGAAGAGACAATAGCCTGGGACACAGTTCTTTTGGCCTCTGGGAGAGGTGATGACAAGTTATGGGAAGGTGAGGGGCAGAATGACACTGCAAACAAAGTTTGTCTTATTATGCAGGTAAAGAAGAATAGTTGAGAGAGTAGGTGAAATGTCTGTCAGGTATGGTGCCATGAGCATGCAATATGAGTTAACCTTCTGTGCCCAGTGTAGATTCAACGGAGGAAGGCCACAACGATTGCATTCCTTCTGGATGAACTTCCCTTAGTCAGGTAAGATAATTTCAGAGGCAGCCCCTTTCTGTGCCTTGAAAGGAAAATCTGGAGGTGAGGCGTGAGGCAGGAGAAGGTCAGAGAGAGACTTTGGCTCTGAGGCCGTTCAGTCTCCTTTGTTCAAAGCACTCAGCGTGCCAAAGGGCCATATTTTGGGGTATCATTTTCTGAGCACCAACAGAAGCTAATATGAGTAAGACACAGTGCTTGCCTGGAAGGCATTTGTAGGGACATACATACAAACAGATAGGTGTAATAAAGTGTTATAAGGGCAATGAAAGCAAGCAATGCTTAGCCTAGCCTTGTCTGTGTTAATAATTTATGTTGTGATGTTCGAGATGTATGACTCTTTTAATTTTTCTATGCCTGTTTTCTCATATCTTCAAAAAATCTGGGACAGGGAGAAGCATTAGCAAAATAATGACTCTTAGCCTTCTTACTTTAGGGAGAAAGGTTGGGTTGTCCTAAAGTAATGACAATATTTGTTTTGGCTTATTGGGATGTGAGGCACATAAAAAGAATCATTGCTTTAATAGCTTGAGTACCATTATCAGATGCTGTAGCGGTAGCTAGCACACCAGTGGGAGAGAAGCTAGTCATAAGTGCATTTCTTCCCTGTTTTCCTGTTTACACAGTGTACTTGGAGTTACTGGATAACTTTAGAGACTCATTAGTCCTCTGTACAATTAAATGTAAATGCTCATCTTGGTAGAGGTTGATCAAAAGGTAGCTGCAAAGTTGGGGTAGGGAGTAGAGGGACAGGCAACTATATGAACTCCTAAGTATGCATAGACTTCCGTGGGCTCGTTCCTGGGAGCCTGCGGCAGCCTGCTTAGAAGCAAAAGTAAAATTGAGTTTGGGAATAGGGGGAGATTGTTGAATGTCTTATTTCACCTCCACTCTCAAAAGTGCTTTCGATAAGATTCTTCTAGGCACAAAGGAAAGATTTAAATCCGTCATATTTCCCTTATGATATATAAAATTTTTTCCAGTTGAGCACCACTTTTCAGAGCCAGGAAAATATTTTTGAGCTAACTAAAAGCTGTAAAAGCTGCTTTTTGCTTAATGTTTATAATGATGATCCAGCTCTCTGATTACCCTCTTCTCCTTTCCCCCAACCCAGTATGTTCAGTTGTCTATGGTCTGTGGCACCACCTTTGGGAGAGGTGGGTTTTCTTCCTGATCACAGTGTACAGGAATCAGCTACAGCAGCAAGTCCAATTCCAAGACCAGCACTGGCTCCCCCCAGATGCTTTCACTGCCATTTTCATACCCTTCTCTCCTCTCTGCTGTCTCAGTGACTGGCAATTTGATTGTTTCTCCAATTTCCTTTTACTTCTGTCTGCACAGCACAATGCTGAATTCAGAAAATGAGAACTCAGCCATCACTTTATTCTGATGTAGGGGCACCCTGTCAATGGAAACGTGGACTAGTGTGTAGGTTCTAGTGACTCTGGGCCTTTGAAGTGCCAAAAGCTGGCTATTTTTGGTGTCAGCAGGTTTTCAGAGCTCTGAGAATTTCTGTTTCCCCTTCCCCTGATGGCAGACCATATTGTATCTACTGCTCTTTCACTCCATCCTCACAAAGACATAAGGAGAGGTTTGCCAAGGGGCAACATCGTTCAATATTGAATGGGATTTCTGAGCAATGTTGCATAATCTTCTTAGTCAATTTTTGAACCTAGCAGAGCTTTGACTATTCATGGCAGGGGGTGGGGGGTTGTTCTTGAAGGGACTATAATTAAAATTCTTATGCTTGGACTGCGAGTCCCTGGAGGGCAAATTGTGCAAATATTTGCAGGAGCATTTTGCTAGGCCAAGATCGTAACTTTCATCAGACTCTCAGTGGGATCTGTGACTCCAAAAATAGGTTTAAGGTTAAAAGGGGAAGAGAAAACACTGGATTTGATAATTTCAAGAGCTCCATACTGCTGAAAAACCTGAATCTGTGATTTCCTGCAATATTATCATCCTTCCCTCAGAAGGAAGAAAAATACAATATAATTACCTTTCTTTTTTCAGGGGCTTCCAACTGTGGAATCACATTGCTGATGAGTAGGACTCAGCCTGGAACACTCCTGTTCACTGCATAGTATCTGACTGAGCAGTGTGCCATTTTAAATAATGGTCATATGAGCATTGGCTAACAACCAAAATTTCAGTTACATCATTCCATATAGGTAGATAGATAGCTGGCTTACTTATATAACAAATATTTCTTGTTACATCTTATATATCAGGCACTGTTTGAGGCACTTGAGATACTTCAGTGAACAAAACAAAGATTGTGCTCTTACAGAACTTACATTCTTGTTAGGGGAGAAAGACAAGAACAATAAACATAATATGTTAGTCTGTTTTTGCATTGCTACAAAGAAATACCTGAAGCTGGGTAATTTATAAAGAAAAGAGGTTTTATTGACTCATGGTTCTGCAGGCTTTACAGGAAGCATAGTGCTGGCATCTCATTCTGGTGAGGCCTCAGGAAGCTTCCAATCAGAAGATGAAGGACAACAGGCATGTCAAATGGCAAGAGTGGGAGCAAGAGAGTGAGGTGGGAGGTGCCACACTCTTTTAAACAACCAGATCTCATGTGAACTCAGAGTGAGAACTCATTGATCACTAAGGGGATGGTGCTAAACCATTCATGAGGGTTTCCCCCATGATCCAATCATCTCCCACCCTGAGCTCCACCTCCAACATTGGGAATCACATTTCAACATGAGATTTGGAGGTGACAAATATCCAAATGATATCACATAATATATATGCAAATTATATAGTATGCGAGAAAGTGATAAGACTCTGGGGAGGAAAAGAAAAAGTAGAAAGAGTTAGAGGCATTGAGAATGTGGTAGAGGGAGGGGCAGGTCACAATATTATATCAGGTGGTCAAGGGAGAGAGAACTCATTGAAGAAGGTGAGAGTGGAGCAAAGATTTAAGGAAGGCAAATAACTTAGGTAAGCAGCTATGGGGTGGAAGAGCAGCCTAGGAGGAAGAAACAGCTGCCGTAAAGGCCCTAAAGTGGGAGTTATCTGATGTGTTCACAGAACTGCCAGGAGGCCAGGGTGGCTGGAAGGGAGAGTCACCGGAAAGGAGGTCAGCAAAGCAAGAAGAGGCAGACCACAGGCCTTATGACTCTCACTGGAGTGCAATGGGACCCCCATGGGGTAAAAGCAGAGGAGTGAGCTCCTCTGATGTGAGCACTCACTCTGTTTGCCATATAGTGAGTAGACTGGAGGGACCACGGCAGAAGTAAGAAGACCCATCAGAGGCTCTTCAGGAACACGAGTGGGAGATGGTGGTGGAACAGGGTTGTAGTAGTGGCAGTAGTGAAAAATGGTCAGGTTTTGGAAACATTTTGAAGGTAGAACTCACAAGATTTCCTGATCAACTGGATGTGGGGCCAGAGAAGAAACAGGGATGACTCCCCGGTTTTTGGTTTCAGCAGCCCTAGAAAATGGATGGGTAAAACCTTGCAACTGAATGAAATCACAAGGGAATGGGTGCAGTCGTAAAGAGAACCAAGGGCTGGCAATGATAAAACTTTATATATCAAAATATATTAAAATATACTTTAGAAGTTGTAGCCAAATAAGCAATCATAAGATGAGTAGCTTATGAAAACGTTCATCTTCGGTTATTTAGGACAGATGTGTAAATCATAAGTAAGTTTTGAAGAGGAAGCAACCTTGACATATTGTACAGTGTACTCACAGGGAGTCCTGCTGGCACAGACTTTCCAGTGCAGGGCAGCACTCTGGGAAGGCAATTAAATGCCCTGATTTAATTATTGATTAATCAATGCTTTATCAAAAAGCATTTTTGTTACTATAACCTCCATTGTTAATTATTTTCTAAAATATGTTAATATTCTTATCTAAGCAAAACTGTTAAAAAATTGTGTGGTTGGTGACAAGATTTACAGGAGCCTCAGGATCTCAATTCTGAATATAATTTTTTTAATAAAAGGAGAATTTTGTTTTACCTGAAAGCCATCTTAGAGAACATTTACTCCAATTCAGTAATTTTACAGTTAGGGTAAGTGAGGCACAGATAACTATGTAAGAATCTGAAACAGGAGTCAGCAAACTATATCCAATTTGTGTTTGTTCATTTGTTTTTATACAGCTTTATTGAGATATAGTTCACATACCATAAAATTCACCCTTTTAAAGTGTACAATTCAATACCTTCACAGAGTTGTGCAACCATCACTATTATCTAGCTTCAAAAAATTTCATCACCCCAAAAAGAAACCCCATGCCCCTCAATGTTCATTCCCCCTTCCCTCTTTCCCACAGTCCCTGGCAACCACAAATCTACTTTCTATTTCTATAGATTTGCCTATTACAGACACAGTTTACATTTCCTGTTAATGGAATCATAAAATGTGTGGCCTTTTGTGTCTGGCTTCTTTCACTTAGCATAATGTAATATAATATTTTAAGGGTTCATCCATGTTGTAGCACGTATCAGTACTTCCTTCCTTTTTATGGAAAAATAATATTCCATTGTATGGATATACCACATTTTATTTATCCACTCATCATTTGGTGGACATTTGAGTTGTTTCCATTGCCAGCTATTAGGAATAATGCTGCTATGACCATTCATGTGCAGGTTTTTATGAGGACACATGCTCTCATTTATCTTGGGTATATAGCGAAGAGTGAACTTGCTGGATAATAAGATAACTCTACATTTAACATTTTGAGAAGCTACCAAATCGTTTCCAAAGTGGCTGCACCATTTTACAATCTCAGTAGCAATATGTGAGAATTCCAGTTTCTCCACATCCTCACACTTTTTAATTTTAGCCATTCTGGTGGTTTTGATTTGCATTTTAATGATGACTGATGGTGTTGAGCATCTTTTTATGTGCTCATCAGTCATTGGTCTTCTTTGCAGAAATGTTTATTTAAATGATTTGTCCATTTTTACATTGGGTGGATTTTCTTTTTACTGTTGAACTATAGAGTTCTTTCTATGTTCTATTTACATGCTCCTTATCAGATACATGATTTCCAAATATTTTACCTTGTTCTGTGGATTGTGTTTTCACTTTCTTGATGGTGTCCTTTAATAAAAGTTTTTAATTTTTATGAAGTTACACTTATCTATTTTTATTTTGCTGCTTCTATTTTGGTGTCACATCAAAGAAACCAGTATGACCTAATCCAGGTTAACCAAGATTCATTTATTTGTTTTCATCTAAGAGTTTTAAAGTTTTAGCTCTTACATTTAGGTCTTTGATTCATTTTGAGTTAATTTTTGTGTGTGGTATGAAATAGAAGCCCAACTTTTGCGTATAGATAGCCAGTTGTCTGTTAAAAAGGCTGTTCTTTTCCCAATATATTGTCTTGTCACCCTGGTCAAAAATTAATTGGCCATAAATGTAAGGGTCTGTTTCTAGACAGTTAGTTTTGTTATATTGATTTATTGTCTAGACTTACGCTAGTATTATACTATCTTGACTATTGTAGCTTTGTAGTAAGTGGAATCTGGAAGTGCAAGTCCTCCAATTTGGTCTTCCTTCTCAATATTGTTTTGACTATTCTGGGTCTCTTTTATTTCCATATGAATTTTAGAATTAGCTTGTCAGTTTCTGAAACACACTTAGCTTGTACCTTGTACCTTGATAGGAACTGCATTGAATTTGTAGTTTGAGGAGTACTGCCATCTTAAATATCGCCTTCCAATTCATGAACATAAGAAATCTTTTCATTTATTTAGGCCCTATTTAATTTATTTCAACAACATGTTGTAGTTGTCATTGTACAAGTCTTGCACTTTTAAAATAAATTTATTCCTGATTATTTTATTCTTTTTGATGCTATCATGCCACCGCCTGTTTTTTAAAATAAAATTTTATCAGGATGCAGCCATATTCATTTTCTCACATATTTTCTTTGACTTGTTTTGTGCTACAAGGGTAGAGCTGAGTAGGTGCAAATGAGACCATATGGCCAACAAAGCTGAAAAATGTTTACTGTTTGGCCCTTGACAGAAAGAGTTTGCTGATCTCTGGTCTAGAACATAATTTGTTGGCAGGAAAGGCTGATTCTTTTCTTTTTCTTCCTTAGAGATGCTGTGTGGTAAGATAGAAGAAGAATCAGTGTTAATATATTTGATGTTGAGAGACATAAATAAGATTGGATGGCATGAGTTTTGGAGTGAGACCTAGGTTCAAACTCTGGACCATCGCTTTCTATTTGGTCTCTCTGAAATTCTGTTTCTCCTCCTTGAAATTTTAGTTCCTTTTCTTATGAGGGAGGAAAGTGACTTGTTATGGTCATATATAACAGCCAATGGCAGAACTGGCCTCAAACTTCTCCTTTTTGTCCATTGTCATTTCCATTGCTTGAAAGTTAAATCTCTGGCCAAGAGCTACAGTCTAAATATTGCTCCCTCCCCATCCTCCACACTAAATCCTTAACATCAACTTGTTAGATGTGTCTTTATGGTACCATTTGTTTATACCATTTGGGCTTTTTTTCCATAAAAATTTAAGTGCAGGCTGGGTACAGTGGCTCACGCCTGTAATCCCAGCACTTTGGGAGGCCGAGGCGGGGAGATCATGAGGTCAGGAGATTGAGACCATCTTGGCTAACACGGTGAAACCCCGTCTCTACTAAAAAAAATACCAAAAAAAAAAAAAAACTAGCCGGGCGTGGTGGCAGGCACCTGTAGTCCCAGCTACTCAGGAGACTGAGGCAGGAGAATGGTGTGAACCTGGGAGGCGGAGGTTGCAGTGAGCCGAGATCACACCACTGCACTCCAGCCTGGGCAACAGAGCGAGACTCTGTCTCAAAAAAAAAAAAAAATTTAAGTGCAGAAAAATATGTTACTCAATATTAGATGGAACAAGTTTTGTTTTGTTTCTTTTCCTCTTATGAAAAAGGTAAGTGATTTCATTTCTAGTAAAGGTATTCTAGTTTGACTCATAAATTTGCAGGACACATTCTTTTCTTTATTAAGTTTTATTTTTATTTTATTTTATTTTTTATTTCCATAGGTTGTTGGGAAACGGGTGTTTGACTACGTAAGCACTTTAGTGGTGATTTGTGAAATTTTGGTGCACCCATCACTCTAGCAATATACCCTGCACTTAAAGGATAAAAGACACATTCGTATTAACCATGATGACATAGAAAAGTGCAGCAGTTTCAGCCACCAAAATTATATTTCCAGCAACATCTATTTTGTTGATATAGTTGACAACAAGCTTCCAGCTGGAACAGATTCAAATGGGTTTCCTCTTGCTCAATATTTGAATCTACTCCAGAAAATGATGGCTAGACTAAAAGGAATCAAAATATGACTTAGCAACTCCAGTTGTATAGGCAAAATGCAGACTGCCAATTACAACTAAAAGTTCAGAAATGCTTTAGAAGTGTAACCTTGTAGTGAAATTATCTGGCACTTAAACCTTAAGTCTAGTGCTTACAGCAAAATAGAGGTGTTTTTTAGGCACATTTTTAGCTTGATTCTTAATGCCTTAGGTATTAGCCCATTTTTGTGCTGCTGATAAAGACATACCTGAGACTGGGCAGTTTACAAAAGACAAAGGTTTACTTGGACTTACAGTTCCATGTGGCTGGGGAAGCCTCACAATCGTGGCGGAATGCAAAGAAGAGCAAGTCATGTCTTAACGTGGATGGCAGCAGGCAAAGAGAGAGCGCTTGTGCAGGGGAACTCCTCTTTTTAAAACCATCAGATCTCATGAGACTTATTCACTAGCATGAGCACAGGAAATACTTGCCTCTGTGATTCAGTTACCTCCTAGGGTCCCTCCTACAACATGTGGAAATTCAAGATGATATTCGGGTGGGGACACAGCCAAACCATATCACCTTATTTTTTAAATTAGCTACTGTAATCTATTGAAAAATGGCAGGCCACTATGACTATTCATTCCTTCCAATTGAACATAATATTAGAAAAGATCAAGTGTTGATAATCATGTTACCTATTTGTAGAAATCAAGGAATCACCATTTATTTTTAACCTAACTGAACAAAAGGCTCAGAGTCAAAGAATTTCTGGGTTGGAGGGAACAAGTGTTTTAAAAGATCTTACAAACATTCTCAGTACAGAGAATTCACCACCTTCCAAACTGACTTTTCATCCTTGGAAAGTTCTGACTATAAGAAATTTATCTCATATTGATGTTACTTATCCACTAATCCTGTTTTATCATGCAGGGCCATAACATAAAAAGATCACTGTCATATTAACCTTGAGTCTTCATTTTTCCAGACACTACATTACCATTGCTGTTTATCATCACAGAGTGCTTTTAAGTCCATTTATCCCCTTTTCTAAATGTTGTGTCCCTAAACAGTACATCTTTTTGAGAAGTATGTGAGTTGGATAGTGTAGTTTACAGCAAGAGCATGACTTCCCTCACTGTGCGCACCCCATTTCTACTGATTCAACCTGAAGACACATCATGTGTTTGTCAGCCACATCACACTGTTGACTTGTGTTAAGCTTACATCATCTAATACCCATAAGTCCTTACTTATTAATGTGCTAGGAATAAGCTATATATTTTTCTATTTCATAATATTATGGTTGGCACTTTGGATGGAGGTAGTAGGCCTTGTATTTTGTCTCCATTAAATTTCATATTGTTAGGCTAACCCTATTTTTCTTGAAAGATTTGGAAGGATTCTATCACTCAATGCTTTTGCTGTCCCTGTTGCATTATCTTTAGGTATGATTACTCTCTTCCTACATATCAGTGATGAAAGATTTGAGAGCGCAAATCCTTTAACGGGCCACTGAAACTTCTCTCCAGATTTAAATTCAATTCTGCAAACATATATTCAGCATTTACATTATAATGGACTGTACTTAATTCAGTGATGAACAAGATATGGTGGTAGTCTGAAGCCCATCGTTACTCTATAGTGGGAGAAAGACATCCAGAAATGACCATGTATAAAATATTAAGTATAATAACAAAGGTGTGAACAAGGAACACAAAGGAGAGGCCAGTAATTATCTGGGAGAAGTTAGTGATGCATACCAAAATGAAGGATATCTAAACCAAGTTTTGAAAGAGAAGGAGATGTTTGTGAGAAGTACAAGAAGAGTCTGATTGTCATTTATTAATCAGCATTTATTCATAGGAAAATGAAATGTTATCTTCCTACTAGTTCTTCCCTGAAGAGACAAATGGACCAAAAAAAATGAGACTCTACAAGGATGAGTAACATAAGCCAATTAAAACCAAACTCAGGAGTATGTAGTGGCTACTTGACAATGCCACAGCAATCACATTATTTCAGAATGGGTGACTACATTTAAAATATTTTCTAGATGTTGTGATTCTTGTTTTTTGTTTGGTTTTTTTTTTTTTCCATGAGAGCAGTTAGGAAGCTCTTACTAATATTTTGTAAATTTAGAGTTTAGGGACCAAGAATAGGAAATTCTGAAAAATTGTTTCCTATCCTGTTTACCTGAATCTCTGCTTTGTAAGAGACTCCTCCATCTTGGAAGCATAACTCCTGTCCAGGTTAGATCCATCAACAGCTAGGTTACAGCAGCTTCCAACTTCTTCAACCAGTATTTGGGGCCTGGGAGTCATAGTGGACTCCACACCTTGGTAGAAATTTAGAAGTATGTTGCTGACAACAATGGATTTGTCCCCCAGCCTGCCAGCCCTGCCCTTGGATCCTTTCATGCAGCTGTAGTAAATAGCATTTTCCATGTAGTATCTTTGCAAGGACAATCAATTCAGCAACAGACTTTCTCCTTTGAAAAATGAAAAAAAAAAAGTAATTAAAAGCCTCTATCTTCTCACAACAAAGACCTAGAATATAAAAGTACTTCTTCATTTACTGGGTTATGCTACTGACCTTTTAAGTGGTGTCTTAGTGCTGAGGATGATGAGTGACTTGGGCAGTAAACAATCTGAAGACACCAAGGTATTCTGCTGTGGGCCAAGTCGTTCATTTAGTTGAGAGTGTTCCTTCCATTTAGCAATGAGCCTGCAGCTTTTAAAAGCTAAGTCATTTGACCTGCTGCCTCAGCATAAAGGTACATGACCTTGTCTGCTGCCAGGCAGGTAAATGCAAGTATTAAATTGCCGTTGACAATAGAGAAGTTTAAGACTTAGCTGACTGTTGGAAACTTAGCTGAATAGTTTCTCCAACTTCAACAAAGTCACCTGCTAAATCTGTCTGTATATCCAGGGAAGTCACGAACAAAATGAGGGCCCTAAAAACACAAAATTTCAAAACTACATATTTTATATATATGTAAAACTACATGCATATAAAAAATATTTGGGGCCAAATCAACATATCATTTGAATATTTTTCTATAGACTTTACAGACTATACAGACTTTACAGTATATAAAGTGCTAGAATCTTTCTGATATATATATGTATATGTGTGTGTATTATATATGTATGTACATGTATATATAAATATAATATATAGCAAAATCGTGCTGATATAATCAAAGGTAGATTTAGGGATTAATAAAGTCAGATAATATTTATTGGAAAAATAAAGAATTATCCTTAATTGATATGGCTAAAAGAGATGGTAATGTTTTGTCACCTATTAAGTCAGTGAATTCTTTGACTTTTCCTAGTTTGTAACAAATAAATCCCAGATCTCAGGGGCTACAATGAGAAATAGTTTTTCTTCTGCACAATACATCAGGGTTTGGTTCTGCTGAAGTCTGTTGGGCTCTGCTTAGCTTGGCTTAGCTCCATGCGTGTTTTCATTTTGGAACCCAGGCTAAAGGAGCAGCCCCTGTCTAGGACATGCTGTCCTGATACAAGGATGGCACAGAAAGGCCCTAGCTAAGCCACACAGTCACATTTAGGCTTCTGCTCGAATGTGGTAAATGAGCATCATGTTCCCTCACATCCCATTAGCCAAAGCCTGTGCCACAGCCAAGCCCAAAGCCAGTGGATGAGTAAGCAGGATGAAGGTTGTATAGTTATTTGTTCACATCCTCATCTTCCTTTCCATCACTCTCTTATCATAAGCCTAGGGAGTGGTAAAGAGAATGTTCTTCCAAATGGAAAGCTCTGGGGTTACAGTCTGAGCTTGACTTTCCCTCCTCCCCACCACCTCACTACCTACCGCCCTCACCCCATCACTCAGCCGTGGCACCAAGTGCCATTGCCTCTCTGGGAACCTCTCTCCACCCTGAAGGAGGACAGAATACTCTGGTGCTACTTTGAGAAGCTGGTATTGCTGTTTTTCTGTCTCCAGTGACCTATTTCAAGGAAATACAGGGAAAAGAAAACTAAGAAGCCCCATGCCATTTGTCCTTTGTCTGTGGCTGCCCAGTTTTCCTACACAGGGCTGCTGTTTGCTGTCCACACTGGAACCCAACCACTCTCTCGAATGGTTTCTATATGAGTTTCTGAGATCTGTCAGCCTCCTTTTTCTTTCTGTGGCTTCTGTAGGGTTAGGTTTGGGGAGGGAACAAGTAGCCGGTGTAAACGACTTGTCAAACTACTTTGTCAAGCTACTTTGAGTTGTATAACCAGTTATTTGCACATCCTAAGGATAAATTGATCTGTAATGTTGGAAACTTAGCAACAAATTTTGAATGGCACAGAAGGTAAATAGAAATTTTCTTTTTCAACCTGAGCTTTGAGGCTCTAAGACACCATATAGCACTTTTCTCAGTTTTGTCATTGATATGATTTAATGTTTTTGCACCATGCAAATTTTCAGAATTATTTCCAGAAGCCTACAATTCATGTTTCTTGAAAACAATATTTAATTATGCTTTGTCCTATAAAATATATTGTGATAAATCTCTCTTGAAAAAGTGCCATGTATGTGTAAGTACATACACACACTTACGTATGTGATTTCTTCCTTCCATTCTTAGAGTGTTTGTCAATTATTTATGCCCATTGGGAGCAGTTTCCCCCTCTTCCCACATGCCTAGAACTGTAACTCTCCTTTCTTCCAGATGGGTAATCTGATGCTTTTAATTATTACACTAGCATTACTTTCACTAAGAGTTTATCATCAATCAATATTTTATTGAAGTTAAAAAAAATCCTGATTTAGAAAACAAAGTAGTGAATGTCCAACTGAGGAGTAAGAGCTGAGTGATGAAATACCTGGCTAAAGAAGGAAAAGGCAATGAAGACCCTTTGCTGAAAGGTGGTATTTAGAATTAAAGTAAGATTTCAGAACTCAAATGGACTGTTTTTTAAGATACATCTCCTTTAAACTAAATTGAGGTGTGGACAAAGGTGAAAGGAACAAAAAAACTCAGCCTGATTCTGAGTAGGTTCTGAGTCCAGCGGAAAACTCAATTCAGGTGTGCTGCTGTGGAGCAGGTTCACTTCCTTTTTTAGCTAAACACATTCATCTGCTGTGGCATAGACCAGCCTTTGGATTCTCAGAGATTCTTGTATTGGGTACATTTTTTCTGTAGTAGCATTGTCTCAAAGCATTATAAGGCAAAACTCAGCCACAAGGAGAAAACTTTGGACAGCAGCATTCATATTGAATTGGACTTGGAGTCCGGATTTATAGCATACCTTGTACAAAAAAGTAAAAACCAGGAAGGAACAAAATAATGGCATTCACAGTGACCTGGATGGAATTGGAGACCATTATTCTAAGTGAAGTAACGCGGGAATGGAAAACCAAACATCGTATATTCTCACTCATAAGTGGGAGCTAAGCTATGAGGATGCAAAGGCATAAGAATGATACAGTGTGGCCAGGCGCGGTGGCTCAAGCCTGTAATCCCAGCACTTTGGGAGGCCGAGACGGGCGGATCACGAGGTCAGGAGATTGAGACCATCCTGGCTAACACGGTGAAGCCCTGTCTCTACTAAAAAATACGAAAAAAAAAAAAAAAACTAGCCGGGCGAGGTGGTGGGCGCCTGTAGTCCCAGCTACTCTGGAGGCTGAGGCAGGAGAATGGCATAAACCCGGGAGGCGGGGCTTGCAGTGAGCTGAGATCTGGCCACCGCACTCCAGCCTGGGCGACAGAGCGAGACTCCGTCTCAAAAAAAAAAAAAAAAAAAAAAAAAAGAATGATACAGTGGACTTTGGGGTCTGATAGGACGGTGAGGGTGGGAAGGGGGTGAGGAATAAAAGACTACAAATTGGGTACAGTGTATATTGCTCGAGTGATGAGTGCACCAAAATCTCAGAAACTACCACTAAAGATCTTATTCATGTAACCAAACACCACCTGTTCCCCCAAAACCTATGGAAATAAAAAAACACAAATAAAAAAGTAAAAACCAGGAGGCTTATTAAATTAAATGAACATAGAAATGTCTGCTAATATAGCAAATGCTGCAAAAGATAAATTGTGCAAAAAGTGATCTTTGCTTTTAACCAATACTGTCTTGTCAGTTTGGGCGGCTATAACAAAATACCATAGACTAGTTGGCTTATAAACAACTGAAATTTATTTCTCACAGCTCTGGAGGCTCAAAGTCCAAGATCAAGAGCAGAGGGAGAAAGCCAACTCTCATGTGTCTTTTATAAGGGGACTAAGCCCATTCATGTGGCCTCCATTTTCATGACCTAATATATCCCAAAGGCCCCACCTCCTAATATCATCACGATGGGGTTAAGATTTCCACTTAAAAATTGGGAGAGGGGAGTGGTGGCAAATACATAATTATTAAAGGTGGTGGCTCATTACTTCTTCATATGGCTAATCAGCTATACCAGCACCTCTTAATGAATAGGGAGTTCTTTTCCCATTGCTTATTTTTGCCTTTTTAGTAGAATAATTTATTTTCTATTTAAGATATATCAACCTTGTTGAATATCAGATGACTGTAGGTGTGCAGCTTTATTTCAGGGTTCTCTATTCTGTTCCATTGTTCCATATGTCTATTTTTGTGCCAGTACCATGCTGTTTTGGTTACTATAGCCTTATAGTGTAGTTTGAAGTTGGGCAATGTGATGCCTCCAGCTTTATTCTTTTTGCTTAGGATTGCATTGGCTCTTCAGGCTCTTTTTGGTTCCATATGAATTTTACAATCATTTTTTCTGGATCTATGAAAACTGTCATTGGTAGCTTGATAGGAATACTATTAAATCATATAGACTGCTTTGGGCAGTATGGCCATTTTGATGATATTGATTCTTCCAATCCATGAGCATGGAATACTTTCCCATTTTTTAATGTCATCTCTAATTTCTTTCAGCAGTGTTTTGTAGTTCTCTTTGTGGAGATCTTCCACCTTTTTGGTTAGATGTGTTCCTAGGTATTTTGATTTTTTGCAGCAATTCTTGATTTGGCTCTCAGCTTGAATGTTATTGGCATATAGAAATGATACTGATTTTTGTACATGGAATTTGTATCCTGAAACTTTACCGAAGTCATTTATCAGTTCCAGAAGTCTTTTGGCAGAGTCTTTAGGGTTTGCTAGGTATATGATCATATTGTCTACAAAGAGAGATAGTTTAACTTCCTTTTTCCTATTTGGATGTCTTTTATTTCTTTCTTTTGCCTGTTTGCTCTGGTTAGCACTTCCAGTACTATGTTGGAGTGGTGAGAATGGGCATCCTTTTCTTGTTCCAGTTCTCAAGTGTAATGCTTCCAGCTTTTGCCTGTTCAATATGATGTTGACTCTGTGTTTGTCATAGATGGCCCTTATTATTTTGAGGTATGTTCCTTTGATGCCTCTAGTTTTTTGAGAGTTTTTATCATAAAGCAATGTTGGATTTTATCCAAAGCTTTTTCTGTGTCTATTGAGATGATTAGATGGTTTTTGTTTTTAATTCTGTTTATGTAGTGAATCGTATTTATTAATTCACATATGTTAAATTAACCTTGTGTCCCAGGAATAAAATGATTTTGGGAATTAATTTTTGATGACCTGCTGGGTTTGGTTTGCTGTTATTTTGCTGAGGATTTTTGCATCTGTGTTCATCAGTAATATTTGGTCTATAGTTTTCCTTTTTCGTTGTGTCTTTGCCACGTTTTGATATCAGGGTGATGGTGCCCCGACAGAATGAGTTAGGGAGGAGTCCGTCCTCCTTGATGTTTTGGAATACTTTCAGTAGAATTGGTACCAGCTGTTGTTCGTATGTCTGGTAGGATGTGGGTGTGAATCAATCTGGTCCGGGGCTTTGGTTGGTACATTTTTTTTATTACTAAATTCAACTTCAGAACTTGATATTGGTGTATTCAGGGTTTCAGTTTCTTCCTGATGCAGTCTTGGGAGACTATGTGTTTTCAGAAATTTATCCGTTTCCTCTAGATGTTCTTGTTTGTGTGCATAGAGGTGTTCATAATAGTCTCTGAGGATTTGTTATATTTCTGTGGGATCAGTTGTAATGTAAACTTTGTTGCTTCTGATTGTGCTTATTTGGATCTTCTCTCTCTCTTTCTTTATTAATCTAGCTAGTGGTCTATCAATTTTTTTTATCTTTTCAAGAATCCAACTTTTGGGTTTGTTAGGTTTGCATGGATTTTTGGGTCTCAATTTTGTTCAGTTCTGCTCTGATTTTAGTTATTTCTTTTCTTCTTCTAGCTTTTGGGTTAGTTTGTTCTTGCTTTTCTGGTTCCTGTAGGTGAGATATTAGATTGTTAAGTTGATATCTCTCTTTTTGAGGTAGGCATTTAACACCATAAACTTTATTCTTAGTGCTGCTTTTGCTCCATTCCACAAATTTTGGTATGCTGCATCTCTGTTTTCATTTATTTCCAAAAAAATTTTTTTATTTATACCTTAATTTTATTGTTTACCCAAAAATCATTCGGGAGAAAGTTGTTTAATTTCCATGCAGTTATATGGTTTTGAGAGATCTTCTTGATATGTATTTTTATTTTTGCTGTACTGTGGTCCAGAAGTATGGGTGGTATGATTTAGAGTTTTTTAATGTATTGAGACTTGCTTTATGGCTAAATGTGTGGTCAGTCTTGAAGTATGTTTCTTGTCCAGCTGAGAACAATATATATCCTATGGTTGGTGGTTAGAGTATTCTGTAGATGTCTATTAGGCCTAGTGGGTCACATTTTGAATTTAAGCCCAGAATTTCTTTGTTAGTTTTCTGCCTCTATTATCTAATACCGTCAGTAGGGTTTTGAAGTCCCTTACTATTATTTATGTGGCTATCTAAGTCTTTTGTAGGTCTGGAAGTATTTATTTTATGAATCTGGGTGCTCCAATGTTGGGTGCATATGTATTTAGGATAGTTAAGTCTTCTAGTAGTTGAATTGATCCTTTTATAATTATGTAATGCTATTTTCGCCCTTGTTTATTCTTATATGATATAAGGATAGTGACCCCCCTACCTCCACTCTTTGTTTTATACTTGCATGATAGATCTTTCTTCAACCCTTTCCTTTGATCCTATCTGTGTCAATATGTGTGAGATGCGTCTCTTGAAGACAGCAGACTGATGTACTTTTTAAATATTCAACTAGCCACTCTGTGCCTTTTAAGTGGGGTGTTTAGGCCATTTACATTCTAGGTTAAGGCTGGGTGTGGTGGGTCATGCCTGTAATCCCAGCATTTTGGGAGGCCAAGGCAGGAGTATAACTTGAGGTCAAGAGTTCAAGACCATCCTGTTCAACATAACAAGATCCCATCTCTACCAAAAAAAAAAAAAAGTAAATTACATTCAAGATTAATACTGATATGTGAGGTTTTGATCCTATCGTGAAGTTGTTAGCTGGTTGCTTTGTACTTTCTATTGTGTGGCTGCTTTATAGGGTCTGTGGGCTATGTACTTAAGTTTATTTTGTGGTAACAGGTATCATTCTTTTGCTTTTATGTTTAGAACTCTCTCAAAGAGAAAAAGAATTATTTCTCCTTCACTTATGAAGCTTAGTTTCATGGGATATGAAGTTCTTGGTTGGAATTTCTCTTCTCTAAGAATGCTAAAAATAGGCTTCCAATCTTTCCTGGTTTGTAAGGTTTCTGCTGAGAAGTCTGCTGTTAGGTGATGGGGTTCTCTTTGTACATGTTCTGACCCTTTTTTCTAGCTGGCTTTAAGATTTTTTCTTTAGTGTTCACCTTTGACAGTCTGGTGACTATATGCCTTCGTGATGTTTATTTTGTATAGTATCCCACAGGTGTTGTCTGGATTTCTTGTATCTAGGTATCTACCTCTCTAGCAAGATGGAGGAAATTTTCCTGAATTATTCTCCTAAATATGTTTTCTAGATTGTTGACTTTCTCTCTGTCTCTCCAGGAATGCCATTAATTCATAGGTTTGGTAACTTTACCTAATCCCATATTTCTAAAAGACTTTGTTCACTTTTAAAAATTCCTTTTTTAAAAAAAAAAATTTTTGTCTGACTGTGTTAGCTAAAAAGACTGGTCTTCACGCACTGAAATTCTTTCTTCTGCTTGGTCTGGTCTATTGATGAAGCTTTCAATTGTATTTTGAAATTTCTTAAATGAGTTTTTCAATTCTAGAAGTTTTGGGGTTTTTTTATGATGTTTATCTCTTCCTAACTTTCCTGGATTGCTTAAGAAGTTTCATTGTGTTGATTTTCAACCTTGTCCTGGATCTTTTTGAGCTTCCTTGCAACCATGCTTTTAATTCTTTACCTATCATTTCTGAGTTTCCATTTTGGTTAGGGACCATAGCTGGAGAGCTAGTGTGATCTTCTGGTGGTGTAACTGCATTCACAGTTTTCATAGTGCTGGAATTCTTGCATTTGTTCCTTCTTATCTGGAAATGCTGGTGTTTCTAATTTTTGTCATTATGTTTGTGTGGTGGGGATTTTGGCTTTTTCTGTCTTTCCCTATAATATTATTGTTGTTTTCTTACTTTCTATTTCCCTTTCCCCCCCCTCCCTGGGGGATGTGATTTTAGAGAAGGTTGGGTAGTGTCTTTTGGCTTTGCTTCTATAGCCCTATGCACTTCTGTTGACAGGTCTTATATTAGGCTGTGTAGTTCAACCTACAAGCCAGTAGATGGTGCTTATGGGTAAGAGCTGTCTGTGGCCAATGTGGCTGGGTATATCCTTTTTTACTGGGAGAAGTTCTCTGTTGCCTCAAGCAATGGGCTAGTTTATGGTGTGCACATTGGTCTGAGCTCCCTGCTCAGCCCCAGAAGGGTTGGGAAGGTGGCAAATGGGTGGGGCTGGACCGGGCAGGCTTCTTTACAGGCCTTCTGATGGCATGCACGAGCACCGGTGCCAAAGGAGAACCCAGTGGGCAGCCACCAAGCAGCCAGAGGTGTGCCTAGTTTGGGAGCTGGGAAACCTCCTTTGCCTCAAGTTCTCTGCATGGTGATGGGGAGTGGCTGAAACTCCTAATCCAGGAGAGTGAGTGTTCCAGATGGCTGGAGAGCTGCCTGAAAATGGACCGTAGAGGACCCTACTGCACCAGAATCTCTGCACAAAGAGGGTGGGGTGGCTCTAGCTGCTAATTCAGGAGGACAGGTACTTTGAATGCCTGGCGATCTGCCTGGGCATGGAGTAGAGAGGACCCCTGTGCACCAGGATCTCTGCCTAGAATAGTGGGGCAGCCCAGGCTTCTGTTCTACATGAGCAGGTGCTCGACATTCCTGAATATCTGCTTGGGCGTAGAGCGCAGAGGGTGCCCCTTCACCGATATTCCTGCACAGGAATGGTGGGGTGGTTCAGGCTGCCAATCTAGGCAAACAGGTTATCTGAATGCCTGGAGGTCTGCCTGGGCATGAAACAGAGAAGGCCCCCCCTTCACCAAGATCTCTGCACATGAGTGGTAGGGTGACTCAGCCTGCTGACCAAGCAAGCAGGTGCTCCAAATGACTGGAGATTTGCCTGGGCATGAAGTGAAGAGGGACCCCCTGCACCAGGGTCTCTGTATAGGAATGATACGGTGGGTCAGGATGCTAATCCAGGTAAGTGGGTGCTCTGAATGCCTGGAGATCTGCTTGGATGTGAAGTGGAAGGAACCTCTTTGCACCTGTATCTGCACTTTTGCACAGGAAAGGTAGGGCAGCTTAGGCTGCTGAACTAGGTGAGCAGATGCTCCAAATGCCTGGAGATCTACCTGGGCATAAAATGGAGAGAGCCTTGCTGTACCAGGATCTCTGCACAGGAAGGATGGGCTGACTCAAGCCACTAGTCTTTGGGAGCAGGTGCTCTGAATGCCTGGAGATCTGCCTACATGTAGAGCAGAGAGGGCCCTCCATACCATGATCTATGCACAGGAAGGATAGGCTGGCTCCGACTACTGATCCAGGCAAGGGGGTGCTCTGAATTCCTGGAGATCTGCCTAGGCATGGAGTGGAGAGGGTCCTTCTGCACCGTGATCTATATCCATGAAGGGTGGGGTGGCTCAGACTGCTGGCACAGGCAAGCATATGCTCCAAACGCTTGGATTTCTGCCTGGGGATGAAGCAGAGAGGGCCCTGGCACCATGATCTCAGGGGAGCAGCCTGGGACACCCAGCAATGACACATGCAGACTGGTTCCAGGTTGCCAAGCTAGCCCTGGCTACAGGTCTCATCACCCAGGAGATGCAGCTGTAGCGGCTGTCCTCCCACCCCGGGCCTGCAATAGGAGAAAGTACAATTCCAGCACCTACTGCTGAGGCATAGCTCTGGCTGCAGAGGCCACTACCCAACTCCAGAGCAGGCACTCCAGTCTCTGACCTAAGACTGTTATAAAATGCTTAAGTGGCCATGCTGCCAGGTCACTAAAGAATGACTGCCTTTTAATGTGCCTGGATTAAAAATGGTGTCCTGTTCTTGGTTCCAGACCTGGGAAAATGTCTGCAGCTTTTCTCGGTGTCTTTCCCTCACAGCATTTCCAAGCCTTTCCCCAAGTTATCTCCAGGACTTGGAGAAACATAATGCTCGTCCTTCACCTGGGTTGCTCAGATCCCAAGTGGAAAGGTGAGTCACAGAGGAGGCTCTCTGCTCCTCTCATGTGCTGGGGCTTCACTCACGTTTATCAGACAGACACTGTCACGAGGGCTGTTTGCCCACATTTTCCTCCTAGAGATCTGGGGTGTCCCTCATAAATCTGGTGGATTCTCATTTACTTTGTGAATTAAAGCTTATCTTTATGCACTATTTTAATGCACTATCTTGCTATTTTCAACTGGCTGAGACATGCTTTAGCATTCACCATCTTGGAAAACAATGAATCCTTATACATTTTGAATATTAACTCCTCAGAGGTATAGTTTGCAGATACTTTCTCCTACTCTGTAGGTAGTCGCTTCATTCCGTTGACTGTTTCCTTTGCTATGCAGAAGTTTTATAAATTTGGTATCATTTCATTTTTCTGTTTTTGCTTGTGTTGCCTATACTTTTGAGGTCATATCCAAAAAAATCATTGCCCAGGCCAGTGTCGCAGAGCTTTCTCCCTAAATTTTCTTCTAGTAGTTTCATAGTTTCAAGTGTTATGTTTAAGTCTTTAATGTATTTTGACTGGATGTTTGTATATGGTGAGAGATAACAATTTAATTTCACTTTTCTGCATGTGGCAATCCAGTTTTCCCAACACCATTTATTGAAGAGACCGTTCATTCCCTACTGTGTGTTCCTGGCACCTTTGTCAAAAATTGGTTGGCCATAAATGCATGGATTTATCTCGGCTTTCTATTCTGTTTCTATTCTACTCTGGATTTATCTGTCTGTTTTTATGCCAGTACCATCCAGTTTTGGTTCCTATAGCTTAATAGTAGTACATTTTGAAGTTAGGTAGTGTGATGCCTGCAGCTTTGTTATTTTTGCTCAGGATTGCTTTAGCTATTTGGTCGCATACAGATTTTTGGGTTGTTTTTTCTATTTCTTTGAAGAATGTCATTGGGATTTTGACAGGGATTGTGTTGCATCTGTAGACTGCTTTGGGTAGGAGGGACATTTTAACAATATTAAATCTTCTAATTCATGAATATGAGATCTCTTTCCATTTATTTGTGTCTTTTTCAATTTCTTTCATCAATGTTTTACAGTTTTTAGTGTAGAGATATACATTTAACCTCCTTGGTTAAATTTATTCCTAATACGTTTTTTTGTAGTTATTGTACAGGGGAATATTTTCTCGATTTATTTTTCAGATAATTCACTGTTAGTACGTAGAAATGCTACTCATTTTTGTATGTGATTTTGTATCCTGCAACTTTACTAAATTCATTTATTGGATCTAACAGTTTTTTAGATCTGAAGACTTTCCTATATACAAGTTAATGGCGTCTTCAGAGAGGGACAACTTAGCTTCTTCCTTTCAGATTTGGATGCCTTTTATTTCTTCCTCTTTTCCTAATTGGTCTGGCTCAAACTTCTAGTACTATGTTGAACAGAAGTGGCAAGAGTGGTCATCTTTGTCTTGTTCCAGGTCTCAGAAGAAAAGCTCTCAACTTTCCCCATTTGGTATTATGTTAGCTGTGAGTTTGTCATATATGGCCTTTATTGTGTTGAGGTACATTGCTAATTGTTGAGAGTTTTATCATGAAAGGATATTAAATTTCATTAAATGCTTTTTCTGCATCTATTAAAATTATCATAGGGGTTTTGTCCTTCATTCTGTTAATGTGATGTATTACATTTATTGATTTGCATATGTTGAACCATTCTTGCATCCCTGGAATGAATCCCACTTGATCATGGGATAAAGTTATTTTTTAAAGCTTCCACAGTGAGGAGAATAAAGAATGAAGAACAAGGAATGACGGGATGAGAATTAGGCAGATATTATATTTCTGTCAGCAGCAATGTACATGAGAAGACAGTACACAATGATTTCAGATTTCTGTGGAGAAACTATTTTGAACTTAGACTTCTATACCCACCCAAACTATTATTCGTATAAGCAAAATCAAGATATTTTCTGACACTTAGACTTTGAAAGTTTATTGCTCAAGTACCCCATATAAAAAAATCTCAAGGAGGTAATCCTAACAAAAGTAAATTCAGGGAAGAGAATGGAATACAATATAAAACATAAGAAAGTGTAGTAGCTGAATATGACCTATAAAGCATGAAGAAAAGTGAAATTAGTAGAGAATTTATTGAATCTTTATGCTTACAGCTTTTTTCTGTTGAGTGATAGGGGATTTAGTGATACGAGACCACAGTTTCCTTTTATTTGAGTCTAAACATGCTTCTTATTTTTATAGAAAATAATATCTAAGTCATGATAATACAATAATTCTATATATTGCCATAAATTTGAGAACCATCCTGTGGATAAAGTAGAGAAGTCCTAATTATAACTTTTGAAAAATATGTAAATTGTATAAATCTTGGCACTAAAACTAATGTGAAAAATCAGTAACTGGAAAGGATATAAATGATAGTGAAAATGCACTAAAGGTTTTTAATTTTATATAACAGGAACTACTTCAAATTACTAAATCTAGAAATAGTTACAAAACACATCATTTAACTAAATCATAGTAAGCACCATAAGTAAAAAAATAAAAAAGCAAGAAGAGTGAGGTGAAGGGAGGGAGAATTTAACTTTTAAAAAGCCTTATTCTAATTAAAATTAACAAAGTCTTTCTCTTTTTGTGATTACAACATTGCAAACAGAAAGTGCACTGTATATACTTTGCTTGGTCATTAGAAAACTTTAAATGCAGAAGCCTTCTGAGCCTGTGAAAGTCGATCACTGAAATTACTACTTTTAAGACACTAACTCAAAGGGCAATCCTTGGTAATAAGAATCAGACAAACACTCTCAAAACACCAGAGTACTCTTCATGGTGAAGGGAGCTGGCTTTGGCAAGAACTAAAAAACAAAGAAAAGCAAATTAGATGGATCACCAGTTTTCTTTCATGGCACACAAAAGCCCAAAACTCTTATCTGACCAATAAGGTCAACTACCTGAAACCAAAGATATTAAGGAAATAAGAGAGTAATTCTAAAGCAAGAGAAAGAAGCCCTTCAAGGGACCTACTGTGGAGATAGAATACTAAATACTCTAGGATCTAACCTTTCAGGAAATACAAATGAATAAACAGATTTGTAACTTGGCTCACCTGCTTTGAAAAACAAAGGAAGTTTTCAGAAGTTGTGGTAAAAAGCCATCATTTGTGACATTTAATTCTACAGTGAATGGATCTCAGGCAAGTATATTGCAAAGTGTTTTGAGACTGGCCAGAGACAAATTCTAACTAAGGGTTTTTTTTGTTTTTTTTTTTCCAATTTTCTAAAAGTTAAATAAAAACCAAAAGAAACCCTAGTATTAAATGCCTACTGAATTGACATATAAAGATGTGTATTGAATCCACATCATTTCAAATCTGCAAAATGTATTTTCCATGTCAGTTATATTAGAAATGCGTATTTCACTTACCCTATCCCAGGATGATATGGAAATATTTACATCAGAAAATAAGTCATTGTGTTAATACACAAAAATTAATACTATCGTCATACAACTTTAAATGGATTAATGTATTTTTTCAGCTATATAAAAGCAAAGAGTTGATGCCAATTAAGTGATTTCCAATAGAAAGAGAACATGAGGTTGAGTTTGGAATAAGCTTCAGTATAGGACCAAAATAATGCCTTAGAAAGGAGAAATGGGATTGGCAGATTCTTACATCAACCACAGTCAATGTCAGCAAATATCTTGTGTCAGTTGACTTTTAAATATTAACCAAGAACCAAAATGTCACTCCCCTAGGTACAAGTCACATTGCTTCTCCTTTCTCTTGCCTGCACTCTTAAATGCTGAATAACCTCATAAGTAAGATTTCTGTTAGGCAAATTAGTGCATGCAGATTAGGAACCACAGTTTCTGGAGTGGAGTTCAGTGGGACTAACTATATTCCCTGTGATCAGTCACTTTAATCATAGAATTATGAGGAAACTCATAAATTATCGAATCGTATCCTCAAAGCATTTTTAAGCAATGCTTAACCATGTGCTCTATAAGTATACATTTGAGTTTGTTCCCTAGAAACATAGAATTGTTTCTGTTTTATGAAGTATCAAACATTACTCATTGGCAATTATGAGTTACTTTTATACTTGTTAAGTTTTATTGTTCTGTTAGTGTAACCAGAAACACTTCTGTTTGTTTCCATTGGTTCAGTACACATTTATTAAGCATCTACTTTTGCCAGAAGCTGGAGGATACAAAGATGACCATGAGTCAGTTCCTGCCCTCTAGCAGTTCAAAGGAGACATAGGTGTAAACTTCAACGGCAGGAAAGGCAAATGGAATCCTTCTGTGGGGGCAGAAGTAGTCTATCTACGCAGCAGCCAGCACAATGCATGGTATAATATTGGATGTGTAATAAATCTTCTCTGAATAAATAAAATAATCATGAGAAGATGTACCAGAAATAATAATGCCATAAGGAAAGGAAGACAAATGGAGTTGAACCTTGAGCTAAGTCTTGAAATATGGAGCACGTGAGAGAATTTCAGTTGAAGAAAAGAAGTAAAGTCCCCAAAGGCTGAAATAGCATGTGGGTTCAGGGAATTAGGATAGTTCCATTTTTCTGGAAAGTATGTCAGTGGCAAATCCGTGGGAGATGAAGATGGGTAGATGGGAAGGAGCCATATTAAGAGGCACATGCTGGATCTTCTAGCTTCTTAAAGGGCAGTACCGTGATCAGATTTATGTTTAGAAAGATTTCTCCATGAGAAGGACAGATTGGTAACCAAAAGGGTAGTTAGAAGATCATTTAAAAATCTAGTGAGCAGTGATGAGGGTCTAAACTATAAACTAAAGCTGTAGCAGCTGAGAGGATGAATTTGGGAGAGATTTGGAAAGTAGAAATCAAGGTCTGAGGGTAAGGGAAGGGAACAGTGAAACAGAAACAGGAATCTGGGATGATCCTTGTGTTCTGATTTGATTAGCTGGATGAAAAAGAAGGCTACTTAGTGGAACACCATCTGAGAAGGTGATACAGGGAAAATGAGTCCATAAATGCCTAGGAGACATTCAGGAAGATTTATTTAGTAAGCAGGTAGTGACCTGAACCTGGAACTCAAGAGTTAGGTCTAGGCTGGAGGTTCAGAGCTGGGGGTACTCATGTCTGGTGGTAACTATGAGCATGAGTGACAGAGCCCAGCGGAGCATACAGAGTATTAGTGACGCAGATTCATTATTTCCCAGTGTCTGCTGCAGTGTATGATTTGGGGATGGAATTGATATGACACTCATCATTAATAATCATTATTGGAGCTAGAAAAAAGGGTTGAAAAAAATAGTATGGAGAACATTTTGGCATTTTCAAATTACCGTTTTTTAAGATTCAGAATTATTTTCTATTGAGAGACAGTTACTCATAGAATAAAACATATCAATCAAGAACCAAGTAAATTAAAAGCAAAGTAACTGACTTATTTTTGTTAGAGAAAATATATGTTCATATGTCTAAATTAAGAATTGTTGGTAGTGAATAATGCTTGGTAAGATTTTGATGTATTTGTACATGTGGAATTCTAAGATGTATTTAATAAATATGGAAATAATAAAATAGATTTGTAGTTTTATGAACACTTAGATGAAAAGAGAAGTAGAGAAAAAAGAGAAAATGGGAAATAGTGATAGACACACATATACTATTAATATAGAAACTTATAAAAGACAAAATAACTGTAATCCATAATTCAACCACTACTGTCAAAATTTCAACATATATTCTATTATTATGTCTGTACATATTTTTGTATACTTGTTATGTTGGCTATATAAATTCATATACTTCTTTTTTTAACTTAACATGATATGATAAACATTTTCCCTATTTATTAAAAACTCTTCATAAATATGGTTTTTCATGACAGCATAAAGATGCCTATCACTTTTCAGTTACTTATTTTTTTTTTTCAAGAGAATTAAATCGTTTATTGATTACACATGATAATGGATGATACACAAGCTTCATTCCCATCTATAATTTTATCTGGTACCATTATTCAATTTAGATATATTGCATAGGATGTGCCAACAATCACTTTTATAACCAATAATTCCATGATTTTGCTTGGGTAATCCCTTTTAACGGTGAACTTCAGGTCACAACAGTAACTATCAATTCAACTACACCAAGGTTTCTGAAGACAATGGCTTCTCCACCCAAGCAGGTTGTATATGAATTCCAAATAGAACTTGGCGTCACACTGAAGGAATTCTAACTTCACAATACCAAGATGGCTTCAGAGTAGACTAACTTTACACAGCACATTAAAAAAAAGACATTTATTCAGCGTCACGATCAGACTATTACATTTAGCAATCAACAGCATGGGTGCGCAAAAAAAAAAAATCTACATTAAAACCCTTTGTTGGAATGCTTTACACTTTCCACAGAACAGAAACTAAAATAACCTGTTATACAATTAGTCACAAATACAGTCCTCGAGTTTTTTGCCCATACACATGAGTATTTGTCTAAAACATGTCTTCTTTGTAGCAGCTAGGCCCTGCCACCACTGTGCTTGGCTGAGTTCACAAATCTGTTGTAACCTGTAGCTTCCCTGTCACTTCTCTGGCTCTCCTCTCCTGCTAAGCTTTGTTTCCTAATTAAAATCTTCTGCCACTGCCATAGCTACTGCTGCTGCTGGAACCGCCATAGCCACCTTGGTTTCGTGGTTTTGCAAAGTATTGACCTCCACCGCCATAGGGGCCAGAGCTTCTGCCTCCAAAATTTCCTCCCTTCATGGGTCCAAAATTTGAAGACTGATTGTTGTAATTGCCAAAATCATTGTAGCTTCCACCACCTCCAAAATTGCTTCCATCATTACCAAATCCATTATAGCCATCCCCACTGCCACCATATCCACCACCACCACGGCTGCCACCAAAGCCACCACGACCACTGAAGTTTCCTCCACGACCGAAGTTGTCATTCCCACCGAAACCACCTCCACGACCACCACCAAAGTTTCCAGAACCACTTCGACCTCTTTGGCTGGATGAAGCACTAGCCATCTCTTGCTTTGACAGGGCTTTCCTAACTTCACAGTTGTGGCCATTCACAGTATGGTATTTCTGAATGACAATCTTATCCACGGAGTCATGGTCGTCAAAGGTTACAAAGGCAAAGCCCCTTTTCTTGCCACTGCCTCGGTCAGTCATGATTTCAATCACTTCAATTTTCCCATACTGTTCAAAATAATCTCTTAGGTGATGTTCTTCGGTGTCTTCTTTAATGCCACCAACAAATATCTTTTTCACAGTTATGTGGGCACCTGGTCTTTGAGAATCTTCTCTTGAGACAGCTCTCTTTGGTTCCACAACTCTTCCGTCCACCTTGTGTGGCCTTGCATTCATAGCTGCATCCACCTCCTCCACAGTGGCATATGTGACAAACCCAAAGCCCCTGGAACGCTTGGTGTTTGGATCTCTCATTACCACACAGTCTGTGAGCATTCCCCATTGCTCAAAATGGCTCCTCAGGCTCTCATCTGTTGTTTCAAAGCTCAACCCTTCAATGAAGAGCTTCCTCAGCTGTTCGGGCTCTTTAGGAGACTCTGACTTAGACATGACGGCAGGGAGAAGAGAGACTTTAACGATGCTTCTTCGGTGGCGTCCACGGGCAGAAAGGAGCAAGCTGACGAACGTATCTTTTTCAGTTACTTATTTACACATTCTCTATTGTTCAACATTTAGATTTTAGCTTTAAAAAACTTTAAATATCATTGAGTATCTTTGTTTATAAGGCTTTGTGTCCATTTCAAATTATTTTCTAGAGATAGATTTCTGGAAATAGAATTACCATACTAAAACATATGAACATTTTAAGGCTCCTTTTGCCAAATTGTGTTTTAGAAAGATGATACCAATTTATACTTCCATCAGCTTTATGTGGCAATGCCTGGACACACTAAGTAATAAAGCATGCTATAAAGCCTTGTATTGGGGTTCATTGGGAAATTAGTAATTGGCACTAACCTTGTATTTTATTCAGTGAATTCACTGATTAGCTCAAATTAGTAAAGATAGCCTTATTGTAAACAATCATACCTATCTCCTTTTTAATTTAACTTTTATGCAAAATAACTTTAAAATGGAATTCAAAGCACATTTCCCTACATTTTGCATGGCTTCACTTGGAAATGCTTATCCAGAAGGAAAGAAATGCTTCTCTAACTGGTATGGAGGGAAAGAGGGATTGCTACAATTAAGCAACAATTGTCTATTTTGGAGGAGTTTTATCACTTCTTTCAAAAACAAAGTATCCCATTTTTTCCCCAGAGCAAAGCTCTTAGAAGGCAATAGCTAAGAGCTATGTTACTAACATGATTGTTCTAGGAGGAGCACTGCTCAGCTCCCATGGCAACAGGTACCATGGAAATAGACACACTTTGTCAGAGGTATTGTAAATGCTATTGGGTATGAGGGCAGCAGTTGCAGTGAAATTTCATTGTTGCTATGTTGTAGAGGTTGCACAACATACCAAGCCTTATTTAGATTCTGTTCATAAGTCTGACCTAGATTTTTTAAAGAAGTTCTATTGTTTTAATAAGAAAAACAAACCCCAACCCCCAACCTATTAGACCTAAGATAAAATGAGAACAATTTGCAAGGTTCACTGTCATCTTAAGCAAGTCATGGAAGCTCCGGAAAATTATATGATATTCCAGAGAACTGTGAACTTTGAAGTGTCTGTGGCAGTAAGTGATAAGTTGAGTGTGAATAACTTAAATCCAGAAGTCATCCCCAGACTTCATTTGAGCTAAACAGTTCAGCTTCTTCTCAGAGATCAGATCACTGTTAATTTTTGCAGTGACAATGATTAACAGTGAAATTATTAAGTGATTACTAATATTAACACCTGTTTTGTACTCTGCTGTTTTACTGCTCAACCCTTTTAAATAACCATTAAAAGGTACCTATGACTAGTACTATAAGCAGATTCATCCCACAGTTGGGGAAATCAAGGCATAGAGAAGAAATAAAGACCTCATGGTCTTAGCTGGAGAGAGGTAGAGACTGGATTGAGAAAAGTTAGAGCCCCACTCTCTGGCCTTATTTTACAAACATTGATACAATGGCAAAGATGAAACCTAAGTCAAAGGGTGTATGGGTTATCATTGGTGGCTCTGTTTGTTTAATAGATCATTCAATTTAGCAGAGAGGGCTGTATTATTATTTCATTTCAGAGCACCTGTGCAACTTCTGATGATTAAGAGGGAAATTGAGAGTACTTCTCTAATTCATACCCAAGCCACCCTAACAATTACACATGATAATACTCGATACAAAATGTCAAGTTAGGGATTATCTTCGCCTTTTTCTACTAGATTCCTACCTGTTCCCAGTCTTTTCCAGACACTGTCATCCCTCACAATCCAGTCTCTCACTCTGCAAACCCCAGGAGCCAAGAGGATTCAGATGCTATCCCTTGCTTTTTGAAATCACAGTTGAACTCAAGAACCCAACACAGTTAGATACTAAGACCTTGCACCTGTATCTGTGGTCCTTAAACTTATATGTACATAAGAATTACCTGGATAGCCTGTTAAAAATGTACATTCCCAGCTTCCCATTCTGACTAAGTAAGCCTGGGGTGAGGCCCAGGAAGCTGCATTTTTAACCAGCTTCCTCAGTGCTTCTGAAGCAGGTGGTCTGTGGCCACACTTTGAGAAACCTGAAGAGCAGCATGTCAGTCTGTTAAAGTCTCTTCCACACCAGTGAGCCTAAGGACAATGGGGACAGTGGAGGTTGAGGAGGGGGCAGTAGTGAGAGGGGAGGCCCATGCCTCTGTGCCTGGGAGCCCAGCAAGGAACCTTCAGCTCTTGAGGTCCCAACATGTGCTGTGGCCCACGCTGGACCTTTGTACGTGGGAAAAAGCAACCAGCTTTCCGAATTCACAAAGGATGAGGCACAAGGTAGAGAAACAGGGATGCCGCAATCTGTAATCTGAGCGCACTGACCCCTGAGTCAGTAAGAGTTGTCCGTAGATACCTAAATGTTCAAATCAATTTTCTTCTCTCAGACAGTGGAATCCAGAACGTGTATTAAAAAGAGACCACTTCCAGCCTGTAGGAAAAATGAAAAGTTTTGTAGCTTGTTGATGGCTTCTTGCTTGCTGTTAGGAAGGCCAGGCCAGAGAAGCGAAAATAATTGAGCTAGGCCATTTTAGCATTAGCATTCAACCTTAAATAAAACTCTGGAGAAAAGACCCCTTTTCACATTCCCCACGCACCCCTACCACCACTGCCCAAGCTTTGGCAGCCTTCCAAATCCTCCAGACCCCAGAACAGGGCTTGTCCCTGGGCTTGTTTTCCAGGGTTTACATGACGCCCTTGTTCCCTTCTTGGCAATTTAAGTGAAACTCCCCATCTCAGGCCACAGCGTGGTAGTCATTGTTGTAAATAGCTTTGACTATTTATTTTTCTAAAATGCCTAGAATAGCACTCAGATGCCAAGATCCTGGGAGTGGGAAAAGAATGTTATTTTTGTAAGAAAGACTATTTTAGGGGACTGTTCTAACATTAAGAGACAGAAATGGGCCATATGGTTTGCTAGGAAATTTCCTTGCAAAGCTCAAATCCACATTACTGCCTTTCATGAGTGGGGTAGTTAGCCACTTTCTCACTTTATTTTAAATGAGATCATGACTTCTGAGTTATTGACACCTTTGGAAGCTAGAAGGCTGGGTAAGTGCCAAGTGCTTTGAATCTACTCAAAAGAAAGCCAACGTGCAATGATTTTCCATTTACCTGTAGAAGGCAGGTGCATATCATCTTTGACAAAATAATTACACCTGCTCCTTGCATCTCCCGCCTAAGGACCTGAATTTTTGTTTGTTTGTTTAGTGATCAAAAATCTCCAATATTAATATTAATCTTTCTGTTTGTTTTGTTTCCTTTACCATCATGCTCTCTCCATTTACTGCAGTGTTTGACTCCTTGAGCTCCATTTCAAATCATAAATCTCTCCTCATGGCTCCTTAAAAAAGTGGATCTTTCTTGTGTCCCTACTTACTGTTTTTATTACCAGATTATAACCATGATTGTCTCATTGACCACAGCAATGGGGTACCAGCATCCCTGGAAAAAGATGTCTTGAATATCCTACAGTGAATATCGAATGGAGATAGCCTCTGCCTGCTCAAGGCTGAAAATCTGAGAAAAATCAAACTCATGTTGTTTTTTAAATTCAGAGATGTGACCACTGTGAATGTATTGCATCAACATAAGTCAAATATTGGTACCTATGAGTATAGAAGGATTCAAAGACTGGGGTTCTGGAGGAAGAGGGTCAGAAAGCATCAGAAGGAAGAGCAAGACTTGCAGACAACGCTGAGGTGGAAGCCAGCTCCCCTCACTTGGAAAGTGTGGGCTGGTGCACCTGACAGGAATGGAGCAGGGCGCACACGGAGATTTGGGGTGAGCTCGGCTTTCATAAGTAGGGTGCACGGACTATGATCAATCTGTTTCCATCATCTGAACTTATAATGCCTTCCCAGAAAACCTCTTTGGGCTACCATCATACCTCTTAGAGAACAAGCATATCTAAGCCTCATCACTTTTCAATGCTGTGGTTATTTCTCATGTTTCCTGGATTTAAGAAGTAGTGGTTTACTATTTCTTCAGTGTTTAAGAATGACCTTAGAAACCTGTTAAAGTGCACATGCTCGGGCTTCATCCCCAGCAATTCTGATTTGATTAATTGGGGATGGATCCAGAAATTTTTATTTTTAGTGAGTATACCGAATGATTTTAAAGAAGATAGTTAGGTCAGCAGAGCTACTCTTTGCTTCTTTTTACTTCCATCTTTCATGCTGTCCTGCCTCCTCTTTAATCAATACATACTATGCTTGTGCATGTGCCCTTTGTCCTCAAAAGTCTTTTCCAATCATCGATTAGGTAGGCATCACCTCAGCTTGGGTTTCTTACATAATCTCATTAATGCTTCTTTGCTTCAAATTTTGACTTACCTTTCAGGCCATATAACTGCTGATATTTAATTGAACCTGTTCTCTAATTGCCACCACTGCAGTTACAAATGATGATGATGATATTTTCAAGGTTATTTATATATCACAGAAAAGAACAGTAGCACTTGCTATATACTTAGAGCTTTCTGAGGATCAGCTGTACACAGAAGACACTGACTCATTAATTTTTACAGCTTCTGTGCAAAAACTAGCTAAAATTGCTTTCCACTTCCAGTTGAAGACAATTAGTCATAAGTGTACATTCCAGCATTAATTTTTTTCCTATTAACTTTGATGCATAAGGTTTGTTTATTTATTTAATGGACATTTCTGGACTGTCTGCCATATGTCAGTCACTGTGCTAGGTACTAATGATACAATGAAGAGCCTGCCCTCATGAAGCATCCAGGCTAGTTGCAAAGCAAACAAGAAAACAAAGAGAATAATGATAGTATACACAGTGGCACCAAACACAGCATTAAATGGGAAGTGGGGTTTATCAGAGAGTTGTCTTGGAGGATTGAAAGTTGAGTAGGACGAAAGGTTTGAATAGAGGCTGAATATATTGACCCCAGATCATTCCCTTAATAGCTGTTTGCATTTAAAGCAGAATTCCAGCCATTGTAAGAATTTATTTTCTTGTGTTTTGTATCTTAAATACAAAATTCAAATGAAAATGGATAATAAAAATAACCTGGCTGGGATCCTTGGGTGTTGGAATTGGATCCCCCTGAGTTTCAACCCAAGCTCCACCACTTATACATGGTGTGACTTTAGACAAGTTACTTAACCTCTCCAAATCTTAGGCTCCTCATCTGTGAAGCAGAAATACTAATTTAATAATAATAATATATTATTACTAAATTATTAAAATTTTTATTATTAAATTATTATAAAATATAATATTAAGGTATTATTTATTTTTAGTTTATTTAATTGTGAGAGTTAAATGAAAGAACATACTGAACTAGATAATTTGGTATCTAGAACATAATAAGTGCTCAATAAATTATAGTGCCCCCCCCCAAGTCCTATAGGTCTCAAATAATTAATTTTTCTACTTCAACTAGTCTCCTGACCTCCAAATTAGCATTCCAGCTTCCTACTGAGCATTCTGACTTCTGTCTTTATATTCCCTGGCGTAAATGACTCTCCACGTGCAGTCCAGTTTCTCCTTTCTCTCTTTCCTGCCTTCACCCCCGTATGCACACGCGGTTTGTGTGACTTAGTTTATTCATCTGCCAAGACTTAGCTTAGACACTATTTATTCCAGGAAACCTTCCCTGACCCTCTTTACCATATCTTGGCTAGCCACCACTCCTCTGTGCACCATAACTCACTGAGCTTCCTCCATCATGGTGCCTTTCACACCATTTGATAATGTGATAATGTGTGTGTGTGTGTGTGTATTCATCTGCATACCCCACTGGGCTGTATTGTCTTCATGTGTGACTTGTTTGCCCTTTTATCTCCAGCACCTAGAGGAGATAGGTGCTGGCTCCAATATATATTTTCAACAAGTATTTTTGAATAAATTGAGATATCAATTTCACCTAATTTTAGGTGAGGAGTGTACCCAATACGTATACACTAGCCTTATTATAATTTTTATAGATAACTCTGTCTTTTAATCTGTGCCACTTGCGATTTTTAGATACTTATTAACTTCTCTTTGCTACTTCTTCCTTTGCCATTTGCATCTTTCAATTCAGAATTATACAATGTCCAAGTTTTTTCTTTTTACAGTATAAAGCTCTGAACTCCTGATGAATCTTTCAATATGTTGAATAACATACACACACATACGGGCACACACATACAGCCTTTATGTTTGGTTTCTTTCTTTGAACGCCATTTGTTAAATAGTTCCTTTGGTAGTAATCCCTCTGGCTTTAGGTAAAGCCAGTTCAAAACATTTTTAGAGACTGGCAATTCGTAGCTCTCTTTAAAATATTTTTTCATCTCTCCAACTCTGTGCTTTGTAATCTGTACTAGAAACCAAACATTTGAAAGAAACTAATATCACCTGCATTGTGGCTGCTTCTTTGCCTTTCTGCTTCCCACCTTTTACTGTAGTTTATTCATCTTTATTTCTCCAGCATCTAGCCCATGCCTGGAGCACTAGGCACACCATCACTGCTTCTTAAATTAAAATTTGAAAAACTACCTAGTGCAAATACGTTTCCCACTGCTAGTAGATGACCCATATTGGTAGCTATCTGGCCTAGTTAGCTGACATGGCCAATAAGGCTGCCATAGAGGTGTAACTTTGTCTTTAAAGTATTTATTCATTTCTGTTTCTCTTGTGGACTTCCAATACATGTAGAAAACAGGGACACTGAAAATGGAAACAGTTGGGGGAAGATTGAAGGGATATGGGTATGGTTATAAAAGGGTAACACAAGAAATTTTTGTGGCATTGCAACTGCTCAATATCTTTATTGTGGTGATAAAATTGTAAATAACTTAATAGACACTCACATAGATACTTACACATGAATACAAGTAAAACTAGGGATACATGAATAAGATTGGGGAATTGAATCAATGTCCATATCCTAGTTATAACATTGTATTACAATTTTGCAAAATGTTACTGATAGCAACAAGAGACAGACAAATTCCTAGACAGACAGGGACAGTCCTCAGTGAAACCTGACCTTCAAGTTTTAGTTTAAAGCCTAAAAACCAAGCTGCCAGTTCTCAATAGAGTCCACGACTGGAGTGAGGACCTGTATGCCCATCTTACCCTCCTCTCTCTCTATTGGTTCCTTCTGGATGATGCCTTTTAACCAGTCAAATGGTGCTTTTTCCAAAGACCACCTATGGACCAATTGGCATGCACTCTTCCATTCTGAGCCCATAAAAACCCCAGACTCAGCCCCATAGGGGGCTACCTGCCTTTGGGCCCCCGCTCACTGCCGAAGGGTCCCCTCTCGCAGTTGAGAGCTTTCCTTCTGTTGCTGAATAAAACTCTTTGCCTTACTCACTCTCTAGTATGTGAAGACATTATTCCTCTTGGTTGTGGGACAAGAACCTGGAACTCACCAAGCTGTGGGCAGCAGGAACAAGAGAGCTGTAACACACCCACATTCACCAAGCTATGGGCACAAAAAAGCAAAGCCACTGGGTACTACTCCCTCCCACTTGCTGAGCAACAAGAGAGAAAAAGCTTCTGGGCACCACTCCCTCCCACTCACAGAACTACAAAAGCCATAGCATTTCTTGGGGTCTCAGACCGTGGCACTCCCCAAGCAAGAGCTATAACACAGCAGCTACAGAGATTTCCAGCTGGTGAAGTGGCACCAAAGGGATCCTGTAACATTACCATTGGAAGAAAATGCACAAAGTATACAAGGGATCTCTTAGCATTATACAAATATTTCAATAAAAGTTTTCATTAAAAAAATAAAAGTTACAAAAGAGAGAAACAGGAAACCAGTGTCATAAAGAAAAGGGGATAAATTATTTGACTTTAAGCTTCCTAGTTAAGCAAAGAAGTCAAGGCAAAAAAGAAATGTCTTGTGTTCATTCATTCAGCAAATCATTCATTCAACAAATAATGAATACAATAAATAACCATCATCTAATAAAACATACAATCTGCTTGAGAAAGACAACACCTATCTTGATACTAATTTTGAAATTTGCTATATGATGTGTTCTTTATGTGGATTATTATGAAACTCAAAGCACCATAGTAAAAGGATAATAATTATCCTTGGAATATGAGTGTTTTAAAGTAACATCTTTTGAGATCCTGCACTGGCTTTGTTCCAGCTGGGGTAACGTCATAGCGCTTTACTTGCTATTATGGAGTGGCTTTTTATGTTGAGGTGCACTGTCTAATTTCACTCTCTGCTGAATGGACACCAGCAGCTATTTACTGAACACCATAATTGCTGGCTATTTACATATGTGTGGTGAGCAGTATCTCCTTTTTCCTGGTGATAAACCTGAGCTCAGAGAGGTCAAATGGCATCTAAAGTAGTAAGGCTAATAAGTATCAAAGCCAGGGCACTCTTCCCTGCCTGTTGCTGTAGCTTAACCAGACTAGATTCACATCCCAGCGCCAAGAGAGAAGGCAAGGCTGATTTTAGAGACTTTCCACATTTGCGCTTCCAACTAATCATGTTCCAGTCACTGTGGCATGGCCGGGCGTGGTGGCTCACACCTGTAATCCCAGCACTTTGGGAGGTTGAGGAGGGTGGATCACAAGGTCAGGAGCTCAAGACCATCCTGGCTAACGTGGTGAAACCCTGTCTCTACTGAAAATACAAAAAATTAGCCGGGCTTGGTGGCAGGCACCTGCAGTCCCAGCTACTTGGGAGGCTGAGGCAGGAGAACGCTGTGAACCCGGGAGGCAGAGCTTGCAGTGAGCCAAGATCGTGCCACTGCACTCCAGCCTGGGTGACAGAGTGAGACTCTGTCTCAAAAAAAAAAAAAAATCACAGTGGTATTAGGTTGTATAGTGTCCATTTCAGGAAAGAGAAAAGCAGGAACTAAATGTCAGACATATAATATCAGGCTTTCTTGTTTTTATTTTGTGGGAAGTAGCCAAACACTAAACAAAACAAAACAAAACAAAACATTAAACATACAGTATCATCTCTCTGCATTGAATTCTGGGCCCAGGTCCAGCTCTGTAGAGTGGACACATGGGGGAAGCTTAGAGCTGTTCCCACCTAAGCATTGGCCTTTTCAGGTTCAAAAGCTTTAGATTCTTTGTGTGCCCTGGCCCCAGCTTCCCTGGTGCAGACAGTGGGTGGTTGTTAGAAAGTGTCAGTTTAGGTGGTAAGGTGTCCTGGTGCTCTGAAGCCAGGCAAATCTGGGTCTGAAACCTGATTCTGCCATTGAGGGGCTTTGGGAGGGTAGTCAAGTTACCTACTGTGAACCTCAGTTTATCCCTGGTAAAGTTGAGTATTAGCAGCCCTTCCTCGTAAGTCTGTTGTGAGGATGAAATAAAATAATCCATGTGAAACACTTAGTCCAGTGTCTATCACTTGATATATGTTAATAAATATGTGCAATTGTTGGTATCACTCATTCTTTTTAGTGTGGAATATTTTCTCTGGTCTTTGGTTTGTGTATGGGTTACAAGTAATTTTCACTTTATGTTATCTGACAGTTGCAAAAGAAGGAATGAGGAGAACTTCTTCAGGAACTCCTGATGGTGGGTCTGTAACTAATAGGGTTTAAAATAAGAAGAAAGAATCCTTCTCCACAAATATGGTAAAGCTACAATTTTTTTTAAATGTTCAAACAGAGGAGAGGTTGACTCAACATTTTCTCTGTTTTTCCACAAGTATGACTTTTTGGTATGTGTCTTTACAAGACAAACTCTCTTTAAAAACCTTATATAACAACCCTGTCTCCTCCCCATGTACACTTCCATATGTACCCACACACAGACTGGGCCAGTATATGCTTCTGTAGAGTCCACCACTTAAAACCAACAGGACGGAGTGATGGATGCTCATAGTGGCATCAGTGAGGGCACTGCTATTAACTACATGTGGTAGCTCAGATTCAAAAGTCCTGAAAGGAATGTTGCGCATGCACACCTTTCCCAATTTACTCATATTTTAATGGAAATTGCTTTAAAAGACTTGGTTAATAACCATGTTGATGTTATAGAAGCATTCCAAGGATACCTTCTGAAATGGCTCAAAATACAAATGCAAAAATACACTAGCCATCATGACACCTGGATGTCATTTACCTTCTTTGGGCATAATGAGTTACTACATTAACACTAATTTAGCCTGTTCTAGCACATTTTTCATCTTCAAGCGAATGAACAGACTGAAAGGCTGCTGTATGCTATGGAGGTACTGACACATATAGTTGAAGGAGATTGGTTAAAACGTGCTGAATTGGTCAAATTTCTTTTCACTTCAAGTTTAACATCAGATGTGAGTTTTTCTGAATACATTTAGGTCCATGTTGCTATCTTCAAGACTTTTTAAAACCATCTTCACCTAAACTTAGATTACATTAAAGGAAAAGTAAGAATATATTTGGAGCAGAGCTCTAATTTCATTTTATACCACAAGAGTAAATCTATGCTCAGAACACAGAAGTTGAATCAAGAAGTGACCCTAACTGTATTGTTGAGATCAACAGACTTATACAGTAGACTCCTCTGTCTACATATCCAGTTAACCAATGTCAAAAGCATTCCTGAAGTGTCAGTGGACAAAAACAGAGTCATTAACCAGAAATGCCATTTGACCCAGCAATCCCATTACTGGGTATATACCCAAAGGAATATAAATCATTCTACTAGAAAGACACATGCACATGTATATTTATTGCAGCACTATTTACAGTAGCAAACACATGGAACCAAACCAAATGACCATTAATGATAGACTGGATAAAGAAAATGGGGTACATATACACCATGGAATACTATGCATCCATAAAAAGGAATGAGATCATGTCCTTTGCAGGGACATAGATGAAGCTGGAAGCCATTATCCTCAGCAAACTAACACAGAAACAGAAAACCAACCACCACATGTTCTCACTCATAAGTGGGAGTTGAACAATGAGAACACATGGACACAGGGAGGGGAACAACACACACTGGGGCCTGTTGAGGAGTGGGGGGCAAGGGGAGGGAACCTAGGTGACAGTTCGATAGGTGCAACAAACCAGCATGGCACCCATATACCCATGAACCAAACATGCACGTTCTGCACGTGTATCCTGGAACTTTAAACAAACAAAAACAGAGTCATTATAAGCATCTATTCAGACTCATCTCACATGAGTTTTTTCTGGGGGACTTGCTATAGCCATTGTTATGAAAGAAAGAATACCTTTCTGGTCCTTGAAACTTCCAGACTTACTGTAACACAAATGACATCCTATACATCAAAAAAAAAAAACCAAAAAACAGAAAAAAAACAGTTAAATGATTGTTAACTAAGGATGGAGAGACATTCATATTCTAGGAAACACATTGATTCACTCTTAGTGTTCTTGTTCTGTTCCTTTTGAGCTCCTATGGGTATGTGCTACATAATTTTAGAGTGGTTTATCCTAGAGTGTGTCCCCCACAATAATCCACTATTCTTGTCCTTTGTCTGCTTATTGTTTCTCTAACACAAAATCTCTCCTCTGAAGTTTCAAATTTTAAATTGTGACACTCTGATTTTGTGGATTCAGGCTGCGTCTTGCTGACAAGAAATTTCAGTGCTGCTTCAGCAGCTTCCTGGGCTTTCAGATTATTATTTTGTTAATTTCCTTCTAGATAAGTTAGGAGTGGTTTGCAAAATTGCATTCGTTTGCAAAAATTTACTACTGGTCTATAAATGCTTAATGAGATCGTTATTTTAAATCTAATTCTTGGTCCTTGCTTATTAATGCACATTCTGCAAAGGAAACTTTGAGTGGGGGACTTTACACCATCTCACTACTATTGCACTAGGCACTATTGCAAAATTCTTAGTATTTCCCTTCTATGATGATTTATTGAGAATGTTTCTATTATGTTGAAGTACTGGGCAAATTTTTGCAATAGCAACCCATTCATTTAGTTATTCTATTTGTCATTACACTCTTTCAAAGTGATCAATGATGACCTTCAAATAAAATGTTGGAAAATGTCTAACTCATTCATGGTGAGAGAAATAAGCAAAAAAATGGAGACAGAAGGTTTTGTTGCTCTGGAACAAGGAGTCTGCATATGAAGGGACCAGGGAAAAGGTACAACAGTGCCACTAAACCTCAGTCAGCGAGTTTAACACTAAGAATGCTTTTGGCTACAAGTGACAGAAAATCGGTTCATCATCAGTGTGAACCTTAAGGTTATTCACTATTTACTTAAAAAGAAGTTCAGACCGTATGTTGAACCAGCCTTGCATCCCGGGGATGAAGCCAACTTGATCGTGGTGGATAAGCTTTTTGATGTGCTGCAGAATTCGGTTTGCCAATATTTTATTGAGGATTTTTGCATCAATGTTCATAAAGGATATTGACCTGAAATTTTCTTTTTTTGTTGTGTCTCTGCTTTGGTATCAGGATGATGCTAGCCTCATAAAATGAGTTAGGGAGGATTCCCTGTTTTCCTATTGATTGGAATACTTTCAGAAGGAATGCTACCAGCTCCTCTTTGTACCTCTGGTAGAATTCAGCTGTGAATCCGTCTGGTCCTGGACTTTTTTTGGTTGGTAGGCTATTAATTATTGCCTCAATTTCAGAGCCTGTTATTGGTCTATTCAGGGATTCAACTTCTTCCTGGTTTAGTCTTGGGAGGGTGTATGTGTCCAGGAATTTATCAGTTTCTTCCAGATTTTCTAGTTTATTTGCATAGAGGTGTTTATAGTATTCTCTGATGGTAGTTTATATTTCTGTGGGATCGGTGGTGATATCCCCTTTATCATTTTTTATTGTGTCTATTTGATTCTTCTCTCTTTTCTTCTTTATTAGTTTTGCTAGCGGTCTATCAATTTTGCTGATCTTTTCAAAAAAACTAGCTCCTGGGTTCATTGATTTTTTGAAGGGTTTTTTGTGTCTCTATCTCCTTCAGTTCTGCTCTGATCTTAGTTATTTCTTGCCTTCTGCTAGCTTTTGAATGTGTTTGTTCTTGCTTCTCTAGTTGTTTTAATTGTGATGTTAGGGTGTCAATTTTAGATCTTTCCTGCTTTCTGTTGTGGGCATTTAGTGCTATAAATTTCTCTCTACACACTGCTTTAAATTGTACCAGAGATTCTGGTATGTTGTGTCTTTGTTCTCATTGGTTTCAAAGAACATCTTTATTTCTGCCTTCATTTCGTTATGTACCCAGTAGTCATTCAGGAGCAGGTTGTTCGGTTTCCATGTAGTTGAGCGGTTTTGGGTGAGTTGCTTAATCCTGAGTTCTAGTTTGATTGCACTGTGGTCTGAGAGACAGTTTGTTATAATTTCTGTTCTTTTACATTTGCTGAGGAGTGCTTTACTTCCAACTATGTGGTCAATTTTGGAATAAGTGCTATGTGGTGCTGAGAAGAATGTCTATTCTGTTGATTTTGTGTGGAGAGTTCTGTATAGGTCTATTAGGTACGCTTGGTGCAGAGCTGAGCTCAATTCCTGGATATCCTTGTTAACTTTCTGTCCCGTTGATCTGTCTAATGTTGACAGCAGAGTGTTAAACTCTCCCATTATTACTGTGTGGGAGTCTAAGTCTCTTTGTGGGTCTCTAAGGACTTGCTTTATGAATCTGGGTGCTCCTGTATTCCGTGTGCAAATCAATAAATGTAATCCATCACATAAACAGAACCAAAGACAAAAACCACATGATTATCTCAATAGATGCAGAAAAGGCCTTTGATATAATTCAACACCACTTCATGCTAAAAACTCTCAGTAAACTAGGTTTTGATGGAATGTATCTCAAAATAATAAGAGCTATTTATGACAGACCCACAGCCAATATCATTCTGAATGGGCAAAAGCTGGAAGCACTCCCTTTGAAAACTGGCACAAGACAAGGATGCCCTCTCTCACCACTCTTATTCAACATAGTGTTGGAAGTTCTGGCTAGGGCAGTCAGGCAAGAGAAGGAAATAAAGGGTATTCAATTAGGAAAAGAAGAAGTCAAATTGTCCCTGTTTGCAGATGATATGATTGTATATTTAGAAAACCCCATCGTCTCAGCCCAAAATCTCCTTAAGCTGATAAGCAACTTCAGCAAAATCTCAGGATACAAAATCAATGTGCAAAAATCGCAAGCATTTCTATACGCCAATAACAGACAATCAGGGAGCCAAATCATGAGTGAGCTCCCATTCACAATTGCTTCAAATAGAATAAAATACCTAGGAATCCAACTTACAAGGGATGTGAAGGACCTCGTCAAGGCGAACTACAAACCACTGCTCAACAAAATAAGAGAGGACACAAACAAATGGAAGAACATTCTATGCTCATGGATAGGAAGAATCAATATCATGAAAATGGCCATACTTCCCAAGGTAATTACAGATTCAATGCCATCCCCTTCAAGCTACCATTGACTTTCTTCACAGAATTGGAAAAAACTACTTTAAAATTCATATGGAACCAAAAAAGAGAACGCATTGCCAAGACAATCCTAAGCCAAAAGAACAAAGCTGGGGGCATCACGCTACCTGACTTCAAACTATACTACAAGGCTACAGTAACCAAAACGGCATGGCATTGGTACCAAAACAGAAATATAGACCAATAGAACAGAACAGACCCCTCAGAAATAATACCACACATCTACAAACATCTGATATTTGACAGACCTGACAAAAACAAGAAATGTGGAAAGGATTCCCTATTTAATAAATGGTGTTGGGAAAACTGGCTAGCCATATGTAGAAAGCTGAATCTGGATCCCTTCCTTACACTTTATACAAAAATTAATTCAAGATGGATTAAAGAGTTAAATGTTAGACCTAAAGCCATAAAAACCCTGGAAGAAAACCTAGGCAATACCATTCAGGACATAGGCATGGGCAAGGATTTCATGACTAAAACACCAAAAGCAATGGCAACGAAAGCTAAATTGACAAATGGGATCTAATTAAACCAAAGAGCTTCTGTACAGCAAAAGAAACTACCATCAGAGTGAACAGGCAACCTACAGAATGGGAGAAATTTTTTACAATCTACCCATCTGACAAAGGGTTAATATCCAGAATCTACAAAGAACTTAAACAAATTTACAAGAAAAAGTCAAACAACCCCATCAAAAAGTGGGCAAAAGATATGAACAGACACTTCTCAAAAGAAGACGTTTATGCAGCCAGCATGCATGAAAAAAATGCTCATCATCACTGGCCATCAGAGATATGCCAATCAAAGCACAATGAGATACCATCTCACACCAGTTAGAATGGCAATCATTAAAAAGTCAGGAAACAACCGGTGCTGGAGAGGATGTGGAGAAATAGGAACACTTTTACACTATTGGTGGGACTGTAAACCAATTGAATTATTGTGGAAGACAGTGTGGCGATTCCTCAAGGATCTAGAACTAGAAACACCATTTGACCCAGCCATCCCATTACTGGGCATATACCCAAAGGATTATAAATCATGCTGCCATAAAGGTACATGCACACGTATGTTTATTGCAGCACCATTCACAATAGCAAAGACTTGGAACCAACGCAAATGTCCAGCAATGATAGACTGGATTAAGAAAATGTGGCACATATATACCATGGAATACTATGCAGCCATGAAAAAGGATGAGTTCATGTCCTTTGTAGGGACATGGATGAAGCTAGACACCATCATTCTGAGCGAACTATCGCAAGGACAGAAAACCAAACCCTGCATGTTCTCACTCATAGGTGGGAACTGAACAATGAGAACACTTGGACACAGGGTGGGGAACATCACACACTGGGGCCTGTCCTAGGGTTGGGGGAGGGGGGAGGGATAGCATTCGGAGATATACCTAATGTAAATGATGAGTTAATGGGTGCAGCACAGCAACATGGCACATGTATACATATGTAACAAACCTGCATGTTGTGCACATGTACCCTAGAACTTAAAGTATAAAAAAATAAATAAAATAAAATAAAAACTAAATAAAAATAAAAACCCTAAAAAAGAGAAAAGAAAATTTGTTACATGTAGCAGAAGAAAATAAATATTAAACAAATTTTTAAAAAGTAGTTTAGAGCAAAGAGATCTCAGAAACGTCAGTGACTTGACAGAGCTATAGTGCCAGGGCACTAGATATACATCTCCTCATGATCACAAGATGGCTGCAACAGTTCTAAGCGTCATGACCTCATAGAAAGCTTGGGGGCAGTCAGAGTGATTTCAGGTGCTTTTCATCAGGAAAAAAAAATTTCCCAGAAGCCCTCCCACATATTTTCTTTTATTTATTATTGCCTAAAACCTAGCTTCATTGCCACCCCTACCTGTACAGACTTTTGGAAAAGCAACTACATATACATATGTATGTTCTATAGTGGGGAAGATGCCATGAGAGAAGAGAGTTTGAAATGACTATCACTGTGTGCCAACTACATTTTAGGGTATTCATTACATGCATTTTGCCTCCTTAAAAATATGTATCATTTACTTTTTATTTCTATTCTCATTCCAAATAAATATAACCATTCATAGCACAAAAAGAGAAAGAATTGTTCATCATAACAAGCTAGGACTTCCAATACAATGTTAAATAAGAGTAGTCATTCTTGCTTGGTTTCTGATCTTAGAGGCAAACATTCAGGAAAGCACTTTATCTTTTACCATTGAGAATAAAGGTCAAGTGTGGTGGCTCACACCTGTAATCCCAGCACTTTGGGAGATCGAGGAGGGAGGATCCCTTGAGCCCAGGAGTGCAAGATCAGCCTGGACAAGTGAGACCAGTCTCTACAAAAAAAAAAAAATTAAAAATCAGTCTGGCATGGTGGTGTGCATCTGTAGTCCCAGCTACTCAGGAGGCTAAAGTGGGAGGATCACTTGAGCCCAGGAGGTTAAGGCTACAGTGAGTTGTGATCACACCACTGCACTCCAGCCTCGGTGACAGAGAAAAACTCTGTCTCAAAAACAAAATACAGAAAGATGTCGGCTGTAGAATTTTCTATATGTTCTTTATCATGTTAAGGGAGTTACCCACTATTCCTAGTATTCTGAAAGATTTTATCATGAATGACTGTTGGATTTTGTCAAATTATTTTTCCTCATTAATTGGTATGCTCATATGATTTTTCTCCTTTAGCTTATTGACACAGTAGATTACACTGATTGATTTTTGAATGCTGAACTAGCCTTACATACCTGGAATGATTAAATAATTTTCCTTTATGAAAGCCTATGTGTACCGGTTTAAAAAACAAGCTATACACGGGGTGAAATATTTGTAAAGAGTCTATCTGACAAAGGATTTGTATCTACAATATATAAAGAATTTTCTTTTTTTTATTTTTATTTTTTTATTTTTTACTTTTTTAACTTTTTTTTCTTTTTATTATTATTATTATACTTTAAGTTCTAGGGTACATGTGCCCAACATGCAGGTTTGTTACATATGTATACCTGTGTCATGTTGGTGTGCTGCACCCATCAACTCGTCAGCACCCATCAGCTCGTCATTTACATCAGGTATAACTCCCAATGCCATCCTTCCCCCCTCCCCGCTCCCCATAATAGGCCCCGGTGTGTGATGTTCCCTTTCCTGAGTCCAAGTGATCTCATTGTTCAATTCCCACCTATGAGTGAGAACATGCGGTGTTTGGTTTTCTGTTCTTGCGATAGTTTGCTGAGAATGATAGTTTCCAGCTGCATCCATGTCCCTACAAAGGACACAAATTCATCCTTTTTTATGGCTGCATAATATTCCATTTTCTTAATCCAGTCTGTCACTGATGGACATTTGGGTTGATTCCAAGTCTTCGCTATTGTGAATAGTGCCGCAATAAACATACGTGTGCATGTGTCTTTATAGCAGCATGATTTATAATCCTTTGGGTATATACCCAGTAATGGGATGGCTGGGTCATATGGTATTTCTAGTTCTAGATCCTTGAGGAATCGCCACGCTGTTTTCCACAATGGTTGAACCAGTTTACAATCCCACCAACAGTGTAAAAGTGTTCCTATTTCTCCACATCCTGTCCAGCACCTGTTGTTTCCTGACTTTTTAATGATAAAGAATTTTCAAAACCTAACAGTAAAAAACAAAAACAATTCAATTAGAAAATAGGCAAGAGACATGAGCAGACATTTCACCAAAGAGGATATATAGATGTTAAGTAAGCATGAGAAATAACAACAGAGAAAATGTAAAGTAAAACCACAAGGAGACTAACAACATTAACAGAATGGCTAAAGTCATAAGCAGTGGCAACACTAAATGCTGACAAGAATGTGGAGACACTGGATCACTCATCCATTGCTGGTGGGAATATAAAGTTGTACAGCCACTTTGCAAAAAACTTGGATTGTTTCTATAATGAAACATACAATTATCATATGACTCAGCAATTGCACTCTTTGGCATTTATCCCAGGGAAATAAGAACTTATGCTTGCACCAAAAAAAACCATACACAGATGTTCAGAGCAGTTATATTTATAATAGTCAGAAGCTTTCTTCAGCAGGTGAATGATGAAACAACACATAGTACATCCATAATATGGAATGTTACTCAGAAAAAAATAAATAAAAAGTAACAAACTGTTGATACATGCAGGCCTCTCAAGATGTCAAAACATCATATGTTACAGAAAATACAAAACATATTTAATACACATGGGCATAGGTTTAAATAGTCTATGTTACTGATTTCTTAACTGAGTTATATTTCTCAAGACTGCATTAAATAAAAAATAATGTTAGTCACCTCAAATGAATTTAATTTTACCATATTGTGGTTGTTTTGTGACTTTTTTTATTGCACTTTAAGTAATGGGATACATATGCAGAACGTGCAGGTTTGTTACATAGGTATACATGTGCCATGGTGGTTTGCTGCACCCATCAACCCGTCATCTACATTAGGTATTTCTTCTAATGCTATTGCTCCCCTTTCCCCCTACCATCTGACAGGCCCCAGTATGCGATGCTCCCCTCCCTGTGTCCATGTGTTCTCATCACCCAACTCCCACTTATCAGTGAGAAGATGTGGTGTTTGGTTTTCTGTTCCTGTGTTAGTTTGCTGAGAATGATGGTTTCCAGCTTCATCCATGTCCCTGCAAAGGACATGAACTCATCCTTTTCTATGGCTGCATAGTCTTCCATGGTGTATGTGTGCCACATTTTCTTTATCCAGTCTGTCATTGATGGGTTTTTGGGTTGGTTCCGAGTCTTTGCTATTGTGAATAGTGCTGCAGTAAACATACGTGTGCATGTGTCTTTATAGTAGAATGATCTATAATTCTTTGGGCATATACTCAGTAATGAGATTGCTGGGTCAAATGATGTTTCTGGTTTTAGATCCTTGAGGAATCGCCACACTGTCTTCCACAATGGTTGAACCAATTTACACTGCCATCAACAGTGTGAAAGCATTCCTATTTCTCCACATCCTCCCCAGCATGTGGTGTTTCCTGACATTTTAATGATCACCATTCTAACTGGCGTAAGATGGTATCTCATTGGGGTTTCTATTTGCATTTACTTAATGACCAGGGATGATGACCTTTTTTTCATATGTTTGTTGGCTGCATAAATGTCTTCTTTTGAGAAGTGTCTGTTCATATCCTTTACCCACTTTTTGATGGGGTTGTTTTTTCTTGTAAATTTGTTTAAGTTCCTTGTAGATTCTGGATATTAGCCCTTTATGAGATGGATAGATGGCAAAAATTTTCTCCCATTCTGTAGGTTGCCTGTTCACACTGGTGATAGTTTCTTTTGCTGTATAGAAGCTCTTTGGTTTAATTAGATCCCATTTGTCAATTTTGGCTTTTGTTGCCATTGCTTTTCGTGCTTTAGTCATGAAGTCTTTGCCCATGCTTATGTCCTGAATGGTATTGCTAGGTTTTCTTCTAGAGTTTTTATGGTTTACTTCTTACATTTAAGTCTTTGCCCATGCCTGTGTCCTAGGTTTTCTTCTAGGGTCTTCATGGTTTTAGGTCTTACATTTAAGTCTTTAATCCATCTCAAGTTAACTTTTGTATAAGGTGTAAGGAAGGGGTCCAGTTTCAGTTTTCTGCATATGGCTAGCCAGTTTTCCCAACACCATTTATTAAATAGGGAATCCTTTCCCCATTGCTTGTTTTTGTCAGGTTTGTTAAAGATCAGATGGTTGTAGATGTGTGGCGTTATTCCTGAGGCGTCTGTTCTGTTCCATTAGTCTATGTGTCTGTTTTTTGTACCAGTACCATGCTGTTTTGGTTACTGTAGCCTTGTAGTATAGTTTGAAGTCAGGTAGCATGATGCCTCCAGCTTTGTTCTTTTTACTTAGGATTGTCTTGGTTATATGGGCTCTTTTTTTGTTCTATTTGAAATTTAAAATAGTTTTTTCTAATTCTGTGAAGAAAGTCAATGGTAGCTTGATGGGGATAGCATTTAATCCATAAATTACTTTGGGCAGTATGGCCATATTCATGATATTGATTTTTCCTATCCGTGAGCATGGAATGTTTTTCCATTTGTTTGTGTCCTCTCTTATTTCGTTGAGCAGTGGTTTGTAGTTCTTGAAGAGGTCCTTCACATCACTTGTAAGTTGTATTCCTAGGTATTTTATTCTCTTTAGAGCAATTGTGAATAGGAGTTCAATCATGATTTGGCTGTTTGTCTATTATTGGTGTATAAGAATGCTTGTGATTTTTGCACATTGATTTTTTTTTTATCCTGAGATTTTACTGAAGTTGCCTATCAGCTTAAGGAGATTTTGGGCTGAGACGATGGGGTTTTCTAAATATACAATCATATCATCTGCAAACAGAGACAATTTGACTTCCTCTTTTCCTAACTGAATACCCTTTATTTCCTTCTCTTGCCTGACTGCCCTGGCCAGCACTTCCAACACTATGTTGAATAAGAGTGGTGAGAGAGGGCATCCTTGTCTTGTGCCAGTTTTCAAAGGGAATGCTTCCAGCTTTTGCCCATTTAGTATGATATTGGCTGTGGGTCTGTCATAAATAGCTCTTATTATTTTGAGATATGTTCCATCAAAACCTGGTTTACTGAGTTTTTAGCATGAAGTGGTGTGGAATTATATCAAAGGCCTTTTCTGCTTCTATTGAGATAATCATGTGGTTTTCGTCACTGGTTCTGTTTATGTGATGGATTACGTTTATTGATTTGCATATGTTGAACCAGCCTTGCATCCCAGGAATGAAGCTGACTTGATCATGGTGGATAAGATTTTTGATGTGCTGCTGGATTTGGTTTGCCAGTATTTCATTGAGGATTTTTGCATTGATGTTCATCAGGGATATTGACCTGAAATTTTCTTTTTTTGTTGTGTCTCTGCCAGGTTTTGGTATCAGGATGATGCCAGCCTCATGAAATGAGTTAGGGAGAAGTCCCTCTTTTTCTATTGTTTGGAATAGTTTCAGAAGGAATGCTACCAGCTCCTCTTTGTACACTCTGGTGGAATTCGACTGTGAATCCGTATGGTCTTGGGCTTTTTTTTTTTTTTGGTTGGTAGGCTATTAATTACTGCCTCAATTTCAGAACTTGATATTGTCTATTCAGGGACTCAACTTCTTTCTGGTTTAGTCTTGGGAGGGTGTATGTGTCCGGGAATTTATCCATTTCTTCTACATTTTCTAGTTTATTTGTGTAGAGGTGTTTATAGTATTCTCTGACAGTAGTTTTATTTCTGTGGGATCAGTGGTGATCTCCCCTTTATCATTTTTTGTGTCTATTTTATTTTTTATCTCTTTTCTTCTTTATTAGTCTGGCTAGCAGTCTATCTCTTTTGTTACTTTTAAAAACAAACAAACAAACAAAAAAAAAAAACAGCTCCTGGATTCACTGATTTTTTGAAGGGTTTTTCATGTCCCTATCTCCTTCAGTTTTGCTCTGATCTTAGTTAATTCTTGTCTTCTGCTAGCTCTTGAGTTTGTTTGCTCTTCTGTAGTTCGTTTCATTTTGATGTTAGGGTGTCAATTTTAGGTCTTTCCTGGTTTCTTTTGTGGGAATTTAGTGCTATAAATTTCCCTTTAAACATTGCTTTAGCTGTGTCCCAGAGATTCTGGCGCATTGTGTCTTTGTTCTCATTGGTTTCAAAGAATTTATTTATTTCTGCCTTAATTTCATTATTTACCCAGTAGTCATTCAGGAGCAGGTTGTTCAGTTTCCATGTAGTTGTGCGGTTTTGAGTGAGTTTCTTAATCCTGAATTTTAATTTATTGCACTGTGGTCTGAGAGACTGTTACGGTTTCCGTTTTTTGCATTTGCATTTGCATTACTTCTAATTATGTGGTCAATGTTAGAATAAGTGTGATATGGTGCAAAGAATGTATATTCTGTTGATTTGGGGTGGAGAGTTCTGTAGATATCTATTAGGTCTGCTTGGTCCAGAACTAAGTTCAAGTCCTGAATATCCTTGTTAATTTTCTGTCTCATTGATCTGTTTCATATTGACAGTGGGGTGTTAAAGTCTCCCACTATTATTGTATGGGAGTCTAAATCTCTGTAGGTTTCTAAGAACTTGTTTTATGAATCCACATGCTCTTGTATTAGGTGCATATATATTTAGGATAGTTAGCTCTTCTTGTGGCATTGATCCCTTTACCATTATATAATGCCCTTCTTTGTCTTTTTTGATTTTTGTTGGCTTAAAGTCTGTTTTATCAGAGTCTAGGATTACAACCCTTGCTTTCTTCCCCCCCCCCCCATTTGCTTGGTAAATATTCCTCTATCCCTTTATTTTGAGCCTATGTGTGTCTTTCCATTTGAGATAGGTCTCCTGTATACAGCACACCAATGGATCTTGACTCTTTATCCAATTTGCCAGTCTGTGTCTTTTAATTGGGGCATTTAGCTCATTTACATTTAACGTTAATATTGTTATGTGTGAATTTGATCCTGTCATTATGATGCTAGCTGGTTATTTTGCCCATTAGTTGATGCAGTTTCTTCATAGTGTCAATGGTCTTTACAATTTGGTATGTTTTTGCAGTGGCCAGGGCCGGTTTTTCCTTTCCACATTTAGTGCTTCCTTCAGGAGCTCTTGTAAGGCAGGCCTAGTGGTGACAAAATGTCTCAGCATTTGCTTGTCTGTAAAGGATTTTATTTCTCCTTCACTTATGAAGCTTAGTTTGTCTAAATAAGAAATTCTGATTTGAAAATTCTTTTCTTTGTGAATGTTGAATATTGGTCCCCACTCTCTTCTGGTTTGTAGGGTTTCTGCAGAGAGATCTGCTGTTAGTCTAACGGGCTTCCCTTTGTGGGTAACACGACTTTTCTCTCTGGCTACCCTTAACATTTTTTCCTTCATTTCAACCTTGGTGAACTGAAAATCATGTGTCTTGGGGTTGCTCTTCTCAAGAGGTATCTTTGTGGTGTTCTCTGTATTTCCTGAATTTGAATGTTGGCCTGTCTTGCTAGATTGGGGAAGTTTTCCTGGATAATATCCTGAAGAGTGTTTTCCAACTTGGTTCCATTCTCCCTGTCACTTTCAGGTACACCAATCAAATGTAGGTTTGGTGTTTTCACATAGTCCCATATTTCTTGGAGGCTTTGTTCGTTCCTTTTCATTCTTTTTTTTTTTTTCTCTAATCTTGTCTTCACACTTTATTTCATTAAGTTGATCTTTAATCTCTCATATCCTTTCTTCTGCTTGATCAATTTGGCTATTGATACTTGTGTGTGCTTCACAAAATTCTCTTGTGTTTTTCAGCTCCATCAGGTCATTTATGTTCTTCTCTAAATTGGTTATTCTAGTTAGCATTTTGTCTAATCTTTTTTCAACGTTCTTAGCTTCCTTGCATTTGGTTAGAACATGCTCCTTTAGCTCAGAGGATTTTGTTAATTACCTACTTTCTGAAGCCTGCTTCTGTCAGTTTGTCAAATTCATTGTCCATCCAGTTTTGTTCCCTTGCTGGCGAAGAGTTGTGATCCTTTGGAGGAGAAGAGGCATTCTGGTTTTTGGAATTTTCAGCCATTTTGTGCTGGTTTTTCTTCATCCGTATGCATTTATCCACCTTTGGTCTTTGATGGTGGTGACCTTCAGATGGGGTTTTTGTGTGGACATCCTTTTTGTTGATGTTGATTCTATTCCTTTCTGTTTGTTAGTTTTCCTTCTAACAGGCCTCTCTGCTGCAGGTCTGCTGGAATTTGCTGGAGGTCCACTCCAGACCCTGTTTGCCTGGGTATCACCAATGGAGGCTGCAGAGCAGCAATGATTGCTGCCTGTTCCTTCCTCTGGAAGCTTTGTCCCAGAGGGGCACCCACCAGATGCCAATGGGAGCTCTCCTGTATGAGTTGTCTGTCATCCCCTGTTGGAGGTGTCTTCCAGTCAGGAGGCACGGGGGTCAGGGACCCACGTGAGGAGGCAGTCTGTCTCTTAGCAGAGCTCAAGTGCCGTCCTGGGAGATCTACTACTCTCTTCAGAGCCAGCAGGCAGGAACGTTTAAGTCTGCTGAAGCTGTGCCCACAGCCGCCCCTTCCCCCAGGTGCTCTGTCCCAGGGAGCTGGGAGTTTTATCTATAAGCCCCTGACTGGGGCTGCTGCCTTTCTTTCAGAGATGCCATGCCCAGAGAGGAGGAATCTAGAGAGGCAGTCTGGCTACAGCAGCTTTGCTGAGCTGCGGTGGGCTCCACCCAGTTTGAACTTCCTGAGGCTTGGCTTTGTTTACACTGTGAGGGGAAAACCACCTACTCAAGCCTCAGTAATGGCCAACACCCCTCTCCCAACCAAGCTCGAGCATCCAGGTCAACTTCAGACTGCTGTGCTGGCAATGAGAATTTCAAGCCAATAAATCTTAGCTTGCTGGCTCTGTGGGGGTCAGATCCGCTAAACTAGGCCACTTGGCTCCCTGGCTTCAGCCCCCTTTCCAAGGCAGTGAATGGTTCTGTCTGGCTGGTATCCCATGTGCCACTGGGGTATGAAAAAAAAAACTCCTGCAGCTAGCTCGGTGTCTGTCCAAACAGACACCCAGTTTTGTGCTTGAAATCCACAGCCCTGGTGGTATAGGCACCTGAGTGAATCTCCTGGTCTGCGGGTTGCAAAGACCATGGGAAAAGTGTAGTATCTAGGCCAGAATGCACCATTCCTCATGGCACAGTCCTTCACGGCTTCCCTTGGCTAGGGGAGGGAGTTCTCTGACTCCTTGCACTTCTAGGGGCAGTGCCCCACCCTGCTTCTGCTCTCCCTCCTTGGGCTGCACCCACTGTCTAATCAGTCCCAGTGAGATAAGCCAGGTACCTCAGTTGCAAATGCAGAAATCACCCACCTTTTGTGTTGATCTCACTGGGAGCTGCAGACCAGAGCTGTTCCTATTAGACCATCTTGCAAGCCATCCCCTCCTTTTTTTTTTTTTTTCTTTTTGAGACAGAGTCTCACTCTTTCACCCAGGCTGGAGTGCAGTAGAGCAGTCTCGGTTCACTGCAACCTCAGCCTCCCAAGTAGCTGTGATTACAGGCCTGTGCCACCACGCCAAGCGAATTTTTGTATTTTTAGTAGAGACAGGGTTTCACCATGTAGGCCAGGCTGGTCTCTAACTCCTGACCTCAGGTGATTTGCCTGTCTTGGCTTCCTAACGTGCTGGGATTTCAGGTGTGAGCCACCATGCGTGGCCTGTTTTGTGACTTTTTGTGCACTGTTTGATATTCACAACCTTTCCTCTTTCCAGCTATTTGTGCATTAGGTATTATATCTTTTGTTTTTGTTTTTTATTTTGCTATAAGCATGAAATGTTTCATATATGCTTGAAAAAAATAAAAGTGGGGATCATGCTAATTCCTGTGAGTCATCCACTGAGTGATAGGTGGTAAGACAAGAAAGAGAAAATCTAGAGCTGCTGTAGAAGGAAGAGATGTGCGACGAGCAGAAGTCTGAGGAACTGAATTCCTAGTAAGATTAGGATTTTTTAAGTCTGCTAGAATTTGCAGACTCTTATACAATCATGCCTGTGTTTGGTGGAAATGTGAAGACTGCAGAAACCAATTAAAGTTATGTACTTGGGCAGCCCAGCAGGGAACATTCTGAGAGATGTATAGGACAGGAGGACCAGGAAAGGGACAGCAATAAATTCAGGTTGTCAAGGAGTTCCAGAGAGGAATCGTGGCCTGAGCTAAGGAGTTGTGCTGTGATCAGAAGCACAGACAGAGGACAGGCTGGCCTAGAGGGTGGGCTAAGAAGCAATCCAAGTGACCATGTAAAGCTACCAATTCTAGACCCTCGTTTCTGTTCCATTAATCTGTATGGATATGTGCCCCTGATAAGAGTCCCTGGCCAAGCTGGCCAAACTTGCAAGTGAAGCTTGACTCCGGCTCACTCTGTTCACCAAGCCTTGTGTTGTGATGCAGCACTGCAGCCATCTGGAGGAGGAATCTTACTCCAATTTTTTTTCTTCCATATTTCTTTTTAATTAACATATAATTTATATACCATAAAACATACCCTTTTAAAAGTTCAGTAGTTTTTAGCATATTCACAAAGTTGTGCAGTTATGTAATTTCAAAAAATTTTCATTACCCCCAAAAGAAACCCTGTACCCATTAGCAGTCATTTCTCATTCCCCACACCTCCCAGCTCCTAGTCTGCTTTCAATCTTTATAAACTTGCCTTGTCTGGCAAGTTATCTCATATAAGTGGAATCATACAACATGCGACCTGTATATCCAGCTTCTTTCCCTTAGCATAATGTTTTCAAGGTTCATTCATGTTATAGCATCAGTATTTCCAATTTTTTTATGGCTGAAAAATATTGCATTGTATGGATATACTCCATTTTTTGTCCATTCATTAACTGATGGATATTTTAATTGTTTTCAATTTGTGACTGTCAGGACCAATGCTTCTGTGAATGTTCATATCCAAGTTTTTGTGTGGGTCTTGAAGATTATGCCCTTGTTTTCTTTGAAGAATTTTCTAGTTTTATGTCTTACATTTGGTCTTTGACCTATTTTGAGTTCATTTTTGTGTATGGTGTAATGCAGAGGTCCAAATTTGTTCTTGTCCATATCCACTTGTCCCAGGACTGTTGTTGAAAATACACTGTTGAAAATACAGAAAATTCTTTCCATTGAATGGTCTTGGCATCCTTGTTAAAAATCAGTTAACCATATATGTCATGGTTTAATTCTGGACTCTTGATTCTGTCCCGTTGATCTATATGCCTGGCCTTATGCCAGTATCACCACCCTGTCTTGATCATTGTAACATGGTAGTAAATTTTGAAACCAAGGAGTATGAGGCCTACAACTTTGTTCTTTTTCGAGATTATTTTGTTTATTCTGAGTCCCTTGCATCTCTACATGAATTTTAGGATCCAGTTGTCAATTTCTGAAAACAACACAAAACAAACAATAAACTAAATGACATTTTGACAGGGATTGTTTGAATCTACGGATTTATTTCAGGAATACTGCCATGTTAACAATGTTAAATCTTTCAATCTATGAACAAAAAAAAGTCATTTCATTTAATTAGGTATTCTGTAATTTCTTTCAACAGTAAGTTGTCGTCGTCAGGGTATGACTTTTGCACATCTTTTGTTAAATTTATTCCTCAGTATTTTATTCCTTCTTACGCTATTGAAAGTGGAATTGTTTTCTTAATTTCATTTTTTATTGTTCACTGCTACTGTGTAGATATACAGTTGAGTTTTGTACATTAACTTTGTATTCTGTAAACTGCTGGACCTATTACCTCTAAATTGTTTTGTGTGGATTCCTTAGAATTTTCTATATACAAGATCATTTTGTGTGCAGGTAGAGATTGTTTTACTTCTTCATTTTCAATGTCAATGGCTTTCGTTTCTTTTTCTTGTTTCATTGCCCTAGCGAGATCTCCACAGTACTGAGCAGAAGTTGTGAGAATAGGCAATCTTTGTCTTGTTCCAGATATTAGGAGAAAATCTTCCAATCTTTCACCATTAAATATCATAATTGCCATGAGTGTTTTTTGGAGATTCGCTTTATGAAGTTACAGAAGTTTTCTTCTGTTCTTAGTGTTTAATAGTATTGTTGTTGTTGCTTTTAACATGAAAAGGCATTAGATTTCTCATTTTTTTTCTGCATTGAGATAATTGTATGGTTTTTGTCCTTTATTATATTAATATATTACTTTAGTTGTTTTACCATGGAACAAATCCCACCTAATCATGATATATCCTTTTTTTATGTTGCTGGCTTCAGTTTGTTAGTTTTTTTTGTTGAATATTTTTGCATATATATTCATAAGAGCTATTGCTCTGTAGTTGTTTTGTTTGTTTGTTTGTTTGTTTTTTCATAATGCCTTTTTCTGATTTTGGCATCAGGAAATAGCAACCTTACAGAGTGAGACAGGATATTTTCTCTCCTCCTTTTTTTTTTTTTTTTCTCACAGAGATGGAGTCTTGCTCTGTCGCCCAGGTTGGAGTACAGTGGTGTGATCTTGGGTCACTGCCATCCTCCCCTCCCCGGGTTCAAGCAGTTCTCTTGCCTCAGCCTCGTGTAGCTGGGGCTACAGGCGCGAGCCACCATGTCCAGCTAATTTTTTTGTATTTTTAGTAGAGTCGGGGTTTCACAATGTTGGCCAGGCTGTTCTCAAACTCCCGACCTCAGGTCATCCGCCCACCTCGACCTCCCAAAGTGCTGGGATTACAGGCGTGAGCCACTGTGCCCAGCCCCTCCTCCTCCTCTTCTTTTTGGAAGAATTTGTGAAGTACTGCTGTTAATTCTTTTTAAACATTTGGCAGAATTCACTAGTGAAACCATCTGGACCGGAGTTTTTCTTAGTGGGAAGAATCACTTGAAACTGGGAGGCGGAGGTTGCAGTGAGCCGAGATTATACCACTGCAGTGAGCCTATATTGTGCCACTGCACTCCAGCCTGGGCAACAGAGCGAGACTCCATCTCTAAATAAATAAACAAATAAATAAAATGTTGTTCAATTCCTCTTTCCTTGTTATAACAATATCCTGTTTAGTTCTATCCATTGTTGAATGTGGGATATTGAAGTTTTCAGATATTATTGTTGAATTATGTATTTATCCCTTTAATTCTGTCCATTTTTGTTTTTATTTTGGGATCCTATTTTTATGGGAGTATATATATTAGGGGGATATATATATATATATAATTTTTGTCTTCTTAATAGATTGCTACCTATGTATGTTACAAATTCAATAATATAGTGTTATGACTGTTGCTTTATATATATAGTTTTATTTTATTGCTTATATTTTTATTTGTTATATTTATTGCTTTATATATATTTTTACATATAGAATAGTCTCATTCTTAAAGAAATAAAAAACAGAAACTAAATATTATGCAGTCTATTACATACACCAAAATATTTACTATTTCTGGAATGATTTGTTTCTTTCTATGAATTTTAGCAGCTCTCTGGGGGAAATTTCCTTTCTACTTGAAAGATTTTCTTTAGAATTTTTTCTAAAGTGAGTCTGCTAGCAATGAATTATCTTTGTTTATCTGGGGATGTCTTTATTTCACCTTCAGTTTTAGATAATTTTCTGGATATAAAATTCTTGGTTGACAGCATTTGTCTCAGCATGCAGAATGTCATGGAACTTCTTTCTGGTCTCCATTGTTTCTAATGAGAAATCAGTTGGTATTAGTATTAATAATCTGCATGCAATGAGTCATTTTTACTTCCTCCTTTCCAAATTTCTATCTTTTATTTCAAGTGTTTGATAAAGGTTTGTCTAGGTGAGGGTCTCTTTGTATTTAAACTACATGGTTTGTTGTGTTCTTATATCTGTTGACTAATCCATTTTAAAATAAAATTTGGAACATTTTCCAGGATTATGTCTTAATTTTTTTTTTTTCTGTTTCTTTCTTTTTCTGCTCTCTTTCTGGAACTCCCATTATACCTACATTCATACACTTGATATTGTACCACAAGTCTCTGTACTTTGTGCATTTTTCTTTAAGCTTTTTTCTCTCTCAGTTCTTCAGATTAGATTGTTTTTATTTATCTATCTTTGTTTAATAATTCCGTTTTTTTTTAACTTTTATTTTAGATTCAGGGGATACATGTGCAGGTTTGCTATATAGGTAAGCTTATCTTACAGATTATTTCATGACCCAGGTACTAAGCCTAGTACCCAATAGTTAGTTTTTCTAATCCTCTCTCTCCTCCCACTCTCAAGTAGGCCCCAGTGTCTGTTGTTGCCCTCTTTGCTTCCATGTGTTCTCATCATTTAGCTCCAATTTAAAAGTAAGAACATATGGTATTTGGTTTTCTGTTCCTGTGTCAGTTTGCTAAGAATAATGGCCTCCAACTCCATTCATTATCCTGCAAAAGACATGATCTTGTTCATTTTTATGGATACATAGTATTGGATGGTGTATATTACCACATTGTCTTTATCCAGTCTGCCATTAATGGGCATTTAAGGTTGGTTCCATGTCTTTCTAATTGTGAATAGTGCTGCCGTGAACAGAGTGTGCATATCTCATTATGGTAGAATGATTTATATTCCTTTGGGTATATACCTAGTAATGAGATTGCTGGGTCAAGTGGTAGTTGTTTTTAGCTCTTTGAGGAATCACTACACTGCCTTCCACAATGATTAAACTAATTTACACTTCCACCAACAATGTATAGATGTTCCCTTTTCTCTGCAGCCTCACCAGCATCTGTTATTTTTTTTTGAACTTTTTAATAATAGTCATTCTTACTGGTGTGGCATGGTATCTCCTTGTGGTTTTGATTTGTGTTTCTCTAATGATCAGTGATGTTGAGCTTTTTTTCATATGCTTGTTGACTGTATGTATGTCTTCTTTTGAGAAGTGTCTGTTCATGTCCTTTGCCCACTTTTCAATGGGGTTGTTTTGTAAATTTGTAAGTTCCTTATAAATGCTGGATATTAGACCTTTGATGCATAGTTTGCGAAATTTTTCTCCCATTCTGTAGGTTGTCTGTTTAATCTACTGATAGTTTATTTTGCTGTGCAGAAACAAATTTAATTTAAATTAAATTAGATCCCATTTGTCCATTTGTCATGATTGCTTTTGCTGACTTCATCATGAAATCTTTACCCATGCCTATGTCAGGGGTTTTTTGTTTTTAGTTTGTTTGTTTGTTTGTTTTGAAATGGAGTCTGTCTTTATCACCCAGGCTGGAGTGTAGTGGTGCGATCTTGGCTCACTAAAACCTCTGCCTCGCGGGTTCAAGCAATTTTCCTGCCTCGACTTTCCAAATAGCTGGGATTACAGGTGCCTGCTACCATGCTCAGCTAATTTTTGTATTTTTAGTAGAGACAGGGTTTCACCATGTTAACCAGGCTGGTCTCGAACTCCTGACCTCAGGTGATCCACCCAACTCGATCCCAAAGTGCTGGGATTACAGACCCCATGCCTATGTCTCAAGTGGTATTGCCTAGGTTGTCTTCCAGGGTTTTTATAATTTTGGGTATTACATTTAAGTCTTTAATCCACCTTGAGTTGATTTTTGTATATGGTGTAAGCAGGGGGTCCAGTTTCAGTCTTCTGCACATGGCTAGCCAGTTATTCCAGCACTATTTATTGAATACGGCATCCTTTCCCCATTGCTTGTTTTTGTCAAGTTTGTCGAAGATCAGATGGTTGTAGGTGTGTGGCCTTATTTCTGAGCTCTCTATTCTGTTCCACTGGGTCTATGTGTCTGTTTTTGTATCAGGACTATGCTGTTTTCATTATTATAGCCCCATAGTATGGTTTGAAGTTGAGTAATATGACACCTCCAGCTTTGTCCTTTTTGCTTGTGATTGCATTAGCTTTTCAGGTTCTCTTTTGGTTCCATGTGAATTATTAGTTTAAAATAGTTTTTTTCTAGTTCTGTGGAAAATGTCATTGGTAGTTTGATAGAGATAGCTTTGAATCTATAAATTTCTTTGGGCAGTATGGCCATTTTAATGATATTGATTCTTCCTATTCATGATCATGGAATGTTTTTCCATTTGTGTTATCTCTGACTTCTTTGAGCAGTGTTTTGTAATTTTCATTGTAGAGATCTTACAATCCCTGGTTAGCTGTACTCCTAGGTGTTTTATTCTTTTTGTGGCAACTGTGAATGGGATTGCTTTCCTGATTTGGCTCTCAGCTTGGCTGTTATTGGTGTACAGGAATTCTAGTGATTTTTGTACATTGATTTTCTATCCTGAGATTTTTCTGAAGTTGTTTATCAGCTTAAAGAGCTTTTGGGCTGAGATGATGGGATTTTCTAGATAAAGAATCATGTCATTTGCAAACAAAAATAGTTTAACATCCTCTCTTCCTATTTTAATGTCTTTTCTTTTTTTAAAATTTTACTTTAAGTTCTGGGATACGTGTGCTGAATGTGCAGGTTTGTTACATAGGTATACATGTGCCATGGTGGTTTGCTCCACCTATCAACCTGTCATCTAGGTTTTAAGCCCTGCATGCATTAGGTATTTGTCCTAATGTTCTCCCTCCTCTTTCCCCGCACACCCAACAGGCCCTGGTGTGTGATGTTCCCCTCCCTGTGTCCACGTGTTCTAATTGTTCAACTCCCACTTATGAGAACATGCAGTGTTTGGTTTTCTGTTTCTGTGTTAGTTTGCTGCAGATGATGGTTTCCAGCTTCACCTGTGTCCCTGCAAAGGGCATGACCACATTCTTTTCTATGGCTGCATAGTATTCCATGGTGTATATGTGCCACATTTTCTTTATCCAGTCTATCATTGATGGACATTTGGGTTGGTTCCAAGTCTTTGCTATTGTAAATAATGCTGCAGTAAACATACATGTGCGTGTGTCTTTATGCTAGAATGATTTATAATCCTTTGGGTGTCTACTCAGTAATGGGATTGCTGGGTCTAATGGTATTTCTGGTTCTAGATCCTTGGGGAATTGCCACACTGTCTTCCACAATGATTAACTAATTTACACTCCCACCAACAATGTAAAAGCATTCCTATTTCTCTGCATCCTCGCCAGCATCTGTTGTTTCCAGACTTTTTAATAATCACCATTCTCACCGGCATGAGATGTTATCTCATTGTGCTTTTGAGTTGCATTTCTCTAATGACCAGTGATGATGAGCTTTTTTTCATATGTTTGTTAGCCACATAAATGTCTTCTTTTGCAAAGTGTCTGGTCATATCCTTTGCCCACTTTTTGATGGTTTTTTTTTTTCTTGTAAATTTGTTTTAAGTTCCTTGTAGATTCTATATATTAGACCTTTGTTAGATGGATGGATTCCAAAAATTTTCTCCCATTCTGTAGGTTGCCTGTTCATGCTGATGATAGTTTATTTTGCTGTGAAGAAGCTCTTCAGTTGAATTAGATCCCATTTGTCGACTTTGGCTTTTGTTGCCACTGCTTTTGGTGTTTTAGTCATGAAGTATTTGCCCAAGCCAATGTCCTGAATGATATTGCCTAGATTTTCTTCTAGGGTTTTTATGGTTTTAGGTCTTACTTTTAAGTCTTTAATCCATCTTGAGTTAACTTTTGTATAAGGTGTAAGGAAGGTGTCTAGTTTCAGTTTTCTGCATATGGCTAGCCAGTTTTCCCAACACCATTTATTAAATAGGGAATCCTTTCTCCATTGCTTGTTTTTGTCAGGTTTGTCAAAGATCAGATGGTTGTAGATGTGTGGCAATTATTTCTGAGGCCTCTGTTCTGTTCCATTGGTCTATATATCTGTTTTGGTACCAGTACCTTGCTGTTTTGGTTACTGTAGTCTTGTTGTAAGCAAAAAGAACAAAGCTGGTGGCATCGCACTATCTGAATGCCATTTATTTCTTTCTCTTGCCTGAGTGCTCAGGCCAGGACATCCGATACTGTGTTGAATAGGGGTGGTGAGAGAGGGCATCCTTGTCTTAATGCCAGTTTTCAAGGGGAATGCTTCCTGGTTTTGTCCATTCTGTATGATGTTGGCTGTGGTTTAGTCATAGATGGCTCTTATTATTTTGAGGTATGTTCCTTCAATACAAAGTTTATTGAGAGTTTTTAACATAAAAGAATGTTGAATTTTATCAAAAGCCTTTTCTGCAGCTATTGAGCTAATAATGTGATTTTTGTCTTTAGTTCTGTTTATTTGATGAATCACATTCATTGATTTGCATATGTTGAACCAACCTTGCATCCCAGGGATAAAGCCTACTTGATCATGGTGGATTAACTTTTTGATGTGCTGCTGGATTCAGTTTCCAAGTATTTTGTTGAGGATTTCTGCCTCAACGTTCATCAAGGATATGGGGCTGAAGTTTTCTTTGTTGTGTCTCTGCCAGGTTTTGGTATTAGGATGATGCTGGCCTCATAGAATTAGTTGGGGGAGGAGTCCCTTCTCATTTTGTTGGAATAGTTTCAGTAGGAATGGTACCAGCTCTTCTTTCTTTCTTTTAGTGGCAGAATGCAGCTGTGAATCCATCTGGTCCTGGACTTTTTGGTTGATAGACTATTTATTACTGATTCAATTTCAAAACTCATTATTGGTCTGGTCAGGGAATCAATTTCTTCCTGGTTCAGTCTTGAGAGGGTATATGTGTCCAGGAATTTATCTCTTCCAGGTTTTCTAATTTGTGTGCATGTGTGCATAGAGGTGTTCATAGTAGTCTATAATAGTTATTTATATTTCTGTGGGGTTCGTGGTAACATCCCATTTGTCATTTCTGATTGTGTTTATTTCGATTTTCTATCTTTTCTTCTTTGTTAGTCTAGCTAGTGGCCTACCTTATTAATGTTTTTCAAAACACCAACTCTTGGATTTGTTGATCTTTTCATGGCTTTTAATGTCTTGATCTCCTTCAATTCCACCCTGATTTTGGTTATTTCTTATCTAATGTTAACTCTGGAGTTGGTTTGCTCTTGCTTCTCTAGTTCTTTTAGTTGTGCTGTTAGGTTATAAATTTGAGATCATTCTAACTTTTGATATTAAGTTGGAATTTAGTGCTATAAATTTACGTCTTAACACTGCCTTAGCTATGTCCCAGAGATTCTGGTATGTTGTATCTTTGTTCTTATTAGTTTCAAAGAATTTCTTGATTTCTTCCTTAATTTCATTATTTACCCAAAAGCCATTCACGAGCAGGTTGTTTAATTCCCATGTAATTGCATGTTTTGAGTTTTTTGTAATTTGATTTCTATTTTTATTTCACTGCTATCCAAGAGTGAGTTTGGTATGATTTCAGTTCTTTTACATTTGCTGAAAATTGTTATATAACCAATTGTGTGGTTGGTTTTACAATATGTGCCATGTGGTGATGAGAAGAATGTATAGTCTGTTGTTTTGGGGTGGAGAGTCCTGTAGAGGTCTATCAGATCCATTTGGTCCAGTGTTGAATTTAGGTCCTAAATATCTTTGTTAATTTTCTGCCTTGATCATCTGTCTAGTTCTGTCAATGAGTGTTGAAGTCTCCCACTATTATTGTGTGGGAGTCTAAGTCTCTTTGCAGGTCTCTTGAGAACTTGCTTTGTGAATCTGGGTGTCCCGGTGTTGGGGGCATATATATTTAGGAGAGTTAGGTTTTCTTGTTGAATTGAACCCTTTACCATTATGTAATGGTCTTGTCTTTTTTGATTTTTCTTTGTTTAAAGTCTGTTTGTCTGAAATTTGGAATGCAACCCCTGCTTTTTTCTGTTTTCCATTTGCTTGGTAGATTTTCCTCCATCTCTTTAGTTTGAGCATATGGGTGTCACTGCATGTGAGATGGGGCTCTTGAAGACAGCATACCATTGGGCCTTGCTTCTTTATCCAGCTTGCCACTACATGCCTTTTAAATGGGGCACAGGGTGACAAGCTGGATAAAGAAGCAAGACCCATTCAAGATTATTATTGATATGTGTGGATTTGATTTTGTCATTGCATTGTTATCTGTTTTTTATGCCAGCTTGTTTGTGTGGTTGCTTTATAGTGTCACTGGTCTCTGTACTTAAGTGTTTTTTTTTTTTTTTTTTTTTTTTGGGTGGTATTGTTTTTTTTTTTCCTTTTTTTTTTTTTTTTTTTTTTTAATTGGCTGGTAATGGTCTTTCCTCTCCATATTTAGTGCTTGTAAGGCAGGTCTGGTGGTAATGATCTCCCTCAGCATTGGCTTATCTGAAAAGGATCATATTTCTTCTTCACTGAGGAAGCTTAGTTTGGCTGGATATGAAATTCTTGGTTGAAGATTTTCTTCATTAAGAATGTTGAATATAGGCCCCCAATCTCTTCAGGCTTGTAGGGTTTCTGCTGAGAGGTTTCTGCTGAGAGGTGTGCTGTTAGCCTGATGGGGTTCCCTTTCTTTCTAGCTGCTTTTAACATTCTTTTATTTTGACCCTGGAAAGTCTGATTGTATATCTTGGTGATGATGTTCTTATGGAGAATCTTACAGAGGTTCTCTTTATTTCCTGAATTTGACTGTTGGCCTCTAGAGTAAGGTTGGGGAAGTTTTCACAGAAGATATCCTGAAATATGTTTTCCAAGTTATTTGCTTTCCCCCCATCCCTTTCAGGGATGCCAGTGATTTATAGTTTTGGCCTCTTTATATAATCCCATATTTTTATATGTTTTAGAGGTTTTATTTGTTCCTTTTCATCATTTTTTCTTTATCTGTATATGACTATCTTGTTTCAGAGAGCCTGTCTTCAAGTTCTGAGATTTCTTCCTCAGTTTGGTCTATTTTGCTGTTAATTCTTGTGATTGCATTGTGAAAATCTTGCAGTTTGTTTTTTAGCTCTATCAGATCAGTTTGGTTCTTTTATAATCAGTATTTCATCTGTCAGCTTCTGTATCATTTTATTTTGATTCTTAGTTTTCTTGGATTGGATTTTGCCATTCTCCTGAACCTCAGTGATCTTTGTTCCTATCAGTATTCTGAATTTTCTTTCTGTTATTCCAGCCAACTCACCCTGCTTAAGAACCCTTGTTGGAGAATTAGTGTAGTCATTTGGAGGATATAAGACACTCTGGCCATCTGACTTGTCAGAGTTCTTGTGTTGGTTCTTTCTCACATCTCTGCATTTAGGTGTTCTCTTAACTGTTGGGCTGCCTCTGATTGAAGCCATCAGGTAGGATCAGAGTGGTTGTGCTGGAGTCCTAGGCCTGGTGGCTCTGCCCAGTGAAGAGAAGTGAGGACCAGGACCTGTGTGGAGAACAGTATGGACACTTTTCCATTAGGTGGATGCTCTGTGCTGGGGGTTCATACCAGTGCCTGGTCCCCATGGACTCTCCAGAGCCTGGAGACAACAAGGGTGAGTGCTGTGAGAGAGCAAAGATGGCAACCCAACCCTCCGACTGGGAGCTCTGTCCCAGAGAGCTGAAGGACTGCTACTGGCTCAATAGCTCCAGTGGGGAAAGGCTGGAGACCCAGGCTGACAGAACCTGCCCAGTGAGGAGATATGGGAACAGGGACTCATGTAACAAACCATCTGGCCACTTTTCCACTGGGCTGCTACAATATGCAGAAGGTCTGCTCCAGTTTCTAATCACCTCAGATTTTCCAGCACCTGAAAGTATCAACAATCAAGACTGCAAAACAGCAAAGATGGCAGCATGCTCCTACCTCTGGGAGCTCCATCCCAGGGAGGTATGGATCTGTTGCCAGCTTGAACACACTGGTGAGAGTAGTTGTAGATCTTGGTCAGGAGATTCTGCCCAGTGAAGAGAAACAGGGTCCAGGATCCATAGAAAAGGCAGTCTAGTTCCAGCTTCATAGAGCTGCTTTGCTGTGCTGGGGAACTGCCCCAGGTCACTAGTTTCCTTGGACTTTCTAGAGCCCTGTAGCAAGAAGAGCTAAGGCTGTGAAACAGCAAAGATAGTGGCCTGTTCCTCCCCCTGGGAGCTCCATTCCAAGGAGGCTTGGAAACACTGCCAGCTGGAAAACACTGGCAAAGGTGGCTGGTGACCCCAGTAAGGATGTCCCACCCAGTGAGGAGAAGCAAGGCCAGGGACCCATGGAAAGAGAAGTAGTCTGGCCACTTTTCTGTAGGGTGGCTGTACTGAAGGCAACAACAGCCAAGACTGGTTTTTAATACTGGGTTCCTTTTATTTTATAGTTATAACAACAATCATATTTTCATACTTCTTTCTGAGTCAGTTTTGGTATGTTATATTGGTAATAAAACATCTAAATTTTCAATTTTATTGTCATAACTATATAACATCTTGTGATTTAAAATATATTATGTGTAACTGTGTTCTTCTTTTCATCCTTAGTGTTTACTTCTGCCTTTTTTCAGTCAGTGATGTCAAAGTTTGCCTATTTATTGCATTTTCAAGAACAAGCAGTTGGTTTAATTGATATTCTTCTTGTTGTGTCGTATTGTTACTTTTATTACTAGACTATTTTTAGAGTAGTTTTAGCCCCACATAAAAATTGAACATAAAGTACAGAGACTTTCCATATATTTCCTGCCCCATACATGTATAGCCTTCCCCATTGTTAACATCCCACACCAAAGTGGTACATTTCTTATCATTGATAAGCCTACATTGATACATCCTTGTTACCCATAGTACAAAGTTTACATTATGGCTCACTCTTGGTGTTGTACATTCTGGGGGTTTGGACAAATTTATAATGACATATATCCACCATTATCATATTGTACAAAGTAGTTTCACTGCCTTAAAATTATCTGTGCTGCACCTATTCATTCCTCTCTCCCCCAACCCCAATCTTCTTACTGTCTCCCTAGTTTTGCCTTTTCCAGAATGCCATATAGCTGGAATCATATAGTATACAGACTTTTCAGGTTGGCTTCTTTCACTTAGTAAAATATGCATTTAAGTATTCTTCATGCCTTTTCATGGCTTGGTAGCTCATCCCATTTTAGCTCTTATATTCCATTGCCTGAATGTACTACAGTTTGTCCATTTGGGGCAATTATTTTAAAAGCTGCTATAAACATGTCTGTGCAGGTTTTTGGGTGCACATAATTGTTCCACTCCTTTGGGTAAATATCAAGAAGAATTGCTGGATCATATGGTAGGAGTATGTGTAGTTTGGTAAGAAATTTGCAAACTGTCTTCCAAAGTGGCCAAACCATTTTGCATTCTCACCAGTAGATGCTCCACATCTTTGCCCAGCATTTGGTGTTGTCAGTGTTCTGGATTTTGGCCAGTCTATCTGGTGTGTAGTGGTATGTCATTGTTGTTTTAAATTGTATTTTCCTCTAACATACAGGTGGCACAACTTTTCATATATTTATTTGCTATCCATATATCTTCTTTGATAAGGTGTTTATTAAGGTTTTGGGCCATTTTTAGTCAGAATTTTTGTTTTCTTATTACTATTGGGTTGTAAGAGGTTTTTGTATATTTTTTATAAGTCTTTTATACAATATATGTTTTGCAATTATTTTCTCCCTGTCTGTGGTTTGTCTGTTCATTCTCTTGACAGTGTCTTTGACAGAGCAGAAATTTTTAATTGTAATGAAGTCAGCTTATCAGTTCTTTCTTTCATGGATCGCGCTTTGGCATTGTATTTAAAAAGTCATCACTAAACACAAGGTAATGTAGATTGTCTCCTATGTTATCTTTTAGGAGTTTATAGCTCTACATTTTACGTTTAGGTCTGTGAACAATTTTGAGGTTGTTTTTGTGAAGACTGTAAGGCCTGTGTCCGAATTGATTTTTTGTTTTGTTTTGTTTTTTGTGTTTTGTTTTGTTTTTTGCATGTGGATGTCCAATTGTTCCAGCACCATTTGCTGAGAACACTGTCTTTGCTTCATTGTATTGCCTTTGCTCCTTTGTCAAAGATCAGTTGACTAAATGTCTGTGTTTATTTCTGGATTATCTATTCTCTTCCATTGGTCTATTTGTATGTTTTTTCACCAATACCATACTGTCTTGAAGTCAAGTAGTGTCATCTTTCAACTTCATTCTCCTTCAGTATTGTTTTAGCTATCCTGAGTCTTTTGGTTTTCCACATAAACTGTAGAATTAATTTGTGGATATTCATGAAGTAACATCCTGGAATTTGGATTGAGACTGCATTAAGTCAATAGATCAAATTGGGAAGAATTCATATCTTCACAGTATTGTCTTCCTGTCCATGAACATGGGATAGCTGTCTGTTTAGCTCATTCTTCTTTAATTCCTTTCATGAGACTCTTGTAGTTTTTCTTACATAGATTCAAATATCCTTTGTTCAATCTATACCTGAATATTTTGTGTTTTGGTGCTAATGTAAATGGCATTCTGTTTTAAATTTCAAATGTCATTTGTTCATTGCTGGTATATAGGAAAGCAATTGACTTTTAATTATTAACCTTGTATCCTGCTATATTATTATAATTGCTTATTAGTTCCAGGAGATTTTTTGTGAATTCTTTAGTATTTTCTATATTGGCAATCATGTCATCTTTAGACAAAGATAGCTTATTTTTTCCTTCCCAATCTGAATACCTGTATTTTCTTTTCTTGTCTTGTAGCATTAGCCAAGACTTCCATTACAATGGGGAAAGGTAGCAGTGAAAGAGGACATTCTTGCCTTGTTCTTGATCTTAATGGAAAATCTTCTAGTTTGTCACTACTCTGTATGATGTTAGCTGTAGATTTTTTGTAGATATTCATTATCAAGTTGTGGAAGTTCCCTTCTATTCCTAAGATACTGAGTTGTGTGGTTTTTTTTTTAATCATGAATGGGTGTTAGATTTAGCCAAATACTTTTTCTATATCTATATTATATGATCATGTCATTTTATCTTTTAGTCTATTGATACCATGGATTACATTGATTGATATTCAAATTTTGAAGCAGCCTTTCATGCCTGGGATAAATCCCACTTGGTTGTGGCATATTATTCTTTTTATGGATTGTTGATTTTGATTTCTTGTTATGATTTTTGCATCATGTTGATGAGAAATAATGGCCTGTAGTTTTCTTTTCTTATAATGTTTTCATTTGATTTCGTATTAGGTTAATTTTGGCTTCATAGAAGGAGTTAGAAAGTATTACATCTACTCTATCTTTGGAAATAAAATGTAGAGAATTGGTATAATTTCTTAAGTATTTCATAGAATTCACCAGTAAACCTATCTGGGTCTAGTGCTTTCTGTTTGGGAAACTTATTATTGACTCAATTTCTTTAATACAGATAGGCCTATTCAGATTGCATATTTATTCTTGTGTGAGGTTTGTCAGACTGTGTCTTTCAATGAATTGATACATTTCATCTAGGTTATCAAATTTGTGAGTATAGAATTGTTCACAGTATTCCCTTATTATCTTTTTAATGTACATGTGATCTGTTTTGATGTCCCCTCTACATTTATGATACTAGTAATTTGTGTTCCCTCTCTCACTCTCCTTTTCTTTTTTTCTTTTTTTTTGAGATGAGGTCTCACCGTGTCACTCAGGCTGAAGTGCAGTGGCATGATCGTAGCTCATTGCAGCCTTGAACTCTTGGGTTCCAGAAATCCCTCCGCCTCACCCTCCCAAATAGCTAGGACTACAGGTGCACACCACCATGCCTGGATCATTTTTTATTTTTTGTAGAGACAGAGTCTCTCTAAGTTACCCAGGCTTGTCTCAAACTTCTGGCCTCAAGCAATCTTCCCACTTTGGCCTCCCAAACTGCTGGGATTATAGGAATGATCCACCATCCCTGGCTTGTGTTCTCTCTTTTTTCTTAGACTGGCCAGAGGCTTATTGGCCTAAAACAATCACATTTCAAATGATATCTATAAGATCACTGAAACCACAGGTGGGCCTACCCTTACTAAAACTGCAGCCCACCATAACTCAGCCTAATTTCTGATGGAAACTTGTCAATTCCTCAGTTGCTACTTACTAGTGGAAGGAGGAACTTTTCTGAAGGAAAATAGCATCAACTGTCAGTCTTTGTGATTCTTTTATACACAATGCCCATCATGCTATAAGATACTATTAGACATATAAGAGGCAAAAACATGAGACCAACAATCAAGCAAAAAATGAGATGATAGAAGCAGACACATAGATGATCCAGATATTGGATACAGCAGATAAAGACTTCAAAATAACTATTATAAATATGTGAAAGAAAATTGATTAAAAAGATGAAGAATTTCAACAGAGACACGGAAACTATTTTAAAAAGTAAAATTACTAGAACTGAAAGGTAAAATTTCTGAAATTGTGACTTAATTGACTATGTTTAATAAGACTTTGAACACAGAAGACAGAATTAGTAAACTCAAAGATAGCTCAATATCAAATATCCAAAGTGGTAGATAAAGAGAATAAAAATATAAAAAGAAAAGAGTATAAAAAACTTGTGAAACATTTTCAGAAGGTCTAACATATGAAAAAGTGCTTTCATAGAAGAGGAGAAAAGAAAATGGGTCTCAAGGAATATTTGAAGAAATACATGAGACATTATTCAAAATTGATAAAAGGCATCAATTCACAGACTTAAGAAGCTCAGTAAACCCCAAAGGAATAATAAAACTGTCATAATCAAGCTGCATTAAACCAAAGCTAAAGAAAAAATGCTAAAAAACAGCCATAAAAGTTACTTTCTAAGAAGCAACAACAAGACTAATTATTGACCTTTCAACTGAAATGATGAACTCTAGATGTTGGTGGAATGAAATATTTAAATTGCTGAAAGAAAAAAACTGCCAAATTAAACCTCTTTGCCCAATGAAACTATCATTCAAAAATGAAAATAAGATAAAGTTATTCTCAAACAAAAGTTGATATAAATACTTGCATGACTTGAGATAAAAGGAATAGTAAAGAAAATTCTTTGGACTGAAAGAAAACGATCTCAGATGGAAGGAATGGTATGAATGGTATGACAGGAGGAGATGAAGAACACTGGAAAGGATAAATATGTGAGTAAATGTGAAAGATTATTAATTTTTGTACAACAAAAAAACTGTTGTATAATTTGGTGTTTATAGCACCAATAATATACAAAAACCCTAGCATAAAAGGGGACAGAGACTAAGGGAGTTTGATGTTGTAAGAAACTTCTATTGTACAGGAATTTGTAAATTTGCTAATTTAAGATTTGCTCCAACATATTAAGGATGAACATTGTAATTTGTAGAATAATCACTCAAATGTTCAAAAAGAGGCCTGGCGTAGTGGCTTATGCCTGTAATCCCAGCACTTTGGGAGGCCAAGGCAGGTGGATCACCTGAGGTCGGGAGTTCAAGACCAGCCTGACCAACATGGTAAAACCCTGTCTCTACTAAAAATAGAAAAAATTAGCTGGGTGTGGTAGCATGCACCTGTAATCCCAGCCACTCAGGAGGCTGAGGAAGGAGAATTGCTTGAACCCAGGAAGCAGAGGTAGCAGTAAGCCAAGATCGCACCACTGCACTCCAGCCTGGGTGACAGAGTGAAACTCTGTCTCAAAAATAAATAAATAAATAAATAAATAAATAAATAAATAAATAAATAAATAAAATGTTCAAAAAGATAAAACTATAAGCTATTAGAGGAAATGATCTATAAAAATATACTTGATTAATTTCAAACAAGGCAAAAAAGGAAGAACAGGCCAGGCATGGTGACTCACACCTGTAATCCTAACACTTGGGAGGCCAAGATGGGTGGATCTCCCAAACCCAGGAGTTCCAGGCCAGCCTGGGTAACATGGCAAAACCCCATCTCTACAAAAAATACCAAAAAAAAAAAAAAAAAAAAATTAGCCAGGTGTGGTGGCGCGTGCTTGTAGTCCCCAGCTGCTTTGGAGGCTGAGGTGGGAGGATCACCTGAGCCCAGGTCAAGGCTGCAGTGAGCCATGATTGCACCACTGCACTTCAGTGTGGGCAACAGAGCAAGACCCTGTCTCAAAAGGAATGAAAGGAAGGAAAGTGAAAATAAGCTTTCATTTGAAGCAGTTAGTAAAACAATAGTGAATTAAAGCAAAAGAAAAGAAATAAAGGAAAATAAAAGGAAACAAAATGGAATGAAATAGAAAGCAGATATACAATACATAAAAAGAAAAAAGTAAAATAATTTATTCTTTAAAATGAACTCATAATATTGAAAAATCTTCAAGATGATCAAGAAATAAAGAGAAAATAAAATTTAACAATATCAGAAATGAAAGAAGGGACATGGCTATGGCACCTCCATTTTGTTAAAAAACATAAGATGATATAAAAAATTTACGCCAAGAAACTGACAACATATTTTAAATGGACAAATTCAGGCTGGGCACAGTGGTTCACGCCTGTAATCCCAGCACTTTGGGAGGCTGAGGTGGGTGGATCATGAGGTCAAGAGATTGAGACCATCCTGGCCAACATGATGAAACCTCGTCTCTACTAAAAATACAAAAATTAGCTGTGCATGGTGGTGCGCACCTGTAGTCCCAGCTAATCAAGAGGCTGAGGCAGGAGATCGCTTGAACCTGGAAGGTGGAGGCTGCAGTTAGCTGAGATCACGCCACTGCACTCCAGCCTGGTGACAGAGCAATACTCCATCTCAAAAAGTAAATAAATAAATAAATAAATAAACTGGACAAATTCATTTGGAAATAAAAACCAAAACTGACATAAGAAGAAATTAAGAGTTAGAATAATCTTAATATCTATTAAAGAAATCTATAATTACAAACTATTTTACAAAGAAAAGTCCCAGCCCCGATGGGCTCGGTGGTGAATTCTTCCAAATATTCCAATATGAAATAATACCATCTTACATAAACTTTCAGAAAATACAGGATGGAGTAACATTTTCTAACCTGCTTTGTGAGGCCAGTATAAACCTAATACAAAAATCTAAGCTATCACAAGATGTACAAGCATATTGCAAGAAAAGAAAATTGGAGGATGGTATGTCTTCAATATGGATACAAAAATTCTACACAAAATATTAGCACATTGAATCCAAATTGAATACTGATGTATTAAAAGGATGTCACATAGGAGCCATGTGAGGTTATTCTAGAAATGCAAGGTTTAACATTCAAAATTTGATGCATGTAATTTTTATATTAAGAAAATAAAGAAAAAAAAATCCATGTGGTCATCTCAAGAGCTTTAGAAAAAGTATTTGATAGAATTCAATACCTGTTCATAATAAAAACTCTCAGAAAACTGGAAAACAAAGGACACTTTATTAATCTGATAAAGGAGAGCTAAAAACTCACAGCCAACATCATACTTGGTAGTAAAAATTTTGAGCACAGTTTTCCCTTCCCTTACTTCAGGAGTAAGACAAAGAATAATCTGTTATCACTTCTACTCCTCATTATACTGGAGGTCATAGGCAGTGCAGTAAGACAAGGTAAAAGAGATAAAAGTACAAAGACTGGAAGGGAAAAAATAAACCCATTTTTATTCACAGAAGATATGATTACAAACATACCTCATTTTATTGTACTTTGCAGATACTGCTTTTTTTTTTTTTTTTTTTTTAAACAAATTGAAGGTTTGCGGCAACCCTGCATTGAGCAAGTCTATTAGCACCATCTTTTCAACAGCATCTGGTTACTTTATGTCTCTGTAACATTTTGGTAATTTTCACACTATTTTACACTTTTTTCTAGTTATGACAACTGTTACGGTGATCTGCGATCAGTGATCTTGATGTTACTGTTGTAATTATTTTGGGGTGCCACAAACCGCACCTATAGAAGACGGCTAACTTAATCAATAAATGTTGTGTGTGTCTGACTGCTCAACCAACTGGCCATTCTCTAGTCTTTCTCCCTCTGCTCAGGTCTCTTTATTCCCTGAGACACTACAGTATTTCAGTTAGACCAATGAATAACCCCACAGTGGCTTCTAAGTGTTCAAGTGAAAGGAAGAGTCATACATCGCTCACTTTAAATCAAAACCTAGGAATGATTAATCTTAGTAAACAAAGCATGTTGAAAGCTAAGATAGGCCAAAAGCAAGGCCAAACAGTTATCCAAGTTGTAAATGCAAAGGCAGGATTCTTGAAGGAAATGAAAAGTGCTATTTCAGTGAACACATGATTGATAAGAAAGCAAAAGAACCTCATTGCTGATATGGAGAAAGTTTCAGTGGTCTGGTTAGAAAACCAAACCCACCCTAACGTTCCGTTAAGCCAAAGCCTAATCCAGACCAAGGCCCTCACTCTTTAATTTTACGAAGGCTGAGAGAGGTGAGGAAGCTGCAGGAGTAAAGTTGGAAGCAGCAGAGGTTGGTACATGACAGTTAAGGAAAGAAGCCCTCTCCATGACATAAAAAAATGCCAGGTGAAGCCGCAAGTGCTAATGGAGAAGCTGCAGCAAGTTATTCCAAAGATCATTGATGAAGGTGGACTACATTGCAGCTGGTGACTTTAAGTTGAAGACAATGCTAATTTACTATTCAGAACATCCTAGGGCCCTTAAGAATTATGCAAAATCTACTCTGCCTATGCTCAATAAATTTAACAACAAAGCCTGGATAACAGAACATCTGCTTACAGCATAGTTTACTGAATATTTTAAGCTAACTGTTGAGAACTACTATTCAGGAAAAAATATATATATTCCTTTCAAAATATGACTGCTCATTGACCATGAACCTGGTCCCCTAAGAGCTTTAATAGAAATGTGCAAGGAAATAAATGTTTTCTTGCCTGCTAACACAACATCCATTCTGCAGCCCATGGATCACACAGTAATTTTGACCTTCAAGTCATATTTAAAAATACATTTTGTGGCTGGGCACAGTGGCTAAGGCCTGTAATCCCAGCATTTTGGGAAGCTGAAGGGGGTGGATCACCCGAAGTCAGGAGTTTGAGGCCAGCCTGGCCAACATGGTGAAACTCCGTCTCTACTAAAAATACCAAAATTAGCCGGGCATAGTGGCAGGTGCTTGTAGTCCCAGCTACTTGGGAGGCTGAGGCAGGAGAATCACTTGAACCCAGGAGGCGGAGGTTGCAGTGAGCTGAGATCGCGCTACTGCACTCCAGCCTAGGTGACAAGAGTGAAACTCCATCTCGGGAAAAACAAAACAAAACAAAACATTTTGTAAGTCTATAGCTGCCATATTAAAAGCTCTGGAAAGGATTCACCATTCTAAATGTCATTAAGAACATTCGTGATTCATGGGAGGAGGTCATCCTCCATAACAAGTGTTTAGAAAATGTTGATTGCAATCTTTATGGATGACTTTGAGAGGTCCAAGACTTCAGTGGAGGAAGTAACTGCAGATGTGAAAATCACAAAAGAACCAGAATTAGAAGTAGAGCCCAAAGATATGACTGAATTGGTGCAATATCAGGATCAAACTTGAATAGATGAGGAGTTGCTTCTTATGGGTGACCAAAGAAAGTGGTTTCTTGAGATGGAATTTACTCCAGGTGAAGATGCTATGAACACTGTTGAAATGACAACAAAAGATTTAGAATACTACAAACTTAGTTGAGAGAGCAGTGGCAGAGTTTGAGAGGATTGACTCCAATTTTAAAAGAACTTTTACTGTGGGTAAAGTGCTCTCAAACAACATTGTGTGCTGCAGAAAAATCTTTAATGAAAGGAAGAGTCAATCAATGTGGCAAACTTCACTGCTGTCTTACTTTCAAAAATTGCTAAAACCACTCCAACCTTCAATAGCCATGACCCTGGTCAGCAGCCACCAACATCGAGGCAAGACCCTCCACCAGCAAAATGATTATTATGGATTACTGAAGGCTCAGAAGATTATTAGCAGTTTTATCAATAAAATATTTTTAAATCAAGGCATGTGAATTTTTTGTAATCATAATGCTATTGCACAATTAATAGACTACAGTATAGTGTAAACATAACCTTTATGTGCACTTGGAAACCCCCAAAATCATGTGACTCACTTTACTGCAATATTCACTTCATTGTAGTGGTCTCAAACAGAACCCACAGTATCTCTAAGGTATGCCCGTATGTGCATAGAAATTTTTAAAGAACCTTCAAACAGAGTTAATAAGTAAATTTAGCAAGGTCACTATATAATACTGTATTAACCTAGTGTGTTAGGCTGTTCTTTTGTTACTAAAAAGAAATACCTGAGACTGGGTAATTTATAAAGAAAAAAGGTTTCATTGGCTCATGGATCTGCAGGCTGTACAAGTATGGCACCAATATCTGCTCAGTGTCTGGTGAGGGCCTCAGGAAGCTTACAATCATGGCAGAAGGTGAAGTGGGAGCAGGCACATCACATGGCAAGAGTGGAGCAAGGGAGCAGAGGGCAAGAGGGGTGGTCCCACACTTTTAAACAACTGCACCTCTTATGAACTGAGTGAAAACTCACTTATCACCAAGGGGATGGTGCTAAACCATTCATGAGGGATCCACCTCCATGATCCAATCACCTCCCACTAGGCCCCACTTCCAACTTTGGGAATCACATTTTAACATGAGATTTGGAGGGGAAAAATATCCAAACCACATCACCTGGTATAGCATTTTTCATTTCCACTTTAAACTTTCCTATTTCAACTATGTACTCAGATTTTCTTTTGTAGGCATCCTATGGCTAGATTTTTTTCATCCAATCTGACAGTTTCCATCTTTCCAGCTGGTAGAAGTTAGATATATTTAGATGTATTTCCAATAATATAAGTCCTCAATGTCATAGGTTCTTGGAAACTATAACTTGAAGTGAAAAGATATATAGCAGGTTCTTCAATAATGTCATTTCATGCAAGGTAGGTTCACTGTTAACACTGGTGAGAAAAAAAATCGTTCTGTTATATGTCTTTTTCCTTAAAGTTGCAGTTTCCAAGAACCTATCAATGATGTTAAGTGAGGACTTATGACACTTCATTTTGTGCTTTCCATTTACCAGTTATTTGTATTTTCTTCTTATTTTCCCCTTTCCTAATTTCTATTGTTTGATTGAATTTGTTAATTTTCTAGTTTATGCAATTTATTTATATAGAAGTTATATGTTCTAATTATTTTCTTTTCAGGTGACAAATACTTAATACACAAATCTAAGTTGCCAAAGTCTACAGTTGGTATTTCTATTTTCCTCCTAAACAATGAAAGGACTGTAGAATGCTTTTACTCTTCCCACTCTTTTCCACCTTATGTTCTGTTTTTGTCTCCTGTTTTAGTTTTACCTTTCTTTTATAAATCCTCAAGCTAGCCATTAACAATTTTTATGTCCAGCATTTTTTTCATGCAACTCATTTCTAAGGTTCAATTTTCTTCTTCCTAAAGTGTCACCTTTGGTAGATTTTTCTTTAGGGTCTGCAATTAGTAAATTCTCTCATTGATTACATATTTGAAAAGGTCTGTTAGTCTTGCTGGGTATAGAATTCAAGATGATGATTACATTCCTTTGCTACTTTGAAGATGTTATTTTCTCAAACTATTATATTCTGGTTCTATTAAAGACTGCTGTTGGTCTAACAGTTTCTCTGAGGTAATCTGCCTTTGATTTATGCTTGCTTTTAAGATTTTCTCCTTGTCTTTGATGCCTTACATGTTCACTATAATGTGGGTTAGGGTATTGATTTATTATTTGTCTTGCTAAGGGCTGACTGACTGTCATAACCCTAGAACTTATCAATTCTGGAAAACTGCAAATTTGGATAAATTATTCAAGTTCCCATGTTAGTCCACTTCTCAAAACCCTTCAGTGTCTCCCTCATTTACTGCCAGTATTACTACTCAGGCCTGGCATGATCTGGACCCTGCACATTTCTGTAATTAAGTTTCCCATTAATTCCATTTCTGTCTGACAGGAAATCCCCATGACTCAAACTGATGATGCTATTTCTTGTTCATAACTCAGCTTTCAACTTTACCTACCCTCTAAAGCCTTTCCTGAAACCTGTTCTTCTCCCTAGCCACTCTCTGTTTTGTGTACCCACTCTTTCCTGCTCATAGGTCTGTTAGTTGATTGCATTTATCTATTTATGTGTAAAATTTTCCCCCTCTAGACTCAAGTTCCCAGTGGGCAGCTTCCTTTGTATTTATGGAGACAGGTCCTTAGTATGGGCTCTGTAAATATTTGTAGATCAAATGAATAAATGAATCACGAAACGAGGGTAAACACTAACTCATAGGGATCTTGTAACAACTAAATATATACCACATGAAGAAGCACCTGGCAAATAATATGTGCTAATCTATTGTTTGAATCTCCATATTCATGCATTATTCTGCTACAGCGGGTTATGTACCAAACTGGTTGCCTTTTAAAATTTCCTTATTCCATATGGCATAGAGTTCTCAGTGTTCTTTGATCATAATGAAGTATATTTTTGGTTCTGTGCCTTTTATTCCAATTGCTATATTTCTCAGCACAAGAAAAAAATGAAGATGCTTATATAGTTTACCAGTTATTACATTCTGTCATGAAAACGCAGTGCATCTGTGAATGTTCTTCTCCCATATATCTTAATGGCATCTCTTGCTCCTTTAGGTGTCTGCTCCAGGCCTTTGCTGACCCTCCTTACAAAATAGCAAATTTCCACCTCACCTCCACTCTGTCCTCTTTTATGTGCTTTATTTTTCCCATATACTTGTCCATAAATGAATATTACATATTTACCTTTTTGATTATTATTTGCCCACACATACACACCAGCATATAAAGTAGGAACTTTGCTTTATGCCTAGAACAGTGTCCAGTACACAGCAGGTACTCAATAAATATTTGTTGAATAAATGTATCAATGCAGATGCCATTCTTTCCCATCAGTAAAATTCTAGTGCCAGAGGAGACAGACACAGTAAAACCCCTCTGGGAATGCTAGCCTTCAATGTTCATCTTGACCTGGGATAAGATTACAAAACTTGACTATTTTGCTTTTCCTGAGAACAGACTGCCTAATGCATGATTTCATCCTGAAAAATAAAGAAATCACTTCCTCTCCTGGCAAGCACCTTAACCAAGTTCTCAGCTGGCTGCAGATAAAGCCCGTCTGTTCTCTACTGGTTTAAAGATAGTGGCAGTTCCTGCCTGCTTTTAGCAAGCTTTATTTTGCTTTCTGTTTTCTTTCACCACTTAAGGAAAATTTACATATCTTTTCTACCCATTTTATCATTTTGATCTTGGCAAGAGCTTTCAATTAATACTGTGTGAACAGTTATGCAAAGAAAGCACCCACTTACAATGATTATGGGAAATAAATTCTTATTATTTCATAATGACAAACACCTAAAGCTTCCAGTTATTTGTATTGTAATTTTGAGAGGTCCAGAGATGACAAATGACTTGCTGAAGGCCATGTAGCTAACTTTTACAATACAGGTGATTCCTGGTTTTCCATGAATAAGTTCATTTATGTTTCTCTTACCACTTACACATTAACCTAAAGCCTGCCAATTCTTACTTCACTACTGTGAATCTGTCTGTGAAATAGCCATCTTACTTCCTCAACCTTCAACTATCAAACTGTTAGAGTGGGTTTTTTGTGTGCCATCCAACATCTCTCTCCACACTTAGCGTAAATGAAAATAATGTGGTCTTTCAGCTAAGCTGACATTCCAAGGACAGGGTCTCACTGTGTCACCCAGGCTGGAGTGCAGTGGTGCGATCACAACTCACTGTAGCCTCGACCTCCCTGGGTTCAGGTGATCCTCCCACTTCAGCCTCCCGAGTAGCTATGATTACAGGTGCATGCCACCATGCCTGGATAATTTTTTTTTTTTTTTTTTTAGAGATGGGGTTTCACCATGTTGTCCGGGCTGGTCTTGAGCTCCTGGGCTCAAGCAATCCACTCACCTCGGCCTCCCAAAATGCTAGGATTACAGGAGTGAACCACTGCGCCTGGCCCCAAGGTCAACTTTATGGTCAATGTAAAATGCCTGGCCCAGGAAGTCTGACCTAATGTATCCTGCACTTTAAAGAGAGTTTGCTTCTCCCTGTTCCTTATTGGGAACATTGTGTATTCGCCATACACACTATACAGACTGTCAGATTGGCAGTACACACTGTTTCCCGTAATGTAGTGGACACAATACTCATCACTAAAGGTACCTGCTGGCACCTTCTGGACTTAGGGCGGATAACTGGGGCTATCATTGGACTGGCAGTGCCTCCTAGTGGCCACAGCTCTAAAGATCTCCCTCCAACTGAAAAGCAGCCAGGGCAGCAAGAGCTCACCAGGCAACCCCTACCCTACCCTCTCCTTTCTTCTCAGTCTTGTCCCCATATCATGCAGTGAGAATTCGGTGCTGATCAGGCTGTCATCATATATACCAGTCTTTTCAGTATTTGACAGAATTCCCAAAAATGACGTGGCAATGAAAACAATTGGGAGGAGGGAGGAAAGGTAGGGAATATAAATAGAAAAAAAAAAAATCACGAAAATATCCTTAGAGTAGGTCATTGTGAAAAGTGCTTTGTAATAATGTGGTCATTGTTGTTCCTTCCCATCAACCCTGTGGGAGCTCTGACACCCGTTAAGCTTCATTCGGTTTCTCCACAAGCTGTATCCTGAAAAGAATACACACGATCCCAAAGATCGTATTTTAAAGTGTATATGCTTCATTAAAATGAAAGATGATAAATCATGTCTACAAGCATAACCTTGAGATTACTGTCCTTAGGCCCTTGCTGGTGTGGGGTATGCAAATGTAGATTTTGATCTGGGAAAGAACACCTCTGGGAACTGTAGAGGTATCGGGAAGGCTCCACTTCTCTATGAAAAAGACCCTGTAATGGATAAGGCCGTGCCACAACAAGATGAAGTGGAAAGTTTGTTCCTGCTCCCTTGGAACTCTTCCTTCTGTATGCTCCCGTGATTTCCAAGGCATCCTCTGTCCTCATGCAGTGTCTTGCCTCCTCTAGGCACCTCTTCCAACACTACCTTCTTTTCCAGACAATGCCCACATTCCAGTCCTTTCTCTGTCCTATTTCTATCTTTTCTTCATCAAAATACATTTATCCCATCCATTCTCTCAGGGTCTTGATGAATGTTCCGATAAAGTAGTTTATGGTAAGATTTAAAAAGTAGGTCACCACCCATTGTTCTGTTCCTTCCTTAGACATCTGCATTTTAACTGGGGACTCCTGACATCCTTGACTACCTGGGCTTGGAAACCAAAGCCTTATCTCCCAAATACACATCACCCACCTCCATTGCCCCCCAGTGGTCAATCCTAAAGATGACACTGTTGAGACAATGCCCTTTGCTTCCTTGAGTTCTGTCTGAACATCCCCACAACTGATACCCTTGGATTGTCACTGCATTAACCAATGACTCCACGTCCCAGAGTCCAAGGGCTTTGGTCTGGGGTCTACAGGCACCGCATTCTGACATGGATTCCCTCAACCCACAAACAGAGAGGGGTAACCCAAGAAATACACAAGCCCTCTGGGACAGAGCAGTAGGATTTCCCTCCAATGATTGTTTCTTGCTAACAAAGGTTTTGGATATCTGTGGAGTATTCCAAAAGAAGGAGATAATCTGGCAATTCTTCGTAAGATTCTAGGCAATTAAAATTCATTGAGTCCAGATTTTTAAGAGTTAGGTAAGGGAGAAGTGAAAGGTAAACGGTGGCGACAATTGGGGAACATTATGCTGCAAGCCTGACATTTATGATGCCGTTGACTTGGTCTTGTCCAGCAGGTTTCTTGGGTTTCTCAGAAATTTCTAGAATATGCACCTCGCATATTCTGGGAGTCAAGAACTCCCAGGAACAGCCCAAGTCCCCCTCCTCTCACCCCCACCCTCAGCCTTTTTTCCCCTCCTCCCAAACCTCCCACCCCCTGTCCGCGTCAGCGCCTTCCTGGCCAGAACCGCTTTACCAGTCTCCAGGGTAGCACCCTTGGACAGCCCAGCCAACGCTGTCGCGTCGAGCGGCGCCCGCATCCCCATGCGCGCAGGCGGCTCCGGCGCCGCGCAGCGCTGATTCGCTGCCGGCCGCGCAGACTGCGGCGGCAGCGACGCTCCCGCCCCTCGCCGCGCGCCTCCTGGTGCAGCCTCAATCTCTCCGCATCCGCGCGGCCACGGCGAGCCCAGCCGCAGCAGTCGGGCACCAGTGAGTGCACACTCGGCGCCCGCAAGGAGAGACACGGCGAGCCCCCAAAGCCCGCACGATGCAGGCCACTGCCGATTCCACCAAGATGGACTGTGTGTGGAGCAACTGGAAAAGTCAGGGTATTCTCTTTATTTCAGTAGTGCATGCCTGAGGCGCACGGGAAACCCGGGACCCGGACTCATCCATTGTGCATCATTTCACCTGTGGGACCGGTGCATGCTTTATACCCCGGAGCTTTCTGTTGGGGGATAGTAAACCTGTTATTTCAAGAATCAAAATGGATGGTGCTTGGTGGTTGTTTTTTTCTTTTCTTTTTTCTTTAACCCCACCCCCACCCCTTTGTTTTCTTATTGTAATGCTGGTATTTTAAATAATGCATCAGTCGCCTCCTCTGGGAGTTCTTTTGGGATCTGTGGATCATTCAGTACTTGTTTAATGTTTCCTCATCGCCGGAGTTAAAGTGCTTTCTTATTGTTTCATGCATCCCAGTGAATTTATTTCTGCCCTAAGGTTGAAATCTCCTGGCAGAACCATTAACTGAGAGGGCTGGAGTGCATCCTTTTAAGAGGGACACACCCATTTCAGGGTTATTATTTGTGATCACACAAAGGAGAGTAGAGATGCAGACTAGCTCTCGAAATCCTGAAAATATGATGGCGTAGCCACATATTAGGATGGTTCACTTTGAAATATTTGGGGTTTTTTTCTGTCATTGGAGTAACCTGTGACTACTATTTATTAATAATAGGTATCTGTGAAATAAATGGAGGGAAAGAACGAAACAGTGCCGTGGCCCTTGGTATAACAGATTTATTTTGGAATAGTCCATATTAGCACTGGGTGTGGCTACCCTCCAGCCTCGTTTGGATTGCTTTTCAGCCATTTTTGTTCAGCCTCACACTTCACACATCCATCTCTCCTTTGTTACATTAAAATTCACCTTGCTCAGTTACAGAGTATGAGGAGAAAGATAATTTGCAAGAATGAATTGTGTGTAGGAACTTGGGTGTTTGTCGGAGGTAGTGTGTCTTTTCATACTTAACAAAGATGGTTCTGAAGAAGGCGCGTTTAATTTAACCTGCAGGGTTTTGCAGCATCCCTCAGGAGACCAAGAATACTCTGGAGCAGCAGCTGATTCTGTAAAAACCTGGCATCTTCCCCTTGTAATTTTATATCACAGGAAGGATAGGGCGTCCTTTCCTCTTTAATGCCTCTGTGGGGTTTTGCTTCGGTATATATTTTAAGAAAAAGTAAACATAAATCTCAGAATTAAAAGCCTACTTACCTTGCCTCTTGTTTGTTGGATTGGGTGGCAATGACATAAAATCCAATCGTCTACTTCAAATTATATGAGTGCTGGAAATACAGTTGTCAAAAGTAAATCGATGGAGCTGATAAATTTAAAAGCCAGTAAATAAGAAATGTATGGCAATTGAGGCTCAATGTTTTGAAGAATGATGACAATTACATGGAAGAGCATATGTTCAATATAGAAGGCAGCTGTGAAAATATTTTGTAACATTTTATTCTTGTTCTGTGTTTAGACCCATCCAGTTTATTTGATATACACACCTGACAAACAATTATAGCTTGATGTAATATCAAATTTAGTTGGACATAAACACTGGTTTTTAGACTAAGATTATGAGTTTCCAGTATTTTTAACAAAAGTAGATATTCAAAGACAGCAGGTTTTCTGTTCTGTTTGTATAAGATATTCACAAAATCTTCTGAATTAAATATCTTAATCTATTTCATCACAATCTTATGCTTTTTGACTTGGTTGCCTCAGTTTATGTCTCCGAGGTTTAAAAAATCACATGGACTTTTATCATTAGAAATTAACACAAAATGTCATAGTTTCGCCATTGAAGACGAAATAATTTTTCATTTCTGAGACAGGGCTACTTGTGAAGATTAATTGAAGATCATTGAGAATCTGTTATACTCAGCGACCTGTGGTAGTCTTCAGTACCACTGATTTCCTTTTGTCAGATGGAACAAATCCATTATCTTGAAAATTGACTAATAAGTAACTGGATGGGAGGACTTATGAGCACAAAAGAGAAATTGTAAGGAGTGAATTATTCCTTTTTTTTCTCCTCACTGTGAGAACTTTTAACCTTAACAGAATCTACATTGAGGTGTTGGTGGTGGTGGTGTTGTTGTTACGTAGCATTTTTAGTGTATCCTCTTCCCTTTAGTTCCCTTATTATCAAAAACAGTTGTTCTTAACCCTGTCTGCCTGTTAGAATCACCTGGGAAGCTTTAAAAACCACAAAGGATGCCTGGGCCCCACCCCTTGCGATTCTGATTCAATTGAGCTGAGTATCCGTATTTTTTAAAAAGCTCCTTAGGTAAGTTTAATATGCAACCACGGTTGAAGTCACTGGAATATTATTATTATTTTGTAGAGACGTTGTCTCGCTATGTTGCCCAGGCTGGTATCAAACTCCTGGCCTCAGGCAATCCTCCTGCCTCAGCCTCCCAAAGTGTTGGGATTACAGGCTTGAGTCACCATGCCCGGCCTGGTGTGTAATAATTCTTAGTGAGGCAAACCCATAGACCAGCAGAGGTCCAGGATACCAAAAAAAAAAAAAAAAAAAAAAAAAAATTGCGTGTGATCTAGAAGCAGCTGTGAATGCAGTGGGAAAAAGTCAGTGCAGCATTGTTGATGATGTCCTCCAGAAGGATTAGGAGGGACAAGTTTTACTTGGAAAGGAAGTAAGCAAGCTTTCGGTTTTCTTCGTATTATTAAATACTACATGGAGAAATTGCAGCAGATTGAATATTTCATGAAGACTCCACTGAAACTAATTATAGTGTTCTATAAACACTGTAGTGCACATGCAAGAGGAACCTTATCAACATATATAATTTCAGCTACAGAAAAGAATGTTTAAAGAAAGGGAGGCTAAAGTCCTCCTTATATATACCAAATCACACCAATTCTGCTTCCAATTTTAAAAAGTTATACTACCACCAAGTATTGGTTAATAATCAAAGCACATTCTACTCAGTGAAAACAAAATGAGAATTAAATGACGACCTAATAAAACACCTCTATAGATAATAATCTTACAGATCAGTACCATCCTACTATTTACAGGACTCTTTTACTGAGTGGTTTGTTTGAATTACTGCATTTAGTCCCCACAAAACCTGTGCCGTGTAAGTTTTATTATTGTCCTCATTTGGAAGGGATGCCTGAGGCTTTGGTAAGGGCACACAGATAGTAATGCCAGAGGCTGGCTGCAAGCCTGCACTGTCTCCAGAGACCCTCACTTCCAACTGCTCCACCTTCTGCCTCTGAGGTTGATGGCTTTTTCCTCAATGATTTTTCTAAAGGTTTAAATTACCTATGTAATGGTGATTCTATGGGCTTAATAACCCCTTCACATTTACAAGTCTTCATTTTGCACATGTCTTCTCATTTGAGCTTTTCAGTTTACTCTTGGACATGATGAGGCTCTGAAGTTAACTGACTTGCCCAAGGCTTTTTGGTAGCAAATTGTGTAGTAAAAGGTGATTGTCTTGGCTTCAAATCCATAACTCCTCCCATCTCAGCACTCACTGCCTATCTTACTAAGGCTAAATCAGAGAAAATGAACTCTCATCTACCTCATCTGAGATATTTTCACAGACATTCTAATCTTTACAAATACAGCAAAATTTAGCAGCAAGGCTGTGATCTTGACCAATTTATACCATGGTTGTCACTGTCATCACCACCATCATCAATTCATCATTCTAAATTCTCTGTAAATATTAGCTATGTGCCAGTTGCTATCCTAAGTTCTTGTTACATACTTGCTTTAATTAAGCCTCCGTGAGACTTTTTTTGTTACTCTCATGTTATAAAGGAGGTAACTAAGGGATTTAAGAATGAGAGGGGCAGCAGTTTGCCCCAGGATGTAACTGGGTTCTGAACACAGTACATTCTGATCGTGAAGCCTATACTTTTAACACTTCTACTATACTACCCAAATCCAAATGATGTTATACTAGGGGAACAAAATTTGGTAAGAACCATGCATTCACAGGATTCTGTTTATTCTCTAAAGATCATTTTTTCTCCCCAGACCTCACTGTACTGAACAAATTCACCTGATACGATGCTTAGTCGTATATGGTGGATTGATACATGTGTGCCTGGGACTAAAGGTCACCTCCCATTTTACTCTGTGGGGCAGCATTTTGTAGTTACAGATTGCCAGAATGTAAGTTATTGATGAAAGATGAAACAGTTTCCAGAGAGCATAACCTAAAGGCAATCATTTTTTTACAAAATATTTTGAAACTTTTATGCTGGTCTACAGTGCTCACGGAAACACTTCAGGATAATCTATTTGAAAGGAGCTAGTCTGAAATGTTAAAGAGCTAAGCATTCCAGAACACACAGAGGAAATAATCTGTTTTAGCTACAGTAAATGAAAAAAAAATGCATGCCTTTGGGAATAGTATTTGGGAAAGACATTTTACACATACGCATAAAGGCAGACTAATATCACCTTTTATCAAAATCAGCATTTTTAGACCCATTATTATTAAAATATTGCACAAATATTTCAATGTAAGTATTAACATTTGCAAACTGCCTGGCTCTGAAGATTCTTATGGGATCCAATGGGAAAACTGCCTTAGCTGGGGAGATGGGGATTTTTTTCCCCCTTAGTGAAACCAAACTCTTATTATGCAGATAATATCCCAAATGTAGGTAATCAATCACTCCATTGAAAAATAAAATTCTTTTTCAAAATGTATTAACATTTTCAAGAGAAACTTTTTAAGGAAATATTTCAAGCTCTGGGAGGGGAATAATGGCTTTATTTTTTTCTAAAAATGAGGAAGGCACATTGTGAACATTTTCATTTGTACAAAGAGAGGTTCAAATAAAGCCATTAATTACCCAAAATCCTACCACTCAGAGTTAATCATTGTTAAGATTTGCTGAATATTATCTAGATATTGCATAAAAATGAAACTAAAGGGCTAGGTAGGCAACAAAAACAGTGTTTATAAAATAAGATTGAATATATTACAAAAAGTATTTAAAATAATTTAACAGAAGAAGTGGACATGAAATTGAAAGAATTGTGAAACTTCAGATACATGTTTCTTTATTATATGAGCTTTTCCTTCCTGGAAATTGAGAAAAAGACTATGATAAACATCAAAAGGTTTGAATCATTTTTAGTTACATGTTGCAGTTTTAGACCTACAGATGGACGCTCTGCAGTGTCCAACTTTTTTTTTAAAGATGCATTATGGGTTAGAAAGGTTGACAAAAATGCTGATCTAAATTTACATCTTCAACTCTATTATTTTTCTCAGATTTCTGTGAATACTTCTTTCATTAAAAAACAATAATCCTACTGTTCCACGATAAAAGTATTATGATTACTATATATCAATAGGGATTATGGATAAAATCTTCCATTATAGTTACCAGGCCCTTCCTTCTTCATCATTTTTAAAAAGTCTCTCTTTCCCTCCTTCTCTCCCTGCCTTATATTTGAAATCATAATCTGTACACAATTATTTCTCATCTTTAGACCAGTTAATATGTTCTGGAACAGAATGTGAAGAAATTGATATATTTTAAATTACCTTATAATAGAATTAAATTCTAAAATCCACTGAATCCAACAAAACCAGATCTATTATGAGTTAGGCCTTGAGTGGTTAGCTTTTAGAATAGCACTTTTTAAAATAATTAAATGTTTGTCACAGGCAAATTTCCCATCCTCTTCTTAAGCTGTGTGCATGTTTGCACCTATGTATTGTTGATACACTGTCACCTTTCTAGTTCTTATGAAAATACAGTCCAGGCACAGTTGGCTCACGCCTGTAATCCCAGCACTTTGGGAGGCCGAGGTAGGTGGACCATCTGAGGTCAGGAGTTCGAGACCAGCGTGGGCAACATGGTGAAACTTCATCTCTACTAAAAATACAAAAGTTAGTCAGGCGTGGTGACACACGCCTGTAGTCCTAGCTACTCGGGAAGCTGAGGCAGGAGAATTGCTTGAACCCAGGGGGCAGAGGTTGCAGTGAGCTGAGATCACGCCATTGCACTCCAGCCTGGGCAACAGAGCAAGACTCCGTCTCAAAAAAAACAAAAAAAAAGACACACAGCCATTCAAAGAAATATGGCTGCCTTATAATTAAGTTCATAATTTGAAAGCTAGGAATTTGATATTAATGATTCTTTAAAAGCCATCTTCTGCCTAGGTGACAGTTAATAATTCTAACTACTTTAAAATCTTGATAATTAAAATTATATTCCAAACTTACAGCATATATTTCAAATTAGAAGATTGTTACGAGTTTTAAAACTTAAAAGTATAGTGTTCTATTTTTCCAAAATATGTTTCAGCTGTGTCTTTAAGTTCAAGCCAAGCAAAGTTATTTTATTGTTTCATGAAATAAAATTCTAAATTCTTCCTTATTTTATATGTTGCCAAAGGAAAAAGCATAATTTCAGCATTACTCTTGAGCTCTTTGATAAAGCTGGTGTTAATGTTGAACAAATGAAACTCACAACTACAAGTTTTAATTTTTAGAATGTATCGCAGTTCTACCCATTTTACAAAGAAAATGCTTTAAATATGGTCATATTTTATCTCCTTTCTTCAGAAATAGTTCACCAAACTGCAGATTGGCAAATTTCAAATTTGGTAATAATTGGCATCAAGAAGAACGTGATATTTTATTGAATGGAACAGAGGTACAATGAGAAATCAATCCTTTTGTCTTTTTAGTTGAAGAAATATTTTTGCTGTTATCATCTTGGCCCAAATTTTAAATGTATTCATTTTTTTAAAAAGGAACCAACAGCTGTCTATCTCGTGGTCCTTTTCTTTTCCACTACAATGATGGGGTTTAAGAAGGGGTGACATGATCTTAAGATTTTGTGGTTAATTATGGTTGATGACCAACAGACCAAATGAACAATTTGTATTTTGAGGAGGTCAAAAAGCTTAAAGAAAGAAAAAGTACATGAAGATAGTCATTCTTGAGTATCTCAAAATTCTTTCTTCATGCCTCAACTATCACATTCCCAAAGCCTGTCTTTTCCTCCCTGTGACCATCTCTTCCTTTGATCCTGGTTATCCTGTGAAGATCCCTCCAAGTGAGCCTTGGCTTTGCAAGAGGTCTAGGAGGAGGAGGAGCTTACCCAACTGTCTGAAATACTCAGGCCCTGCTGTTTCACTTCCTGGGCAGGCCTATCCCACCATGGTCACCAAGGGTTTACACATCATTATGTTAACCTGACAGCTTGGAAAGAATGGGAATGTTCTAGTCCTAGTGGTTAGACCTAACAAACAGGAATCATATTCATTTCTAACCAAGGAAAATGTTAAGCCCTCCATAAGGATAAAGTAGTTTTTGCCTTCAGTCCAGCCCGAGAAGGAGCCATTCAGGAATAGTGTAATTCCTTTTGTCTCTCATGGAAGAAAAGCAGCAGAGATTGCTTTTGGCTGTGGCTTTGACACTCAAATCCTTCATTTTCCTTTGTTCCACCAAAGCTCATTTAAAGTGGTGGATTAAATGCTATGCTCTTTTACTATCTATAGCAAGCACCAGGCTTAATGTGTCTTTCCTTTCAAAACATCCACAGAATTATTTAAGAGTCTAGAAATAGTGTTGGCATTTTTCTCTTGACAGTCACATAGGTTGTAGTTAGGAGGTGTGAGGGAAGGGCCTGGAAAATGAAATCATAGGTGTCTTACTAGCAAAAGTCCCTGCCAGCAGTTTTCCCTCTGGGTTCAGGGCTCCTAGATTACCATGTGAACCTTCAACTGATGTGGGATCCTATCTTGGTAAATGAAACTCATGAGTAGAAGATGTCATCTTTGAAGGTCTCTGTGTTAAAGTATTTTATTACATCTACTTCTGTTTTCTTTCTCCAGTTTAATGTCAAACGAGGGAAGATTAAAGTAGGAAAAATTACTTCTATTTTTTCTTGTTAACATTTTGTGGTGATATTTTGTTTCCTTCGTGAAGATCAGTCAGAAAAAAACTGACTCTTAATCACTGCTTTGGACCCTGGGTTGGAAACAACTGAGGTTTGTCTAGCCTTCTTACTCTGTCCACAAAGTAGTCAATTATTGTAGTTAAATCATTGGAAGCTTGCTAAAAAGTAAATAAATTTCAACAGCATGTCATTTTTCAACAGTCCTTTTGTTGAAATGCTGATATTATTAATGAACAGGAACCTCTCATTTTCTCACTTGGCATTTATTTATTTATTTAGAGATGGACTGTTGCTCCATCGCCCAGGCTGGAGTGCAGTGGCTTGATCTCGGCCCACCACAACCTCTACCTCCCGGGTTCAAGTGAATCTCCTGCCTCAGCCTCCCAAGTAGCTGGGATCACAGGCATGTGCCACCATGCCCAGCTGAGATATATATATATTTTTTTATTTTATTTTATTTTATTAGTAGAGGCAGGGTTTCACCATGTTGGCCAAGCTGGTCTCAAACTCTTGACCTCAGGTGATCCGCCCACCTCAGCCCCCCAGTGTGCTGGGGTTACAGGCGTGAGCCACTGGGCCTGGCCTCACTTGACCTTTGAAAAAGTAACATTAACTTGTCACATAGCAAGTGGTGTAGTGCTGCCTGAAATATTTTCTGGACCAAAATGGAATAAAATTACACAGTTAAGACTATGGTACCATAATGCAGATAATTATGCACAATTTATTGCCATTTTATATTATCCACTTATATCACATTTTTTTGCCTTATAAATAAAATATAAATAGCTGCACTACTTATCTTTTCAGTTCATACATTTTTAATAAACTTTCTGAATACTGTAGCCACTATTGGTTCATTTGAATGCATTTAAAATATTTTTACCAAAACAAAAATTTGGACTATGACAAAGGAGTTTCTAGAGATTTGACATAGGATTTAATTTCCACTTAGCTGTTAATTCAAACCTTGGATCACTTCTGTTATTCTTCTTTTGTTATTGATTGGATTCTAGAAATAAAGGGATCACTGGTTTCAACATTTGATGTTAGAATTCTTCAAATCTGCCACTTCACTTTTGGCCAAATTTATTCTAAGACAGTCCCAGGCAGGCTGCAGTGTGTGTGCTCATAGCTGTGGTTTGAGGACCATGATGATCACCAAGCCCAGTTCATTTCTCAGATTGACAGGACATACCGATCTCTCTTTTCAAAGGCAATGTGTTTCTCCTCAGTTTTTAGCAAAGTAGCTTTAATTTTTACAACTGGCAAAGCAATATAGTAATATGCCTGTCCTAGTAAGTATTCTTAGTTAATGTATACTCAAATGTTGAAACTCTTGCCTGGCTTTTCTGCATTAGGAGGATATTAAAAAGAGAAAAGCTGATCGTACTTTGTTATACCAGAAGACCATCGGGGGTAATTCGTTTCAGTAACAGAGTTATATTTTTCTTACTTGGGTTCTAAGGAAACTTTATTCAAATACCTACTTTTCTGGATTGGGTACTATAAAGCTTCCTACACAAGTTGATATCACTCTAAGCAAAATTAAAATGTGAAAAATCGGCATTTACACAGCAGATTTGGAATGCAGAAATTCTCTACTCTGATCCCATCACCTCCTACCCTTCCCGCTGAATCATCAGAACTTCAGGCCATTTCCTGGCACTCTGACCACACACGGCCATTGCCACTCTCCCAGTCTATCAGTCACCAGCCATCTAGACTGACCGTCATTTCCAGCCTGAACCCTAGGGTTGTTCGTTTCATTTCTGTCCTCCTGGACCTTAGAGTCCTCTGATCATGCTCCTTGTACCTCTTCACAGCCCTGGACCAGCCCCACCACCCATTGATCAGAACATTCAGCACCTAATTCTACTGAATGGATCCCCAAGAAACCCTTGACTTTAACCAAGGCCTCTTCACTTTTTGGCAGTCCATTTATTCATTCGTTTTTGAAGCCTTATTGCATTTTTCTAAACCAGCACTATTTAATAGGAATATAAGCCACAAATATAAATATTCTAATAGCCACATTAAAAAGAAGAAACAGGTAAAATTCATTTTGATTATATATTGTATTAATAGATCAAAAGTATTAGCCTTTCAACATACCAATACAAAAAGCATTAATGAGATATTTTACATCCTTTTTTGTACTAAGTCTAAGATCCAGTATGTAGTTGACACTACAGAACATCTCATTTGGGACTAGCCCCGTTTCACACACCCAGTAGCCTTATGTGACTCATTGCTACTGTACTGGTCAATGCAGGCCTTGACTTTTCGTACCCTCTTCAAGTCCCACCATTAATCTCCTTAGTCTCAGGAACCTCATGACTCATTTTCCAGGGAAAATTCAAGTTAATTTCCCTCACTATATTATTTTACCACTTGAGGTTATTTCTGTTCCACCTCAACACATATCTGTGGCCACACCTATAACTTCCCAAAATGTCCTTCCGTCTTTACCTCTTTTCTTCTTCCTCCTTTGAAAACAACTGTGATTAATCCCATTTTTTCCTTCCTTCGTGGAGACTTTGCTTTAGCAAATCTGTTTTCCAAAATCTGCACCCCTCCCTTCCCACTAACATTCCTGGGTTTTGCTCCACCTAAAGGTTTACGTGTTGCTACTACTCCCCAAACTACCATCTTCTTTATTACTTTGAACTTCCCCCCACCCAGCCCCTTACAATAAGGCTTCCATCCCCACTACTCCTAACACTGCCCCCTGCAAGGTTATGAATGACCTTCCTTTAAGTCTCCAAATCCAGTGGTCTACATTGCCATTTCCTTATTATGTCTACAGCATTCCACACTGTAGCTTACTTACCCCTTTCTTCTGGGAAATGTCCTTCTCCTTAGCTGCCATAACCTACACTATTGTGGTGTCCTTTCTAACAGGTGGACCTCTCTTTTCTATGGACCCACTTATTCCTTTGGTTTCATCCTAGACTGCATCCCTTAGCCTTCACTCCATTGGAGATTTCCTCCACTCTCATGGCTGCAGTCATCATATCCACGTAGAATACACCCAAAAGTAAATATTCAGCCTCCTGTACTAAATTTTAGCCCTGCATTTCCAATGGCCTACTGTACATATTCATCTGAATATCATTGGATATATGATATTAAGGACCATGTTAACTCAGGGCTACTGTGACAGAGTCTAAAGAGCAAATCATTTAACTTCTAAGCCTTTAAAACAATTAGTAGTGTGTGCAGTTGTCAGCCTCATTTCATCTCTGATCTCATCTCTGCCCCAGGCTGTGTCAGAATGCCCTGCTTAGATGTCATCATGTCAGAATCCGGAGATTTAAAGACAAGTGTCAGTTTTTCCCCAAACCAGTTCACCCTCAGATTTCCTGTTTTTGGCAGTGATACTAATTACTCAATCACCCAGCTTTGAAATGTTGTTTTCACCCTTGATTAGCTCTTCCTCCTTTCTCCCACAGTTAGTCACCATTCTTGTCAACTAATCCTTTGTAATATTTCCTTTTATCCACCCCATCTCCTTAACAAATTGTCTGCCACACTCACATTCCACCCCACATCCTCTTTCTACGTCGATTCTAGTACTGTCTCTTCCGCAAATTCATCTTTTGCCACCTACAACAGTACAAGATATGTTGGCATTGAGACAACATTTGTTAAAAGATTGTTCAATCTTCTCAGCTAGACCTAAAGTTCCTTAAAAGCAGGATCCAAATTTTATGATTTCTTCATTCCTATGCTTACTTAGATAATAGGTGATCAATAACTTTTTAATACTGAAATGACTTTTTACCCAAAGAAATTTCTCTTTAAATATCTAGTTCTAAAAGCAGTTTTAAATATAATCAGATTTCCCTAAACTAATTTTACATAACTTTTGGGGACATTTAACATGTGATGTGAGAGAGGCAACTATTTTGTTTTGGAAAAAGCATCAGATTTACGGTTTGATCCTGATTCTCCTATTAACTAGCCAAGATACAAGAGTAACCGCCCAAGGGGTTCACCTTGCCTGCTGCCTAGACAGCTGATTCATCAAGACAGGGGAATTACAGTAGAGAAAGAGTAATTCAAATTAGTCTCTCCGAGCATTCAGGGAGCCGAGTTTTTAAGGATAACTTTGTGGGTTGGGGGAAGTCAGTGAGCCAGAAGTGCTGATTGCTCAGGGATGAAATCACAGGGAGTCAAAGCTGTCTTCTTGTGTTCAGTCAGTTCCTGGGTAGGGGCCACAAGATCAGATGAGCCAGTTTATTGATCTAGGTGGGGCCAGTTGATCCATCAAGTGCAGGGTCTACAAAATATCTCAAGCACTGATCTTAGGAGCAGTTTAGGGAGGGTCAGAATCTTGTAGCCTCCAGCTGCATGACTCCTAAACCACAATTTCTCATCTTATGGCTAATGTTAGTCTTACAAAGGCAATCTAGGTCCCAGGCAAGAAGGAGGTCTGCTTTGGGAAAGGGCTGTTACCATCTCGGTTTAAACTATAAACTAAGTTTCTTCCAGAGTTAGTTCAGCCTACACCCAGGAATGAACAAAGACAGCCTGGAGTTTAGAAGCAAGATGGAGTTAGTTAAGTTAGATCTCTTTCGCTGTCTCAGTCATAATTTTGCAAAGGTGATTTCAATCCTTCCCTTTGGGTTTTATAACACCTTAATCTTAAGGAGTAGGCTGTGAAGATGGGAAAAGGCCATTGACTGCTCTGGCTTCTTCCTGCTGACAGGGGATGAATGGGAATGGGAGTGCACCCCAAGGTGAGAAGAGTGGAACTGCTTTGCAACTATCTGAGTGTATTCATATAGGCCTGGCTGGGATTTCAAGGCTTGCGTGGCAAAAACAGTACTCTTATTTATAGTTTGACTACAGTGTTTAAGTGAACAGCCTAGTATAAGGTAAATAATGAGTTCTAAGATGAGGAGTACAATTCCCAGTTTTAAAAGCAAAGATTTGAAAGGGTTAGTTTGGGGACTTCTAACCCACAATGAATTTAGAATTTAGTTTAAACTGCAGGAAAAAAACTCAAGAACAGCTAACAACAGTGTATTATAGTTTTTCTTTTGAAGTATAATTTTTCTCTCTCGTCACCATTTTTATTAAAAACAAATTATGAGAGAAATGATTTTGTTTATAAATTTTACTCTTACTGTACTTGGCCTGATTATTTGCATAAAGCACAACAAGAGTAATTATTTTTCATGTAGGCTTTTTAAATTGGCTTTGATAGAACTCTGTTCCATGAAGAACTTTAGATAATACTTTTTAAAAGCCGAGCCCAGCAATAGGTTTGGACCCTTTAATACCTATGAGGTAGGAAAAATTCCTCTTCTCTTGAGGTCCCAAGATAACTTGGGGTTCCTGGGCCTGTTATAAAATGACATTCTTTACTTACCACAGGTCAGGAACCTTGTACAGGGACTCTGTGGACAAGGTATGAGACCAGATTCCCCAGCGGGCTTTAATTGGCTTTATAAGTCAACTTTGATTCTTTAAAGGAAGCATGCCGCTCCAGTTAAAGCCTTGGTAAAATAACCAGTTTCTCCATTTGTGTCCTGTTAGAAAAGAAAACAGCTTCTTATTACACTTATGCAATTAATTATACTTCCATTGATAATATTCACAAATAGTTTCCAAATTTTGGAGAAATTAGGTAGAGAGGAACAAATGTGCTCCAAATTTTGTTTACAGGAGTATATTTTACTCACTTGTTAAAAGTTGCAAATAGCTCAAAAGAAATAGGTTCTCTTGACTCTGAAAACAAAAGGTTTAGCAATGTTTAACACATTAACTTTCCATGAGAGCCCTAAACATTTGTTATTTTCCTCTCTTTCAGTAGCACAATTTTTAAAGTTATTTGAGACTACACTTAAGAGTCTTATATCTAATTATAAACTGCCTTTTGAAAAGAATCAAAGCAAGACAAAATGTCTGTGGATGACAAAAGTCTATAGCCACTATTAAAGCTACAATTAACTAGGTATTTTGGTTACTTCTGTGGCATACAACAATTTTACATAACAATTATAATTATTAATAATGTACACTAAATTATATCAACATTAGAGAAGTTTCCCATAATTTTGGAACACATACTAATAACATTTTTATAAATAAAGTCCAAAGTAAACCAAGCACCACTTACTCTTCTATTTGAAACATTTTCCTCTATTTTAATGTTACAATCTCCAGCATTATTAATTAGAATCCTGCATTTAAGAGCACCTGTTAAATTTGATAGCTGATTATAAAACAATTTTTACCAAAATGAGACAATTGTCTGTGGATGATAAAAATATTTTAAGGCAGCCACAGTTAAAGACACAATTGACAAGAAAATTTGTTACCTCTGAGGCACACAGTCTGTTAACATAATAATTATGATGATTACTGATAACATATACTAAGTTATATTAGAATTATAGGAGTTTTACATAATTTCAGAGCATATACCAATAACACATTTTCACAAATATAGACTAAAGAAAGCCAAACACCATTTCATATTTGACAGTGCTTTCTGTATGATTTTTGTACTAAATAACCCAAATGTTATTTTTGGATTTTAGAGGACCTAATATCTAAAATATTAGGTAAAAAAAGAGACATAATTTATAATTTGATGTTGGAAAGTTTGTTAAATATCAAAGGTTTAAAACGCTGGTTATCACAAATTAGAATCCCAGGTTATCATAAGTAATTCATTTGGCCAAAGTGATAACTCCAAAAAATTCTTTAAAAAAGAAAAACCTTCACTCTGATAGAGGAGACTTAGCTTTCCAAACAACATGCAATGAAGATAGCATGAGGCCAACGAAATCCATCTCTATCTCTTCTCTTCTTTCTTTCCTCCTTTTATTCCCTGCCATTTACCCAAAGGAGAAAACAAGACCCTTTTATTATCTTTTAGCATTACATAAAAATCGTCTTTAAAAGAGAGAAAAACATATTTCATGTTTGCATTAGTGCACCATTAATGTTAAAGCTAGTGTTTTCAGATAAAATTTTGTATCTTTATTCAGTTTTAATTAGTTTGACCATAGGATAAGATTTTCACAAACCTTTTAGAACTCTTTACAATTTTCCATTAAACAGCAGATCAATTTTCTAAGAAAGCCCTATTATTCAGACACATGGGCCCAGATTCAGGCCCCACATCAGTATGATTTTGATGTTTTTTGTTGTTGTTGTTTTGTTTGTTTTGAGATGGAGTTTCACTCTTGTTGCCCAGGCTGGAGTGCAACGGTGCAATCTCTACTCACCACAACCTCCGCCTCCTGGGTTCAAGTGATTCTCCTGCCTCAGCCTCCCGAGTAGCTGGGATCACAGGCATGTGCTACCACACTCGACTAATTTTGCATTTTTAGTGGAGACGGGGTTTCTCCACGTTGGTCAGGCTGGTCTCAAACTCCTGACCTCAGGTGATCTGCCAGCCTCGTCCTCCCAAAGTGCTGGGATTACAGGTATGAGCCATCATGCCCAGCTGATTTTAATGTTTGAATCTAAGGAAAAAAGCTAACTAATTTATTTTGAATATGAGCCAACTTGTTTATATCCACAGAATTTTTACAAGATTAACCCTTTATAAACCCTTTCATTTTGCTTAAGCCTTCAGTTTTGTCCTGTTACTCTTTTAGGTTCAGACAATTTTTAAAACCCTCTGACCTAGACAAAATTACATTCCCTTTAACAAAAGCTATATTCCCATGCCTTCTTACAATCTTTTACCAAAAACGCATTCCCTGCATACCTTGTATGTAAAACTGTTTCTTCAGTGGTCTCAACTTCATATTACAATGTTAACTCTTAGCAACTTTTATTTTTATTGAAAAACCTGATGAGAGATTTTAATTATGTACTAAGGGTGGAGCCTAGGACATCAGACAGAAACGAAGATAAGATCGGACTCCTTTTAGCATAGCTAAAGGATATGGCTTTCCGTATGTCCTCAGGCCTTATCTATAATCTGCTCCAAAGTACGTAAATGGAACAACTTTCAAAAGTCAAAGAAACAGCTTGACCTTAAAGCATTTAGCAAATTTGATATTTGACCTTAATTTAGACCAAATGTCTACATTTTCAAGACATTTTATTTTGCCAATAATCTTTACAACTGTCTTTATTCCCAAAAGATTCCTAAAGTCACGTGAACAAAACGGCATTAAAGTTTCTATTTTTCTGACAAAATATTTGATTTAAGCACTTACGTTTCTAAGCCAGTTAGAGCTTTTTTATATATAAACATACAACACATATAAATACACAGACAGGAGATTGAGCACTTGTGAAATTTTTCATTTGCCAGTTTCTTAATTGGATAACTGGCTTCAGGGTGGAGCCCTTGGAGGAGCAGGGCCAGAAAAACATGAATTTCTAGGGCCAAATAAGCAGCATATAAGCAGCTGAAGGGAAAGACAGAAACCCAAAATTAAGGGTGCCATTTTATACTGGATCCTGGATCCCCAAAAGGAGGAAAATACTCAGGAGAAGACAGCGCAATGCTTCCACCCTGCATTTTATTGCAAGGCAAGGCAAAGTCAATCAGCCCATTTTGTAATCAGCCCATCTCTCCTGGGAGTCTTATCTCCCAGTGGGGGGTGGTGGGGACCTTTTCTTATCTTCCAAGTTGCCAAGAGCATGCTTCTCTGATCCAAGTGTGCAAAGCATTAAGTATCCCTCCGTAACTACTATTAGCCATCCCTTATATTTCCTACCTAATTTTCATAATATGAAGTGATTTCTGATACCCCCAAAACTCAAAACCATCAGATAACACGATTCAAAACAGAGCAGAGCCTTTAATTTTGAGAGGGATTTATGTGCTTTTAATTCCTGGGGTTTTATGAGAAAAACAGAGGCTTTTTTTTCCAAAACAGGATCTGTGGTGCCTCCTCTGTTTTTCCCAATGAGTCCCAGGCTACCAGAAGTTATCTCAGGGCCTCTCGTGTCTGCATTAAGAGGGGCAAGACAAAAAAAATGGAGAAAAATAACACAGTCGACTGAGAAGAAAAAAACCTTTTTCTAGAAAAACAAGTTCCAAGAAGAGAAAAACATAAAGGCTTTTTAAATATATTTATAGGCCGGGCGCGGTGGCTCACACCTGTAATCCCAGCACTTTGGGAGGCCGAGGCAGGTGGATCACAAGATCAGGAGTTCAAGATCAGTCTGGCCAACATGGTGAAACCCTGTCTCTACTACAAATACAAAAAATTATGCAGGCATGGTTGCGCGCACCTATAGTCCTAGCTACTCGGGAGGCTGAGGCAAGAGAATCACTTGAACCCAGGAGACAGAAGTTGCAGTGAGCTGAGATCATGCCACTGCACTCCAGCCTGGGTGACAGAACGAGACTCCATGTCAAAAAATGATAAATAAATCTATAGCTTGTTTATCCACTTTTAATTAAGCTGACTTTGAACCATAGTGCTCTTTAAAAAAGAAATCCTTTCAAATCTCTTATTACCTGACATTAGCTACGCCAAGTAGCCAATATTTTTACCTTCTGAACTTTACCAAAGGTAACCTCCTCGGTGCTTCAAAGACGTGGTAAACAGTTTATTGTTTTACAAGATTTAGAATTTCCGCAAGGTAGTTCAAAGAAAGGAAAATTGAAGAGAGGAAATTAGAAGCTATGAACGGGGGGGAAAGAACTCAATAAATGGCAAAATTACACAAATAAACCAGAAAGGAATTATTCCAGAAGCCAACAATTGAACCCAGGCCACCATCAAAAGATAAAGCTGTAGATACTGAGCTATGCAGCGTTCAGCAGCTTCTATTGCTTTTCCCAGAAGGAGCCTAGAGAAGCCAATTTCAGGCTTGGAAAGCTTTTAACTGCCCAAGAAAAATTTTTAGGACTAACTATGACATGAACCCCAAAATTCCTGTCCTCTGGATGGTGGAAACCAAAAGAAAGTATCCCCACCTGGTCACAAGGTTAAGCTCTTAAGGACACAAAACAAGACAGAGAAATTTTATACAGTATTGGTTTCAGGGACCTGTAGCAAAGTTTGTTAACTGACCAGCCTGCCAAGCTGGCTTGAAAAGCAGGCTTATAGGGGTTGTAAACCCACATTCTATATCCTGCGATGTCCTTCTCTCCATTACAGAATACAGAAAGACAAATTTTTAGCACAAAGTACACAACATTTGCTACAGCCTAAGCCTAGTTTCACAAATCCTTTTTTCTATTAATCAAACCCTTGCAGAGAAGACCAATAGTTTACTGTTTTACCCAGATAGAGAAAGAGAGAGAGAGAGAGAGCGCGCGCAGAAACTTGGCTGGTAAGAATTTCTTACTCTTTTTGCTGGCATACCAGGTTTCTGGGTCCCCTTTCTCTGCAGCTTCCAGAAGAATGGAGTAGCTTCTGATGACCCTGCTCACTTGTGCTATAGCAGTGGGGTTCCAGCCACTTTACAAGAGAAAATCACCCTTTACTGTTTTATGGAACCACAGGCAAGATTCTTAATTTGTAAGATGCTGCCTAATAGGCTGCATGAGGAACCAAATTAACATTTTCCATCCTGGCAAAATACACATAACAAAACAGACATTAGTCACCTCTTCAGCACCCAGTGTCAGCCTGGAAAGGCTCAAACTTTTTCCCTTTGGTCCCTGTTGTCTTTAATCCACTCCAGGTAAGGACAGATGACCTCCAAATGGTAATTCACAATGGGGTCTCTGGGCAAGGCAAAAAGCAGATAGTCACCCAAAGAAGCCTGTTGAGCCTTCTTTAGGGCTCATGGAATGTGACCAAATAAGGATGGTTCTCTGAGTTAGTCCTGCTGGATTTCCATCAGCAGCCCCCTCTGAGATCCCTTCCACATATACAAACACACACAAAGAGGAGATGGACAGAAGACCTTCCAAATTAGATCCCTAACCAAGAACTCCAAGAGTATCCCTTCCAAACTATCCTCCTATTCTCTGTCTGAGAAACTTCCTCGAAATCTTCCTGATTGAGGAGAAGTCTCCCAAACCAGGACTCTTCATACTAGTTAGAAAGAACCAACTGAGACCCCCCCCCCAGGAGCCAAACAGACACCCTGCAATGAGGCTACAGACACAGACACCCCATGGTGGAGCTAGAAACAGACACTCCACAATGGGGCTACAGACACCCACCATAGGGCTACATTACCAGTCAGAAGAAGAGAGGAGGCATTGGCAGCACCTAGGATACTCACCAATCTGGACACCCTGCAGTGGGGCTACAGACAGACACCCCATCATGGGACTACAGTCACGCTGTGATAATACAACAGTTAAGGGACATCTCCACAGGACTATTTCTCCATTGCAATTAAACCCATGCACATTGGGTCAGCAGTGCCACACCAGTTGAAAGAATACCAGAGTCAGCCCCCGGTCCAAGAGAACTAGGAGGCCACTTGGGCTGGCTTCTGGATCCATCACTGGAGGGGGGGCCACTGAACCATAGGCAGGTAGCCACAAGAGCAATCCTGGATGAGCCCCCAAATTTGTAACCGCCCAAGGGGTTCACCTTGCCCGCTGTCTAGACAGAGCTAATTCATCAAGACAGGGGAATTGCAATAGAGAAAGAGTACTTCACACAGAGCCAGCTGTGTGGGAGAACCGAGTTTTATTATTACTCAAATCAGTCTCTCTGAGCATTCAGGGAGCCGAGGTTTTAAGGATAACTTTGTGGGTGGGGGAAAGTCAGTGAGCCAGGAGTGCTGATTGGTCAGAGATGAAATCATAGGGAGTCAAAGCTGTCTTCTTGTGTTCAGTCAGTTCCTGGGTGGGGGCCACAAGATCAGATGAGTCAGTTTATTGATCTGAGTGGGACCAGCTTATCCATCAAGTGCAGGGTCTGCAAAATATCTCAAGCACTGATCTTAGGAGCAGTTTAGGGAGGGTCAGAATCTTGTAGCCTCCTGCTGCATGACTCCTAAACCATAATTTCTCATCTTATGGCTAATGTTAGTCCTAAAAGGCAATCTAGTTCCCAGACAAGAAGGAAGTGCGCTTTGGGAAAGGGCTGTTACCATCTTTGTTTAAACTATAAACTAAATTTCACCTAAAGTTAGTTGAGCCTATGCCTAGGAATGAACAAGGACAGCTTGGAGGTTAGAAGCAAGATAGAGTTAGTTAAATTAGATCTCATTCACTGTCTCAGTCATAATTTTGCAAACGTGGTTTTACAAGTTTCTAAAGGTTTAGTTTCCTCACCTGTTACATACCTATATAATGGAGTTTATTTTGAGGTTTCAGTGAGATAACATATGAAATTGCTTTGAACATTTCAGAATCAATGTAAATAGATAATCTTGTTACAAAGTATCCAGAATCAACAGCCTATTGTTTCAAGATAACAGTCCTTTTGTTAACCTCCTTCTTAGAAACCTCCTGCAATCTTAGCAAGCAATTGAAAAACCTGCTAAGAGATGACTCTACACCAAACTCATGTTACTTAGCTAATGCTTTCTGCCCACAGTTTCTTCAAGGAAAGTCCATGAAGTGCCTGGCATTCACAGACTTCTTGAGCAGGTGGCCTCGTGGTTGGAGATTTAGGAGGCTTCCCTAGAGGGCATGCCATTTCTACCAGGTATAAAACAATTCATTCAGAGGGGATTCACTTGAAAATAGCAAATTTTATCTTCTCTTTGTCTGAAAACTCCTTTCAGGCTCTTCTGAGCCCCTTCACATCTCACAAGTGGGTAAGCATCTTCCTTCACACTAAGGAGTGCCCCCTTCAGCACACATCATGCTGTCTTATAATGTATTTGTTTCCAAATGTGTATGGGCATCATAAAACAGATTACCATTTATTTCTTATCCATTTGTATGAGTGTGTGTTTGTTTTGTATAATTCACTTATTTTTATATCCCCACCACCCAGCACAAAGCCTGGCACTTAGTTCCTGCTCAATAGATGAAAACAGATGTGTAAGAGGTAACATTTCAGTTAGTGGTGGATGCTTTAGTTTCCTTTTAATTCCCCTTTACCCCTCCCCTGCACAAAGAGAGTGAATACCTGGAGGCCCTGGACCCTCAAAGACCTTCAGCCCTGCTGCCCAGGCTTTAGACCTTTAGCCTAGGCTTACCCCAATTTATTTTCCCCAATCCATTCAACCCAGGAGCCGCTGGGCTTCTGTGGAGAGCCCCTGTTCTCCCACTCTGCCCTCTACTCTCAGAGTTCCAGGGTTTATTGCAGATTATGTCTTCCAAAAGATCCCTCTTCCCCACCTGAAAAGGATTATAGCTTTTGGTGCTTCATTCTAAACAAACTCTTCTAAAAGAAAAATCATTTGGTGAACTCATTCATATTTTGTTGTTAAGGACAAGCAAATCTTTAGTGCATTATTCTATTCTAGCATCTTTGCATTAAAAAAAAAAAAAAAAGATGGTAGCAATTACTTTGAGGATGGAAAACGGTTAGGCCAAAGGAATGAATTTGTAATGGTCAGACAGTGTCACTGGGGTTGGGATAGGGAGAAGAGAGAGGCTTTAGAGCACAGTCCCTTTTTTATTTTTTTATTTTTGCCTCTGGAAACCTGTTTGTAGGACCAGTCCTACTCAGAAGAGAAAAAAATATGTTTCATCCCCAAAACATGCTTGTGAGCCTCTTCTCTATTTCCTAAATGGCAGAACTGTTGTAGAGGAAAGGGAACAAATTTTGCCCAACAAAGGTCTGCCTACTGGAGTCTTTCTGAGTTAATGTCCCTGATGGACCAGATAGTGGTGGTGGGTGGGGAGTTTGTGGGGAGTGAATTCTCTCTCCGGCTTCAGATTACTGGGACTATCCTCAGCCTGTTATGAAAGAGACTCTTTTAGACCTGATTTATTCTCCAGCCAGCCTGAGGTAAGTCTGTGGCCAAAGAGAGGGTTAGTACTTTACTCTCCAAAAATTCCTTACGTAACCTCTATTGCCTTGCATTGTCATGAGGGTGTGTGACTTTTTCGATACTTTTCTTTCAAGGTAATTACACAACCATGTAAGATGGGAGTAGCTCCCTGCTCTCCTCAACCTGGTCACTTCTATCTTCCTATGAGCAAATGACTGGAGTCTAATTCTGTAAACCAGGTGTCTGCAGGTACACTGCAGGTGAAGCTGGCAGTACAAAGCACTACCACTTACATTTGGTTGTGAGATGGGAATTTTGCATCTTATTTCTCTTCCTTAAAATTGATTGGCATAACATTCTATAAAAACCATTTGTCACATGCCAAGTTGGAGAATAAATTCGCATAGTTAAATAAGGGTTTTATGCTTTTTTTTATATCCTGGGACTGGCATATTTAAAGTATTTCCATTTTGCATGACATTTGAAGCACTATAACTACCTTTTTACCTATAACTATTTTTTGTTCCTAAGTTGAAAGAGGGTAATAACTGAATGATGGATGCAATGTAGATTTTAAAGCCTGCATTTCAGATTTTTAAATCACAGAATGTAAGCAACAAACCATGTTGAACAAAATGGTTTAATCCACATGTCAGCTCCAGGGTCTCTTTTTTTTCTTTTGTTTTTTGTTTTCGTTTTTGTTTTCGTTTTTTTTTTTTTTTTGAGACAGAGTCTCACCCTGTCACCCAGGCTGGAGTTCAGTGGAGTGAAGTGGTACTTCCAGAGTCCTCTATATTTTCAAGTTCGTTTCAAAGCCACATAATTCAGGCCACTGTATGGCTGGTGTAGCCCATGGAGCTACACCCATCGCAATATGGTCAATGGAGATTCAATAGTCTTTTCTTATATGTGAATTTGTGAATTATCCTCAAGGGTGGAAAAGATTCTTCCAAACCAAAGTAGAATGACAGTAAGTGCCCTTGGCATAGCCATGTGTCTGCTCACTTGTGTTTAGGAATCCAGATGCCAGGTAAGAACCCACAGCAACCACAGCTTGGTGGAGTGAGCCACAGTGATTCATGTGATGGCACTGCGGGAGCTCAGCCGGGTGTGTTTTGTGTCTCCTTCTGCAGCTATTGACCTGCTGTACTGGCGGGACATCAAACAGACGGGCATCGTGTTTGGGAGTTTCCTGCTGCTGCTCTTTTCCCTGACCCAGTTCAGTGTGGTGAGCGTCGTGGCCTACCTGGCCCTGGCCGCACTCTCAGCCACCATCAGTTTCCGCATCTACAAATCTGTTTTGCAAGCTGTGCAGAAAACCGACGAGGGCCACCCTTTCAAGTGAGTGCCTCGGCTGAGGAACCCTCACCCCGTGACCAGGGGCTTTTCCCCTCACCTCTATTTCAGCTCACAGGTGCACTTGAGTCATGTTTCTGTGAGACCCAAAAGACCTCTTAGAGTCTCCCCTAACACCCTGTCTTTGAATATCTAACATTTCTGGTGAATTTCTGAAACAAACTCAATTATTCTTATTCCAATACTTATTGCTTTGTTGAGTTTTTATATGTATTTACTACTAACAGTAATCATAATCCAACAATTACTTAATCCTCTCAGCAATGTGAGAAAGGCACAGCAGGCATTTTCCTCCCTATTTACAGGTGGGAACACTGAGGTTCTGAGAAGTGACGTGACATGCTCAAGGCCAGGTGGCCAGTAAATAGCACGAAACCAGAACTAGGGTATTTGGGTCTTTATTTCCATGCTCTCTCTAGAAGTTTAACACCAAAGGGCCAACCTTCTGGCGGGGGTGCAGGGTTCATGAACAGTCTTCTCATGTATCCTCCTCTACATTTTTATACTGGGGAACCCAATTTGAATACACATTGAAGAGGAGGAAATACAAAAATAAAAGGGCAATTTACTAACTAAGAGGATATATGACATGTGGCAGAGGGAGGTGTTAGCACTGCCAGCTGCTATAACAAAATACCATAGACAGAGTGCCTTATAAACAACAGAAATCTATTTCTCACAGTTCTGGAGGCTGGGAAATCCAAGATCAAGATGCCAGCAGGGTAGGGTTCTGTTGAGGGCCCTCATCTGGGTTGCAGATTGCCAGGTCCTCTCTGTGTCCTCACTTTTACTGTGGGACAGAGTGAACAAGCTCCCTTGGGCCTCTTTTCTAAGGGCACTAATCCCATTTATGAGGGGTGTGTGCTTATGATCTAATCACCTCCCCAAGCCCCCACCTGTTAACACTATCACATTTGAGGTTAAGATTTCAACATGAATTTGGGGAAGACATATTCAGTCCGTAACTCTCCTGAAAACTCAAGGCAAATACTGCTTTACTCTTTTTAATCTCAATTCACAGAGTTAAGTAAGCACTTAAAGCACTCCAGAAATATCCTCTAGGTAGATAACAGGTGCTCTCTTAAAGCAGAGGGAAGGCAAGAAAGGAGAGAGGAAGGATGGACATTTGTAGAGGAGCTGGTCAAGCAGAGGAGGCTTAAGCTGGGATGATTTTTATATATTTGTGTTTTACGTGTTTTTCCCACTCAAGAGTTAAATTTAACCATTTGAACTAATGAAAAATGTCATTACTAAAAACACCACTCAGTAGAATCCATGAGTATTTTAATATGGCCCGGGTCACTTGAGTTTTCAGTGCTCTTTCTATAAACCCGGAAGTAAATCCCAGAATTTAAACTTGAATTCTTAGAGTTCTGTTGAGGAACAGTTGGCAGCTAGGATTTGGGGCTATCTCAACTACTTAAAAAAAGATAATTTATCTCCATGAAGTCATGTATGCAGAATTCAGCAAAAGAGCTGGTTTGACACTGATTTTTTTCTCTGGTCCCAGCTGGTTTCTCTGAATTTTCAGCCCACCCATGCTGTGTCTTAGGTAGCCAGAAACAGTCACAACGCTCCACTGAGAACCATGCTTTCTGTGTTCCCAGTGCACTGGAAGCAGGTGTGTATGGTGCCCTGTGGCCCTCACTGGCTGGCATAACCCCCCAGAGATGACACCCGCCCTCACCCTCAGAGTAAGAGTAGGAACGCTTAGCTGTTACTGGGGTTTGGCAGCCTGTCTCATGATTCCCTCTGATGGAATTCTCTGTGGGGATGGTTTGTTGACAGGGCCTACTTGGAGCTTGAGATCACCCTTTCTCAGGAGCAGATTCAGAAGTACACGGACTGCCTGCAGTTCTACGTGAACAGCACACTTAAGGAACTGAGGAGGCTCTTCCTTGTCCAGGACCTGGTGGATTCCTTAAAAGTATAGTTGCTTAAACTGTTCACTTTACAGTCTTGACTGTTATTTTCCCTAAAGGTGTAATATTATAAACTGCTACCTCAAGAAGAATAAAAAGCAAGTGCTAATTATATTCTAGAGTCAGAAGACCTCCAGTTGTATGGCACCATGAACCAGTCTAATCCCTTCATTGCACCAGTGATGAAAATGTGGCTCAGACATTTGTCCAGGGTTGCCCAGTGAGTCACTGGCAGAGCTGGAATCAAACCCAGGTCACATAGCTTCTAGCTCTATAGTCTTTAAAACACACCAGATTCTCTCCTTAAACCATTTTTAGTTCCTCTGACAATTTCCCAAAATGAATATTGAGATAAAAAATCTAGATAGGGAATGCGAAAACCATATATACTTTTGCACTGAAGGAAACTCTAGATTCTACTAATATTAATAGTAAGACCTCCAAGTGTGCTTACATAGTTACAGCTGTGAGGCTGAGCCATCTGAAGGGTAGAGGTATGCCCAGCCCCTCACTTGATAAGGATCAGGGGCACCTGGGGCTCTCACTGAATTTGCTTTGAACAAGTTGCTTTGGCCTCCTGGTGACTTACGTGTAGAATCAAAGTTAGTCAATCGTGATTCGGCACGGCCATAAGCAGAGCTGGGGAAGCCTAGGCAAGGTAGTTGTAAAGTTTCTGTACTCCCACAGCACTTCATACACACCCTGGCAGGCGCTTGTACTGAGAGCTGTCTGGTAACTGTTCAAAGAAGGGCAGAAGAAAAAGTGAAAAATGTGGTCTTGACCCTCAAAATGCCTGACTGGAATAATGACTTGCCATATAATGACTGAAGAGAGATACCAGGGCAATTGTAATTACTTACCTTAGTGCTTTTAAGGCCATGGTTGTATTTGTAATGTAAAAATTGTGGGCCAGAACAGGGGTCAGCAAACCTTGTCCATAAAGAGACAGATGGTAGATATTTTAGGCTTTGCAAGCCACACCATCTGTGGTACCTTTTCAACTTTGCTATTGTAGCACAAAAGCAGAAAAAGACAGTACAAAAAGGAAGGGCTTGACTGTGTGCCCATAGACTTCTGAACACTGAAAATTTGATTCAGTATCATTTCATATATTAGAAAATATGACTCTTGTTTTGATATTATTTGAACATTTAAAAATGTAGAAACCTTTATTAACTCGTGGGCCTATGCAAATACAGGTCAAGGGCCACAGCTTGCTGACCCCTGGCCTAGATTATTTCCTTGAGTCCCTCAAACCTTATAACAAAGTGATCCAAAGGGTTCCAAGAGAACTAAGGATTGGATCCCCTTTCATTGATTCTGTGATGAGCTTTCAACGCCTTTCATTGACTATTGAAATCATGATGTACTCTGACTCAAATTCAAATTCTAAGTAAAAGTCAATGATATGAGACTCTTACTTGTCAGGAAGGGTTTTAGGAGCGCTGATAATGCTTTCGTTCTTCAGTTTGCAGTCCTGATGTGGCTCCTGACCTACGTTGGCGCTCTCTTCAATGGCCTGACCCTGCTGCTCATGGGTAAGAGCAGATGAGAGTGTATATGCCTTCCTTCACACCCTCTGTGAAAACGCTGCTTCCTAGGCTCTAAGCTTTTTGTTTATTTAAAGAGATTCCTAGGAACAAATGCCAGAGATCCCTGCATGCAGAGCACTTCTCTTACCATCATAGTTCAATTAAAGAGTGTAATATATATTATACACTAATAATGAATTCCTAAGTCTAAAGGGTTTTTTTTCTTCAAATGTAACTGGCTTCTTTTTGGCTTATTTTATATATATATATATGTATATATGTGTGTATATATATATGTATGTATTTGGATCTGTTTACAGTGGCAGCTATGGATAGAGATTCATTTTCATCTTGGGAGGGGAGAGTTTATTCTAATTCTAGGAATAATTACAAAATACCTGTACAGGGCTCAGTGTCATTTTATTTTCCCTATGAACTGCCCTGTCATCTTTTATCTAGAATGCTGGATATTGCTTTTCAAAATAGGAAATAAAAAATAAAATAAAATGCTGAATATTCCAAATAATTCTATAATATCATATAACCATATTAAAATGTGTCTATACATGTATTCTTATTGATAACTCAGAATTTAATACTATATTTGTTTTTCATCCCAGCTGTGGTTTCAATGTTTACTCTACCTGTAGTGTATGTTAAGCACCAGGTAAGTTCTATGTGATGTCAAACAATGACATTAAATTTTCACCTCATCATCTTTGGATGTGCTCATTATTTTTTTTTCTTTGTGTAGGCACAGATTGACCAATATCTGGGACTTGTGAGGACTCACATAAATGCTGTTGTGGCAAAGTAAGTCACATAGTGCAATGCATAAAAAGAGAGACTCGTGGATTAGGGTAGGGGTAATGAGAAGATAGTAAAATGATAGATTGATTTATGATCATTCACTTACTGGAGTCATATATTCATTCTCTTCTCAATTATATTATTTTAGAAAATAAGCATAAGATTTTTAACTCTCAATTAAATAAAACTGAGTGGTTTATTTCAGGTTTCATAGTAAGTTTTAATGAATGAATGATATTAACCTCTAAGGACTGGCCCATGTACAAGAACAAGATGCACTGGAGGAAAGAAGGAAACTTGATTCAAAAAAGTAAAATTAACAGTTTAATTCAAATAAAAACAATTAACATTTTTAATCTTTTAAAAAATGAATAGCCCTAATTTTTAAAATCATTAAAATTACTTTTAAAACTTTGAATTATTTTTAAAACTTTAAAATACATAAAATGTTTGCCAACTAAGTACGTCACAGCATTTTAACTCAACAACTGTGTGTATGTGTGTAATACCACTGCTTTTTAAACCTGAGTCTTAAGCCTTACTTTATGGCTCCCTTATATATTAGGAGATAGAGATTTCAGTTTTACATCTCCACAGCTAACGTGGTCATTAAACTTAGGAGTTTTCCCTAATTCTTACATACTATTTTTAGGTATATAGTCAACTAAAGTGATAGCTCTTATATTGAATTTTTATTCAATATTTTATTTTATTAAAAAGCTAGCCTAATTTTTAGCTACAAATATATGTCACCAAAGGACTAGACTTTTTCACAAAAACTCTATCTAATTATCTGATAATAATGTGGCTGGACCTAGGTGAGGGTCAGATTTAGAGAGAGGCATTTTAGGTAATTAAAGATGGGTAATAACAAAATAAGAAAGGCTAATCACATTAAAGTTCCTCTGCTATTAGATTATATGTGATGTGCTTCAGTTCTCTCTGAAGTTTAAAAACTTGTTTTTTACTGTGTATTATTTACATTTTTCCTCTTAAAGTCATTGGGAACTCATAGGATTCTATGTTGAATTTGGATCTTTGAGAGATCTGCGACACATTTCAAAATCCCTGAACTTATGAGCTTGGACCCAGGTGTAACCAATACCTAATGAAAATCAACACATTAAGCATAAAATAATCATTTTATGTTGTATTAAGAAATGGTAGCATAGCACAGTATGAGACTTGGTGGTACCCAAACCTGAGGAGCCTGTTTAAAAATATGAATTCTAAGACTCCACACAGACCTATAGAATTAAAATTTCTAGGATTGGTAACCTGGAATTTATATTTTAATGAACTCCCCAGGTGACTTTTTGGCAGCTAGAACTGTGTTCATAAACTATAGCAAAGAACACCAGAATAGGAGTTTGGAAACTGGAAGACAGAAGTTCTAGACCTACGTTGTCTAATACTTAGTTTGGGGATCACAAATCACACCTATTACTTTTTCAATTGGTTTGTTGGTTTAGTCCAAAAACAGGAGAGTGCCTGTTATGTTCTGGACACTTCATATGACAGGTACAGAGGGTATAAAGATAAATGAAATGATCTCAGCCCTAAAAGAGCTCTTAGCCCAGTGGTGCAGACAAAATTATACAGAAATAATTATAATAAAATATAATAAGTACAATAAGTACAGTAGAGCTATATGAAATACTAAAGTTGGAGAGATGAGGAAACAATTGTTCCTTCCTGGATGGGATAGTGGAAAACCATTAAGATAAAGTAGCATTTGCCGGGCGCGGTGGCTCAAGCCTGTAATCCCAGCACTTTGGGAGGCCGAGACGGGCGGATCACGAGGTCAGGAGATCGAGACCATCTTGGCTAACACGGTGAAACCTCGTCTCTACTAAAAAATACAAAAACTAGCCGGGCGAAGTGGCGGGCGCCTGTGGTCCCAGCTACTCGGGAGGCTGAGGCAGGAGAATGGCGTGAACCCGGGAGGCGGAGCTTGCAGTGAGCTGAGATCCGGCCACCGCACTCCAGCCTGGGCGACAGAGCCAGACTCAGTCTCAAAAAAAAAAAAAAAAAAAAAAAAAAGATAAAGTAGCATTCGACCTGGGCCTTGAAGGATGGGTAAACAATCATTACGTGGATGATAAGGGGAAAGACGTTGCAAGAGGAAGAGGTAATAAAGCAAAGACAGAGAAGCATGAAAATATAAGTCTCTCCCCTCTCCAGGTTAGACTACATTCTTTCCTGGAAAGAATGTAGGAAGAGAGGCTGAGGCCAGGTGGTGAATGCTCTGTGGAGTTGTGACTCCAACCCAGCAGAAAATGGCCAGCCCTTGATGTTTTTAAGCAGGGGATTGAGGTCATCAGTTTTTTAAAGATCACTATGGCAGTCTAGTGAGAAAAGAATTGGAGAGGGGAGAGACTAGAGATGTGGCCATCAGCTAGGAGGTTATCATAATTCAAACAAAAGTGACAAGGGCATGGCCTGGTTAAAATGGAGGAAAAAGAGAGATGGCAGAGAATATAAAGTATATACAATGTACTTGTTAAGTTACAATTGGAAATCAATGCTGTGAAAAAGAATGGAAACGAAATGTTAGCTATGACTAATATGGCTTCTGTAATTGAGCTTCAGGCAGAGTTGGCTCTTAACTTCCTGGTAGCTAGGACAAAAAGAGAAACTAGGCAAGTTACATGGTTCTTCCTATCTATCAGAAAGGAGGAAATAACAATTCTTCAAAATAACCTGTTTTGCCTGGCACTACATTTTGAAGGAAATTTATTGGTGGGTTCTCAACTCTAAGGCCTCTTCAAACTCTGAAATTCTAATTCTACCTTAGAATAATTCCAGTGAAAGAACTTACACCATTTTAGTGGAACAGTTAAGAGCATGATTGTTAGAATCAGATAGACCGAGTCCATTTCTGGCATTTTTAGCTGTATGAGCTCATCATAAATGTTATTTGACTCTATGAGCCTATTTCCTTATCTGTAAATTGGAATTGTTAATACCTCACAGGGTTCGTGGTGATCAAATGAAGTAATGTCTGTAAAGTATTCTTATTTAGATGTTGGAAACCCTCATTGTCATCATCATCATCATCCTGTTACTGCTTAGAGATCAGTTCATGGGGCTTGGAGGTAGAGGACAGTCCCAGACTGGGCCAGTAGACCCCAGGACCACCCTCTCCTCCATACTGAGTGACCCTGTCTAGGTCATTTCACCTTTGTTTGTCTCAGTTTTCCAGCTTAAAATGGGGGGTTAATAATACATAATAACACTTCTTAGAGTTTTGAAAATAAGGAAAAATGCCTCAAATTTCAAAAGGCAAAATAAACACTATAGAGGAAATTAAAGCTTTGAGTAAGTGAGACCATAATAAGAAATCTGCTTTAAGTGAATACAATTCCCTATGTCTAGGTGAGTTATATTTTAGATGACAAAATAGCTTGTAATTTTACCTAGAAGCCCTCTTGGTGACCTTTGGTAAATCTCATGGAATAAAGGACATCCTGAAAACTAAAATTGGAAAGGAGCTGTCATGATCTTCAAATGAGAAGAAAGATTCTAGATGTTATATTTGATAAATTGAAGGCCTGATTTCAAGCAAAAATCCAGAATGAATTAGTAAAACTGTAGTTATTCAGAACAGATCATTGTATGTTCACTAAACCCTGAGATGAGATGGACTTCCCTAGCCAGTGAGTATTCTGATTTTAGTACGGGTAGTCAACAAGTCTTCTTGGTGTCCTTGTGGAAAAACATGGAGATGTATGATCCAGATGACAGCACAGGTGGTAGAATTCTAGAAGGTTGAAATAGTAGACCCTAAAGATGTTCATTAATCCATCAAATATGTGTCTGGAGCAAGGTATGTGACACACGGCTCTGCCTTTGATCCCATTATTTTCAACCCCATTACTTCTCATGACTATGTGAGGACAAATCAATTATCTTTGTCAAAGTTCCAGATGATGTACAGTTTGAAGCCAAAGCAAATTCAGAAGATGGCAAGCTCAAGATTCAAAATGAATCAAGGGATCTTGAGTAAACAAGAATGCTGAATTGAAATCAATAAAATGAAATTAATAAGGAAAGTAAAGTCCTACATTTAGGTTTCTAAAAAGTCAACTTACAGCTATAGAATGCGGGGAGGGATAGATGAGAGAGGGTAACAATAAGTGTGTATGTGAAAAATACCTCAGGGGTTTTTAATTGCTTGATTGGTCACAGCCAAATGTGAGTCAATGATGTGCTGAAGCATCTTTAAAAAATCAATGCAAGTTGAGTTGTTATTAGTAGGAGTACAAAGTCTAAATCAACAGAGGCAACAGTCATATTATATTCCACATTAGCCATCCCATATCTGTGTTCAGTTTCAGGGTTGGACATTTTAACAGATGCATTAATACATTGGAGTAATGCCCCAAAGATGACCAGGGTATTAGAAATGTGATAGTTAATGGGCAGTGAAGAGTAAACTTTGCTGGGGATGATTACCCTGGAAAAGAGATGACTTTAAAAGGACACCATAGCCATTCTCAAATACTTGGAGGTCTAACATTGTAAAAAGAGTAGGATTTCTCTTTTTCTCTCAAGAGCACTGAATGGAAATTTTAGAAGTTCTGAGATTTGATTGAAATATGGGGGAAAGAGTAATGATTAGAGTTGCCATCTGCCCCATGAAGGAGTGAGTACTCTGACATTCATTCAAGTATTCAAATAGAAGTTAGACGGCCACCATTGCACGTGTCCTCTCCTGGCTTCTCCTCCTCTTGTCCACCTCCCTTCTGGTCCTGTGACCCCAAAGGTTATCTCATGTCTACAGCTCCAAACTTGTGTCTCCAGCCCAGACCTCTTCAACTAAGCACCAGATCTATCTGCTTATTTATGTAAGGTTTCTCTAAAGTGTCTTATAGACCTTTCAGATTCACTTAGCCACACATCTTGCAATCTTACCCCAGAACTTGTATTTTCTTCGGTCATCACCATCTTGGTAAACGGCATTTTCACCTGGTTCCTCAGGCCAAAAACCAAAGAAACTTCCTTGATTACTCTTCCTCTAATCCTAGCCTGTACATTCAGTTCATGAACAGATCAAGTGGGTCCTGCAGCCTCATCTCTAAACTAACCCTGAGACTGTTCCCCTCTCTTCACTTCCATGTCTACCATACAATCCAGGCATTGCCTTCTGGTACTTGGACTGCTGTGGGTTTCTCTCCCTCTATTCATTGCTTCTACTCCCATTTCCCCATTTTTTTTTTCACACGGCCACCATCATGATGTTCTTACATTAATCAGATCACGTCACTCCCCTGCCTAAATTCATCAATGGCTTCCCATCACACAGGTTAGAATCTAAACTCCTTACCACATCTCACAAACTCCAATATCCACCATCTGGTTCCTGCCTGCCTTTCAGACCTCCCCTATCCATACCCCAAGCACACGAGCTTCTCAATTCCTTGCTGCCAGCTTGTTCTCTCTGTGATGCCTCTGCACTCGTTACTCCCTCTGCCTGAAGCACTTCACATCCAGATCTTGGCCTGATGGCCCCTTCCTGTCCTGTGAGGATCAGTTTCTCAGATGAATGGATTTAAGGGAGGTACTGCCCACCTTACCACTGTGCCCCTCACTGCCTGCCATACCACCTTGTTTTTCTTTATAGCAGTTATCACCATCTGAACTTCTCTTGTCTTCTAGTTTATTTCTGTCTCCTCAATTCCTACAGGAATGAAAACTCCACGAGAGTAAGCATCTTTTCCCTTTTGTTGACCACTGAATCCCAGTACATGGAAGGGTACCTCGTGGCACAGAGGGAGGTCTCAATCAAAATCTGCACAATGAGCTCTGCACGATGAGCTCATAACTCTTCAAATTAACAAAACACTTCCAGTGTAAACCTGTCCTAAAGTCATGCTGCTACACTGTGAGCATCACAGAATTTCAGGACCCTGGAGATAGCTAGTCTATGCCCACATTTTAATGATGAGTGTTTAGGACCAGGAAAGTCCCTTAGCTTGCCGGATGCCACATAGCTAATTAATAGAATAGCTGAGACTAGGACCCAGGTTTTTAAATTCTAGTTGTGGGTACTTAGACTACTCTAAGGGTGAACATAGGTTTCTTTTTTTTTTTTTTTTTTTTTTTTTTTTTTTTTTTTTTTTTTTTTTTGTGGGAAGTTTTCTC